>NW_028288581.1:349166-698333 GCF_059628265.1 Tinamus guttatus | reverse complement strand
AATCTTTCACTGAATTGCTTATCCAATTTCAGGCTACTGTTCTCTACATGACTGAGAAGCAAATTTCTAACTTGCTTGGACTAGGGGTAGATTGTGGGAGTTTTCAAAATTCTTCCCGTTCAGTAGATTTTTAACTGTTTCCTAAAGGAAAGAATGTGTGGACGTACACGCATATCAGGCAGCCCTCAGTCGGATAGTCTCTTTATCTCTTTACTAATACTTACCAAATTTCTCCAAAGACAGAAGCCACAGGTGTATCAAGGTCCTACAAGTTTCATAAAAATATAGGTAGAGGAGAGACACCTTCTTAGTGAAGATAAAAGACAATTAATTCAAAATATATTAGTTGTCCAAGAATCCATGCATGCATTCATCCTCAAAACAAACACAAAAAAACCCTATAACAACAGGATTTCAAAGGTTCTGCTCACAGAGAAGTTATTTAACTTGAAGGAAACAAAGTATTTTCCTCTTTCTTCACTCTTGGAAGCAAAATTCACCCTGGAGGATAGTCAGCATGAGAAATTTCAGGCTAAATGGTCAAGATTTGGCAATGTTATAAACGGCTCAGAACAGGGATTTAATAGTAGGCAGCTTTAGAGTTCCACCTGTAATTATCTGCCGTGCTCCAAGTTAGAAACCATAAAATTTTCCCTTGAGACAGAGGGAAAGTTGTTATATCTGAACAGTTCAAGCTTTGAGTCAAGTCCAGTCTAAGGTAGTGTTTACCAATTAGCACCAGTTAGAGGATGATCAGAAATTTTCCCATGATATGGATGAAATGTTCTAGCAGGGCAGCTGTCAGCAGAAGTCGCTCGTCTTCAGTCTGGTAATGACACAAGCACTATTTCTACTTTAATTGCATATGTTCCAAGCTTGCTTTGGCACAATAATTATATACTATTGCAACAAATTGTGCTTTACAAAAATAGTGAAGGGACCAATTCTCTTCTTATGGAAAACTAAATTCCCGGCTTTTTGGTGAAAATGAGATAATGCTGTGGGTTCCAGAGAGCCTGATCTGACTACCCATAGCTTCAACAAGTTCATGAATAGATTTCAAAATTGATTTCTCACACAGGCTAAACTGTGTTGCAACAGTGCTATTTACTCTACTTCTTCTATGTATCTTTAAGACACTAATACTTTTTTTTTTCTAGGTTTCCTTTTTAAAATTTATTTTAATGGGAGCACTCAATGTCCTTGATGTAAGGTTTATTTGTGCCTTACTGCAGTCATTTTCTGCACACATACTTCTACCTTGTGAAATTACATACTGGTCAGCACTATTTTTATGCTCTTGGCTCCTGCAACTAAGAATTTTTGACATGTCAGAAAGGGGCAGGAAGATGGAACAGAAGAGAGAAAAGTGGTGACAATGAAGAGTGAGAATGTCTAAGTCTTGCCAGTAGCTGCTAAAGGGAAGAGAGCTTATTCTTGAGTGAATGCACCAAGGCAAGCATGAAGAGACAGAGAGTTCTTCCAATCAAGAGAAAAAAAAAAGCTGAAATGTCTGACTTCAAAAATATCAAATTATAGGTGGGACTTGCTGCATAAAGCAAACAAAATACAATAGTCTTACCTCACTCTCATGGCCAAATTCTTTTCTATATTTATCTATTGTCTACTCATCTATTCTATATTTATCTATCATCTATTTATCAAAAGAAGGGGAGTCTGTTAAACAGGAGGCAAAACTTTATGACTATTAACATGGTACAGTGTGAGAGATGCTAGATGCTCCATTGCTAGATCCTCTCGGGCTCCGGTGGCAATGGGTTTGATGAATGGTGCACCTCTGTTGACTTTTGCCTTTCGGACTAATTATAGTCCAAAGGTTGCTTATGATAACAAGAGTGTAATCACTAATTGGCAATTTTCCCAAGTAAAGAAAGATGGTTTCAGAGCTATGTATCGCAGTCATGCCTGAGTGTTCTCACTTAACTTCGCAGAACTACATTCAAGATATTACCGATTAACTCTTTACAGATTAAATCTGTAAAGACCACTTTCTTAAGAGTGTCTCCTTCTGGTTTTTGTATCAATCAATGTATATATCTGTATATATTGATACATATACAGATCAGATTATATATATATATATATATGTATATATATAACCTCCATGATTTTCAATTCCATTCATGGTAATTCTATTCACTGTATGGTGTATTTCAGGAAAGAAGGGGATAGGAACAGTATTTAATTTTACATGAGAAATGGTACTCAAATGTTAAAATGCTATCTGGTTGTTTAAGAGAACAATTTTTATTTTAAGATATTTCAGCCAACTGCAAGCTTTTGGATTGAACACTACACTGAAACAGCACAAAACAACAGAACAAAACAGTAACAGTTGCATCAGCATGCCTCTACTCTGTTTAGAGTTATTGCCTGCATAGGAACTTGTTAAGTCCTCAGTCTCTCTTTAAAAAGCTGTCAGCAAGTCTGCCAGTTGCAGTGAGTTTCTTGGTATGAATAACTAATGAAAGGAAACGGCCCAAGACCCTAAATACCACTTCAGAACCCCCTGAACAGATGGAAACCAGTTTTAGCCCCTGTTCACCTAAAATAGATTTAAACTGGGCAAGAAATGAAAGGTCACAAAGCTATTACCAAAGCACTTGGCCACAAATAAGTGTATAAAACTGAACCGACTGTGCTTCTGCATCTGTCTTGTAGTGAGCAAGGATCTTCTGAGAGCAGGTGGGTAATTACCTAGAAACAATTCATGAATGTCTTCAATGGATACCATTTTTCATTACAAATTACTTTTTCTCCTAAAGTTCAGTGGTGTGTGCAACTCTAAGTTCAGAGAATGACCCAAAAGATAACATTCTGTGTTTTGTTTTAAAGATGGTGTGAATGCACACTTCTGATGAGATAACTGCATCCACAAAGAGCACAAAATACTCCATAGTTACAGGCATGTGTAGATGTACTGAAGGAAGGGAAAATCCTTCCCACCCTTTCCTCTTCAAGCAGCAATTAACACTTAGTGCTCTGAATGACAAGACATGAGACAGACTGCATTCATCTCTGAGCACTCGGGGATCTTAAAAGGGTGTTTTTATCTTCTTTGGTTTGTAATAAAGTCTGGTAAACTCACAGAAAAGTAATGGTAGCAGAGGACAGAAAGCTCAACTCCTTGTCCCAAAGATCTGGTACACCTAGATCACCCCGGTTAGGTGCTTTTTTTACCTTTTCACTCCCATTAGAACCATTGTATCTTCTCTATCATTATCACAGAATTATAGTGTCTTTAAGGTTGGAAGGGACCTTTAGAGATCACCTGGTCCAACCCCCCTGCACACGCAGGGTCACCTAGAGCACGTAGCACAGGACTGTATCAAAGCGGGTTTGGAAGATTGCCAGAGAAGGACACCTCTCTTGGCAACCTGTTCCAGTGCTCTGTCACCCTCACTGTTAAGAATTTTTTCCTTAAGTTCCTATGGAATTTTTGGTGTTTCAGTTTGTGACCTCTAGTTCTGTTGGTGGTCACCGCTGAAAAGAAGCCAGCACCATCCTCTACGCTCCCTCCCTTGAGATACTTATAGACACTGATGAGGTTCCCTCTCAGCCTTCTCTTCTCTAGGCTGAACAGGCCCAGCTCCCTCAGCCTCTCCTCATAGGGCAGATGTTCCAGGCCCCTGATCATCCTTGTGGCGCTGCGCTGGACTCTCTCCAGCAGTTCCACATCCCTCTTAAACTGTGGAACCCAGAACTGGACACAATACTCCAGATGTGGCCTCACTAGGACTGAGTAGGGAGGCAGGATCACCTCCCTCGACCTGCTGGAGATGCTCTTCTTAATGCACCCCAGGATCCCATTGGCCTTCTTGGCCACAAGAGCACACTACTGCCTCATGGTCAGCTTGTCCACCATGACGCCCAGGTCCTTCTCTGCAGAGCTGCTCTCCAGAAGATCAGTCTCCAGCCTGTAGTGCTGCCTGGGGTTATTCCTCCCAGATGCAGGAACATCCTTAATGTTAAAACCAAAAATTCTTTTATGACAAAACAAAACTCCTCTGCCGCTGGTTATGCCAAGCTCCTATTCTGTGAATAGAAGTGAACAACTGACTGTTTTTCCAAGTTGTTTGTCATTATCTGTGGTCTCCTCTAAGTTTTTTCTCTGAGCTGTTTCCGCAGCTTCCTTAGGGTGGAATAGTCAGAACCAGGCACAGTGCTTTACAAGGGGATGCAGTCCTCTCTGGTTGCCACCATGGCCACATGGTGGGGACAGAGCACAGCACAGCTGGGAGACCAGATTTGGTAAGAGCAACACTACAGTCTGCAGTAGGGTTTCTCTGCTACAAGGTCCTTGATTGAACCAAGTGCTGACTTAGCCAGTACAGTGCTTCTCTCCCCAGAGCTGTAGGAATCACGCAACCTTCTTCCTCCATTGCCTCTTACTTCTCCTTCTGACTCCCTGACACAGTGCTAGAGTTATGTTGGATCAAGTGCAGGTCTGTGTATAGTGCCAGCACTCTGCTAAAAAGGATATAAGGTGGGCACTATGAGGCTGTCTGGTAAATTCATGCTGGCAATGTACCAGGTGATGCTTCCAAAGAAAAAAGGTCTGTTTGGTGAAGGCACATTGGATGCTTTACCCCCAGCATTTTCTGGAGTGCAGCTTGGAGTCAATCTCTGTGAACTTTTTCCCTCCCTACACCCCAGCACATATGATACTAAGGTACAAGGTTTTGTTCTCACTGGATGCAAAGGATTTTGAAAAAAAAGTATCTTTAAGGAAGAACTGAAGGAAAGAAAAAAATCTGTCAGTGAATGTGATCTGTCAGGCAGTGTCAGCTTTGTTAACTTTGCAAATCCCATTCCTGTGAAGTAGTATTGCTTGCAAGTAATGTTGGCAGGATGGAGCACCTTCTTTGGAATACATGCAGATGCCTAGTGCTAGAGTTGTCTCTCTTGCATAACATTTGCAAGTTCAAAAGCCTGACTGTGGATTATGCCTGGGACACCAATGCTTTAGTTTTTACATAGGTCTAACAAATTAAAACTGGGACTTATTAAGCTATTAAAAGAGTTTTTAATGCTTTCCAGTAATTCCATGAAATGAAAAAAAAAATCCTTGAGAGACCAGTACATCTTTCATGAATGAATGAATAGCAAATCTTGTGCTAGTAGTTGCTTTATTCTGACAGCTAAGAATCTGTGACTATAAAAGTAGATCCCAGCTTACATGGCCGTATTAGCTTATCCACCATCCTTGACTAGAGAGCTGAGCTGTCCTCTTTCTGTGGGCATGCTTGAATTGAACAGGAATCCCCACTTCTCTGGTATGGACAGAAGAACTTTCTGCTTTGTGTCAAACAACCTTTTCCAAAATACTAATTAAACATGTGGCTATCTTGACTTTTGCAGAGAGTTCAGGGTTTGTTCTGGCTACTTGGGAAACATACACCAAGAAGGCTTTCAAAGAGAAGCATCTGAGGAGATTTTATTCCTTTTGGATAAAGCACCACACTAACACAGTTGCACATATAAGGTTTTGTTCAGAAGTGAATAAGGTTCAACCAGCCCAGGGCAATGCAGAATTAAATTATTATTACTATTGGAAAAAAATAAAGCAGATCTCTGTCTATATGTACATGTGTACATATTAAACCTCTTCCAGGACGAATATGCTCTGTTTTTCTGCACCTTTTTCACAAAAAAATATGAAATAGCTACCTTCTCAGTACTTACTGCAATGGTTTTGAGTCATCAGTATCCGATCTACCTCTACAGATTTACTTACAAAAGAAAGGTTCAGTAATTTCTTTATGGAGATTTCCCTCTATGGAAGGTCAAAATAAAATTGCTACAGGCCCAGAAATCATAAAAATTTTAAATCACTGCAATATTAATGAAGATTTAAGGATGTCAGACATCTTGTTCTCTTTAATATTCAAATGATTCTTTAACATGCCTCTTCTTTTGCAAAATAAGTTTATTATTCTGTTTCATGGGCATTATATTCAAAATATTACCACTCTCCTCATTGTAACTGGATTTTAGAATTTATGTATAAACATTGTTATTTAATAGTATAGTTGTATCCTTAAAATAAATAGGACATGCATAGATGCTAATTATACTTCACTGGCTTCATCTGTGCCTTCTGAGATGCAAGACCTGTGTAAAATATCCTAATTTCTTATGATGACACCACAGACTCTCAATGTCAAAAAAAATGGAATGTCACCTAATTTGTTCTTGCTGCACTATTTCTACCTGTTCTTCCATAAATCACGAGGCTGTCTGGACTGAGTTGCACTGCAATCTTGTAAACCCTTCTTAACAAAGCTGAGGTATTTTTCAATCTAATATTGAAGAATTTGGAACAAAGCATCCTATATTTTAAACAAGTTTAAATTAACATTTATTTTATTTTAACCTAAATCTCTACAGACAAGTGAAAATTTCTTTTTCAAAAAATTTGAAAAACAAACAAACAAACAAGACAAACACAAAAGATTTTCCTTAGAGTCTTTCCAGCTAGAAGGTTATGTGCTAATTTGTGATACACCAGCCAGTGTCCTGTGCTTCCCTGTTCAGGGCACACACTCTAGCAATCTTGTCGCAACTTCCAAAAAAACTGAAGAACAACCCAAATAGTTTATTTTTTGCAACCACATTAGAAGACAAGGCAAACATGTTCAATAGAAAGTTGCCTTTGTCGATGTATCGTCCATATACATTTTCTGTACACAGAGTTTCCAGGGAGCAAAAATCATGAAAATGGAATATTTTTTCTGCTTTCTTATTTTAAAGGCATAAATATCAGACAAATGTTATAAAATCCCCAAATACATAAAAATATGTACTGCAGCCCATCAGTCACTCACAGCCAAAAATAATTTTCCTCATTATGCTGCCTCCTACAGCTCCCTTCACATCTCAGGAGCCTAGGAATAAGGTAAGCCTTGTAAATTGTGACAGTTATGAAAAGTGTGCTTTAACCGCTTTAAATGACTCTAAAAGTCACCAGGAAAGACTAAAATAGGAAAATATTTTCTTCTCCCTTCTAAGTCCAGCCACCTCTTCCCTCTCCCCAATACAGTTGGGTAGGTAGATGGATGGATGGACAGATAGATAGATGGACAGGCAGATAGAAAGAAAGAAAGAAAAGCTACATAGCATTCAGAATGATGCCTGCTGGTTTTATTAGTCTTTTATTTCCCCACCTTTTGAAGATCACGGTATTTTATCAATAGCAAGAATATTTCAATTTTTTTTTGCATTTTGACATTTCAGTTTCCTTTTTTTTTTCCCACAGAAAGTAAATATTTGCACTTAGTCTAGAATCAATTGTTTCATGCCAAGGATGGATTTATGTAAAGCTTACAACAAGACCTGAATAAAAGAATATGAAATATTCTTTTATGGGAATATTCAGGTGCAAACATTTTGAAAGCACACATTTCAAACATTAAGAGATATTCAAGAGTTTAAAATCTTAAGTACTCTTCTTTTTGTTTGGTTTTAGTTAAATGCATTAAATAAATGAACAATTATTTTAATAATATTATTTGGTATTTTCATAAAATTATTACATATACAAGTTAATTGAAAGTAGATACAGAATATACTTGAAAATAGATACATTAACGTGTACACTTACTTATAAGTGTAAACTATATATATTTTTTTCCCACAAATTCTTTTAGTTTTCATCATAACTCCTGCTGACATTACTGTGAGCACACACACTGCACAGCTCCCTTTCCCAGGCTGCTCACTGCAGCATACAGTAGAAGTCTACCATCTTGTGGCAGTAAGAGGTGAAAGAACTTTTAAAAGCTGAAGAAACTCTTGTCAGTTATTGCAGAAATCAGGAATATCCTCAGATATACCAAAGAAATTCTGACATGGAAAGATTTTTCATGAAAACATTGTGAGGCATTCACTTTTTTTATATAGAAAATTATACACAAGGAAGATAACTGGAGTTTTCCTAATAAAACACATCACTATTTAGTAGTATACTTTGAGCTGATAATATTATGAAGAGATGGAATTTTGCATCACTTTTTGAAATGTTCACTCTGGAAGACAGAATAGGTGGTAGGTTTGTGATGAAGCTTCCAGTTGGAAATTCATGTAATATTCTGGTGGTTATTCTTTGACTTTTCAATTGTGTTAAGCACTATCTTTTTGCAAAACCCTTTGAAAAATAATTATTGACTTAATTGAGCCTGGAAGAGAGAAAAAATACGCTACAGTATTCAGCATTGCACATTGTATTTAAAGCATTGCAAAACTGTAATTAAACCATGATAAAACTGATGGCTCTCAGAGAGAATTCAGATCCAGTGGGGGTAGACCCTACTGAGGTCGATTGGCAGAGGTCACTGGCAAATGCAGCTTCTTTCTGGAAGCTCATTATAGCCTCATGTTGCCACTTTCCTTTTTCTCAAACAGCAACAGTGTGAGGCCTTTGGTGACCCCATTAGCCTCTGGAATGAGAACGCCGACTAGCAGGAGATATTGTTTAGCTAATCCAAGCTGCCTCTTAGAGAATCAATATTTCTGATGTCTTAACTGTCTTTCAGTGTGCGGGTGCGTTTCTGATGCCTTATCTCTTTTTTCCCTCCTAGGAGAAAAGGCATCAAAGGGAGGAGAAACCAAACAGGATTATACACAGCTAGTCTGAATGCAAGAGAATTTTTTTTAGTTAATGTATTTTGCATTTTCAGCTTAGTTTTTGCACTGGAGGAAACAAATTCATTTTGAGTTCACACTACTTCTGCATGTTCCAGTTCGCTGTAACCACACAGTTCCCTGACCTACATTTCCAAGCTACCTCTAAGCCTTCACTTGCCTGAACTTTAAGTGCGTTGTGAGGACCTGCAAAACAATTCTAGTTGCTTACATTCTACTTTTTCAGCTCATTAACAAATATACCCAAATATATAACAGTGTGCCTCACTTAGAGATGTAAAAAAGTGATCTCTTCCTCCCATTAAACATCTCAAATGAAATAACACTTGTGTAACCAGGTCAATGTCTTATTATGGGGCAACTATTTTCTTCCTTTTATACCCCTCTACTATGTTGATAAATCAAGTCCTGCCTCAAGATATTTTAATGCCTTTGAAATCACTTATAAGAACACTCCCATTGATAGACTCCTTTCTACTGTGGGTAAACTCTGTATATCCAGCATTTCCATTGCATACTGTGACATACAGTATCCTGGCTACTAAATTCAGAGAGAAATCAGTTTCCAGAAGGTTCTCAGTATTACTTATTCATGCATGCTTGTTAGACAATTGAACACACTTTGGTGCCATTTACTGAAACAATTTTTTAAAATCACACTACCTTTTCTTAGTCTGAAGTCTGTGTTAGCAAGACAGATACTGATGCCACAGCTGTTAAAAGGTGCATCAATAACCAACAGTGATCAACAGCTTATGTGCAAAAATGGATCTCCTTTTTTCACCTCTAGAGATGCGTGGATTCAGGCCTAAGAGGAATAACAAGAAATTGTGTTTTTTTGTTTGTTTGTTTGTTTTTCTCAGGGTGCAAAGATGAGATGACAACATTGAAAGCAAAAATGAAATCATAAATAAGGGCAGGAAGTCTGCCCACGATAAAACTGAGAAGGGTTTAGACGTTCAGTGCATGATCGCCAAGATTCTACCTAAAATTTTCAGTTTCCAAGACATCTGCAACAGCCAAAAACTGCTGATGACCAGCTATTGTCCTGTATTTTTCCTGCTATCTTTTTGCAGAGACCTCTATTCTCTGCAGGTGCTGTAGAGTCCAAAATAGCAGCTGTGTGCTGCAAGAGTGACTAGATTAGGCGGAGTAGAGAAAACTCACAAGATTGGCAGGTGACTCAATTACTTCTCATTATAGGAAATGCCCCTCATTTTAACAGTCAAACCTTCCATGTTTTGAACACCCCAAAGAGATGAACCATGCCATAAATTGACAAAGAAGGTACAGTGCAAGCTGCATAATCTGAATCTCTGATCTAGACAATTAAATTTGACATGCATGCCTATCTTCCAAGGTCGTTGTGTAGCCTCAACAGGGGTTAACTGATTATGTGATGGATCTGCCAGTCAACTACTGCCATTTAAAAGAAATAGTGCTTAATTATGCTGCTTTGGAGAAGCATTTCACCATTGTTTTATTGCCACAGGCTTGTCAGAGGAAACCTGGTGCAAAGAATTTCTCAATACTTGAGCAGGATGATAATTTCTGTAATGCCAACTATAGAGCTGATGAATGTGTAAACAAAAAACACAGAAGGAAACAACAGAAAGCTTGAAATAAAAAGAAACTTTTGGGCAGTGAGTTGTCACCTACCTGATAAGAATGCCTTTACATAAGGAACGGAAGAAAGGGGTAGTTTGCAGTGAGGTCATTAAATAAAAAGCATCACGCTACCATTTTCTCCTAAAACAAATTAGTCTGAAAGATACTAAACACTACAAAGATATATAGTTGTTTCATTTATTCAAACAAAGCATTAGTTATCAGAGACAGTAATTTGACAGAGGAGAATCTAAATTCCCTACATCACCCTTAAATTCCCATGCTAATCAAAATAATGAAAATATAGCTACAATGAAAAGGATTTCTGTAATCTAAAGAAAAGAGATTTAGCTGGTAAATTTTCTTGCTCTGATGATCTGCTACCCAGAGATCTCAGTTTTTAAAAGAAACAAAGCTTGCTGCAAGTCCAACTTTGGTAAAGAAATTATGGTTCTTGGTGATAAACAAATCTGAGGTTGCTACCCACTGAAAAAAAAATAGTAGTAAGCAAATGTCATAACACTAAAGCATTACCAATGCATAAATGGAAGCATCAAGATACTCTGGTCAAAATTTTAAAGTATTTCTGACACACAAAACAACAACAAAAACAAACAAACAAAAAAAAGATTTAGCTGTTTAAATTTATCTCTAGATATATCTGAAACAAATACTACTGTACTCCTACTAGTTTTATCAGTTCAAGCATTTGGCCATTGAAAGGTCCCTTAAAATAAACATCCCCCTGAATGTGATTTGGTTGAATATATACATTTTAGAAAACATTTTGATTTTAAAAGTGAAAGATTAAAGTGCATTATGTGAAAGTAATTTAAGATCTTATCACCCAGAACTGGAAAAGGCCCAGAATCACCACATCAAAGCAGCAGACCCAGGTAGATACCTCACTGTGGGATTTACAGCAGCTAGCATCTGGCAGATAAGCTTGCCTGTGGACAACACCATGAAACTCGGAACTCAGCTTTGGCACTCTAAACCACTGAGTTAAATCTTCAAATTTCAAGAAACACAAGACTGTTTCACAGTACCAAATTCTGTCCTGACTTCCACAACTAAATCCTTCCTTCGCTTGTGAGGGGCTGCCTTGCTCTTTCCTTTCAGAGCACATGTCGACCCGAGCTAAATATTTGATTGCTCCCCCAGGCTAATGAGAGCACTGAACTCCAGGTGCCCTACTTCTTCAGCAAGTGCACTAACTGCTAAGCTATTGTATATAATAAGGTCAGGCGACCACTTCCTCCTCTTGTGGCCATGTTTTGGAATGAAAATGTGTCATGCTTTGGGCTGTCATAAATAGGAGTGACTAATTTATGAATGTCAAACAGATTTAAGCTTGAGATAAGCGCTGAGACATTCCATTTAACTGCTTGGGGGCATGCACATCAGCAGAATGCTAGACACTTAGGGAACTTTACACATGGGGAGTTGAGAACCTACAGACTCTTGTCTGCCTAAATAGTCATGTAGAGTTAAGTTGAATTGTGCACTTGGACTTAAATTACTTGTATTTCACCTAAATGAATCCTTAAGTGGTTTTCTATAATTTGAGTTCAGTTTTCCATGATACTTTGTGGCAGGAACTCACACAAAAAGTATTTTGGGTAATACGGCCAGTTCAGAGGACATGCAAATGTAGCTCCTAACTGCCTGTGCAGGGATGCTGATCCAAACCTGCTCTCAGGGAAGCTGTTGAATTTAGTCTTACACTGTGAGTGGAGAAAAGTACATGAAAGCTCAGAATAGGATGACATTGGAGCCTTAATTTTGGCAGGAGAAAGGTTTTTGCGGCAGGGCGAGGGCGAGCGAGCTGCAGCCTATGGCAGGTACATGTGGATGGGCACAGAGCCAGAACTCATCGTTACCACTGCTGATTGTACCCCAACAAACTACAGTTGGGCCCCATGCTTTGCTTGCTAAGGAGAGAAGGCCCTGTTCATCTCAAAGGCCAAGGGGTGCTGCACCCCAGGATGTCTGTTGGGTTTCCACGTGGATCATGGGGGCTTCCCACCAGCACAGGGGTCACAGAGTGCAGCACAGGGAGAACCAGGGACTGGGGCACCCACTGCCTCTAGGAGGGCTGAGCACCCAAAGGACCCCACTCCCAGGGGAGGGGACCACACTCTGACCCCCAGGGCTGGTGGGTGCCCTGTCACTGAAGGCGTGAGAACCTCCTGGAATGAGTTATAAAAGAGTGCTTAGGAATTCAAAGGTACATATTAACAATTGTAAGTATCTTGCACACTGGTTTGTCTGTTGTGTTGTTGATACTAATATTAAATGCAGAGTTCGTTGGTGATTAAGTAATGATACATTGTTAATAAGTCACATAAATTGTGTAGGGAAGAAGCTCCGCTGTAGGGAAGAGTCTACTTTCAGTGTAATTGATGTATAGGCTTTAAATCCAGGAACTGTCTGTAGAATTGAACATTATAGTGTCACCTGCAATTTATTCTTCCTAGGATGCTCTGTTATATCATAACCAGAGAGAACAGATATTTCAGAACACCTTGGGATGAATAAACTCTATCATGGTAAGATACAATAGGAGGATGCGGTGCCTGGCTTTAATAAATCATTAGCCTTCTACAACTGTGCTTGGGTCAAGAGTATATAATCAGTTACCTTTCTGTAGCTTGAACCTAAGACATAGAGATGGAGGGTGGCTCTTAGCCTCTGTCATATATGACATGATTTAGAATGGGAAATAAAATTACATTTACCAAGGTGCAGCAGCAACTATCTGATTTTTAAGTATTGCTGGGCACATAATACAGACGCAAGGGCACATAATCTATATTAAGCATCAGACTCAGACAACTGAATTAACCATTAGAGAAATCCACCTCTCCCCACAGATTTTACGAAGCAGGTCACTTCAAGCTCAGATAGCTGACAGAAGACTACCCAGAATAAAACAAAATAGAAACAAATTCTTTTGTCTTGGGCATGTGAAATGGTTTCAGGAGCACCAGCCAGACCACCAGACCCAGAGAAAGGTTAGACTCTGCATCTGAGGATGGAGATGCCGGAAAGTGCACAGCAGTGATTAAATTTTTCCACACTGCCAGTATCCAGGCTTAGCATCTTTGGTTTCCTGACCTACACTTTAATGGTCACTTAAAGTAGCTTAATGCACAAAGCACAAATAACATGCAAAATATTCATAAGTAGAGTAACTGTTCTGAGTCCATAAATGTGGCTCCACTCCATCCAGTGCATTCTGTAATGGCACTTCAACAGTTATTGTCAGGTTTGCTCACTTAGACATGAAATTTAGTCAGACTTGAACACAGTTATGTAACTTTACTCAAACAAAAACAACCTCTGAAATCAAATCTTATTCAAATTAATTTTGTACTCACCTTACCTTTAAACAGGTCTCCTTTCAGCTCTTGAAATCTGTTCCTGCACCTGATTCTAGCTATTTTCCATTAATTAGTCTTTCACGGCGTAAGTGCTACCTGCACAATTTCATAAACACTCTTAAAAGGCTTTGAAAATTGATGTTAATGTGTTGGTACTTCAGATTTCATATAAAGTTCATATTTAAATAATTATGAATGTCCCATTATAATAAACTGATAGTGAGTGTTTTTCACTGAAGCTAACAATTTAGGTATAAGGCTTTGCCACATACTTTCTTAGACAAATTGAGCACCTTCTTCATGATGCAGTTCACTGAAAGTAATACGAGATTGTAATATGTCACTGTCTCTTTTCTCCTCCCATTATTTAAGTTTTACTTAAGTATTACTTAAGTCTAAGTATTACTCAGACTGTAAAACTTTGAGTGCAGATACAGACACAAGCACAAACAATCCCTATCTCTCTAGATTAATATGAACATTACAATATATAATGTGGTAACAGTGGGCTGTGTTCAGATTGGGAACTCCAGCCACACAAAGGATTATGAGAAAACATAGGTATTAGCTTAGAATAAAAGGTACATGACAGGCAAAAATGCACTTTCAGAGGTATTTTTCCATTGATGAAACACTGAAAAGGAATTATACAGCAAAAAAGCACAAAAAAGTTATCTAAAGAATGATCTTGAGTTAATATAGGGTGTTTCATGTGATAGCACGTATAGTATAAATTACTCAATGTCATAAGACCATCATCTCTGAACAGGACCCATCAGAGCAAGTGTTCCTCTAGCCGAAGTCAAGGGAAAGACTTGGAAGATATATCCAAAGGCCCTAGAGAGGAAGGATATGAAAGGCTGATGCTTGAGCAGATTTACAAGAAAAGAGACAAGAAAGGGAGGTGTGGGAAGAGAAACGGTTCATGGCATAAAAATGTACCACTCTTCCTGTGAAGGCCATAGGTTTCCACATGTAGTGGTACCAAGGCTTATGACCATGATAAGAAGTGCGTATAAGGTCTTTGCTAAGTTTAATCACAGAGCCCACCTGCTTTCTCATTTCATTTTTTAAATATAAATATATGGATATCCACATGATTTCTGTACTTTTCTCTAGTTTTCAATGCACTAACAACAGACAGCCTTAGAAGCCATCTATGAATTTGCTTAAATTTTTGTCAGGATTATTGATATATTCCTATTCCATACTGTGCAGTCAGAATTTCCTTGACTACTTCGTTTACAGAGTTTATTAACAAATATTGCCCAATACACCTCTTCTGTAGCAGTCTTTAATAATGGGGAAAAAATCACTTTAAAATATTTAACTTAATACCAAATGATACCACAAAGACTGTCCTCTTTCATTTGTTTTTATATGCCACCATCTCTCACTTTGCTCACAGTTACCGCTTTTCTCTCCTGCAAGACATGCCCCAACCCATTTAACCGTCAAGTCAATACTTCAATTCAACCAATTAAATCGCCCTTCATTCTCAGTACTTGAACAAAATACAATAATCTTATTATCCGGGGGCTTGGTTTTGGTGTTTAACACAACAATCTTTCCTTTTCCTTTCTTAATGTCCATTTTTCTTAAAGCAACAAGTAAAGCATTTGGAAACAAGCTTGTCCCTTTCCAGTATGTGAAGTGCTGTAATAAACCAGCATGTATCCTTTTTCGCTCACTGGCTGCTGCAGTAATCAGGAGTGAGATTGCAAACTCAATTTGTACCGCTACGTTGTGTGAACTGGTAACTTGAGGCTGTTACAGTCAGGGAGGAAAAGAAGGTAATTTCCAGTATGATTCACCCAACCCATGAGTTGTTTGCGTTAGGAGGAGACAAAGGAGACAAACTGTGACATGCAAGTATCGATTTCTCTCCATTGACTGTAGAGGGATGCAAGATGGTCATCTCAAAATGAGGAGATGTGTCCTTATTGCGGATGTCTTTATTAAGTCGGATGAATCCCACCCTGGGTGTTTAAACTTAGCTAATGTGATCTGCTACATTTGCAATCAGCAGTGGAAGGAAACGGAGCAATAAGGCGCTGGCGAGGCACAATTATGCATAATGTTGCCATTCTGCTCAGCTCTTCTTCATGGCCCAGCAGCTTGTACCTCCCAGAGGATCAGTTTTAATACAATGCCTCTGTGCAGAAACTAATGAAGATACATAAGCAACCGCCCTCTCTGAAGAGGCAAATATTTGAAGAGACTAAAACAACATATCAGATCTGGCAGCTGTGAATTCGAGAGTAGTATTAAAGGGATGGGATTTGCACTGCTATTCTTTTACCAGCACTGCATAGATTTGCAGCTAGTACAAAATCTGTATCAGAATATGAAGGTAGCTATAGAAATATAAATAATTCCTATACAAATTTAAAAATGTTAATAGCTAAACAGGTTTGGATTTCTCTTCTCACCACTGTGCTGCTAAGTTGAAATGAGGAGAATTAATTTATTGAAAATATCTCAAAGCACTGTTTTCTAAGTGACTGAAAAATGCTCTTTCCACCTTAATTTTTCCAATTTGGTCAACAAACAACACAAAGCAAAGCAATAAGATTGCTCAAAGTCTTCACAAGGATCAGTTCATGCTAGAAATGTATGCATGTATAAACATAAATAATCAAAATTCTTATACCACAGAGAGTTTACTGTTTAGCATACACATTGAGAGTAGGTAGATTCAGATATGAGGACAGAAAGAAAGAAAAAAAGTGAAATTAATGAAAAAAAGTGAAATTAATGACAGGGCAAGCCTTATACTACAGTGCTGTAGTAGTGGCCATAACACTTAAGATGTTAAAAGCTTTTTTTTTTTTTTTTTTCCAATTAATACATCCATTTTTTTTTTCCATTTAAAGAGATTGGTAGTTTAGGCTGGTTTTACATGTATGCTCATGCTCGTATGTCTTACCGTCTTTTGGAAAATAAACCGAAACCTTTTTCTTCCCTTAGGCAAAACAAAGGAAGTTCAGCGGGAAAAACAAAATCTCGGAAGCAAATACACAGCTGCTGGCTTTGGCTCACTGCTATGTCACAGGCATAATAGATTATTTTATTAGCACTGTGCTCCAGAAGCACCTCTTTTCTCTTTCAGGACTTATATACGCAAATGGATGGAAGGAGAAACGATTTTGACTACCAGTGTCTTGTGAGGTAAGACTCAAAGGTAAAAGCAATGCTGCTGACACGGGACACCGCTGCCCTCTGGTGGGTTAAAGTACATATGTATAACAACATGAGATGGTCTCATCACCATCTCCCTGCATTTTTGGCACATTTCTAAAAAGATTATGGCTGTGTGAGGTTAACTACCAAAAATTAACAGAGCAGGAAAGCTAAGGTAGCTATTTTTCTGTTTCAAAAGCCCTTATTCTAGTCCTTTTTTTTTCCCCCCTCATGTTCTGTGATCAGTGATGATGAATATGAGTCAGCCTACAGCCAGAAAATGCTGGAAAAAGAAGGCAAAGAATGAAAAAAGAGTTTAAAAAAAAAGTGTAGGAAAAGGTGTCATTTGCTTCTCCTCTTTCTACTACTCACTATTTCTACTGATGGTAGAGCAGATATTTTTCCAGCAGGTAAGTGTAGTATCACGATTTTACAGATCGAGAATGTCAACCTGATTTATTTATTTCTTTTATTAATCCTGCTTTAAAACTGCTAGGGTTGCTCTGTGGTTATGTTAGGAACTTAGTAGTTCCCCTAGAGGAAAGACAAACACAGGCCAAGGACTGTCACCACCTATTCAATAGCTACACACAACTCATCTTTCATGGTTTATTGCAACTCAAACTTCTCTTTCAGTATGGGAAATAGAAAGAAGTGTCTGGAGGTCTTGCCTCCAACCCCCACCACATGCCAAACTTAAGGCATCAATGCAAAGTTAATGAATCTATACAATGAGGATGGGGCAAAATTGTCTCAATAATCTCTTCTTGCACTTATATTAGAAATTACTTCATATCATTTCATATTATCTTTCCTATTAAGAGCCACACCACACAATGCAGGAAGTAGATGATGTTCACAGTCCAAGGATGGATTTAACAATTTTTCCTTCTGCTTTTTTTTTTCCAAAGCATAGCTCTTGGCTCACTGCACACTATTAATTATTTCTGCCTCCAGATCAGGATTTATTTTCCCCTGGGCTTTTCCAGAAATTTGTTGTGGTAGTATCTCTAAGTAGAATTATACAGCCTTCTATATACTCAAAGCACAGCTCCTGCTACAGTCAGTTGCAGCTCTGAGTTTCAACACTTCTGCAAACCAGATCACATCATTCAGCCAGCTGGAGAATGAGGAACATTGAATCAGTGACCACCTGTGAAAAATCTGGTTTAAGGAACCTCTGAGGTAAAAATAAGAGTAGCTTGGAAATTTTCTGACAAAACAGCACTTCATGAAAAATATGGGTTTATCAAGCTCAAAGTGTTCTATTTAAAATATTTCATGCTGAAGGAACTCTTACCAAAATCAAAGCGAGATCTGGAGGAAACTCAGCTTGGATTCCTGAAGGGTTATTACTAGGTTTTCCAAGAATCTGGAAGTAGCCATCCCTAGTCCCAAAGAAGCTCATCTAAAGACAGCCCCACATCCCAGGACAAAAAAATCTCTAAGTTGCACACTATACCTGCATGTCTGGGGAGAAATGGTTTTAAGTCAGGCTTGGAACAACTCCAGAAAACAAACAATTCAACAAAAACCACGTGAAAAATAAGGCTGTTTTTTCAGGTAGCTATCAGGGACAATTTTAACTGTTTGACCAGGAGACTATAACCTCTTTTCCTTCAAGTAGTGCCTTATTTTTTATCTCCTAACAATATTTTTGGAAAAAAAAAATAGCCAGTGGCCCAGCTTAACACAGTTCCCATCAATATCCCAGCTTTCACAGGACGAAGCAAATGTCTTTTATCCATTGAGTGAAGTAAGGGGGCCAGAAAAAAGAAGTCAGATGAAACCTGCAAGTGAGCGAATGAAGATTATTACAGTTGGCCATGTGTTCTGATTCAATTTACACTCTTGAGTTTCAGATTATGCACTACCTGATGACTGCTAGCAGCTTGCTGTGCCTAACTGGAACCAGCAGCGGGCATTTCATAAATATCTGATGACACTGTTGGAGCACACACTGAGAAATCTGAATTTCATTTACACTCAGGAAATGAATATCTTTCTGTCACCAGCAGGACCCTTTCTGACCTGTTCTCTCCAGCCTTAGTCTTCTCCCTGTCTCCTGCATCCCTCTGGTTCTTACCATAGAGTCATTCAGATGGGAAGGGACTTGGGGAAGTTTGTATTCCAGACTGCCCAAATCAAGATCAAAACTGAATTCAGACCACGTTGTTCAGAGCTTTACCCAGTTAAGTCCTGAAAACCCTCAGAAATGGGAATTGTCTCTCTGGGCAACCCGCTTCAGCACTTTACTGTCCCCTTGGCAAACACTTTTTTCCTTATGTCACCTTGGAACTTCACATTTTGAATTCTGAACATGTCTCTTCTCACACCACCATCTACCTCTTCTTAATCTACTACTAGGTAGGAAAGTTGCCATTAAGTTTCCTCTTCTTCAGGTGGCATAAACACGGTTCCTCCAGCTGCTCCACATCAGATGCATGTGCTCCACTCCGACCACCTCCTTGCATTCCAGCTGCCTCCCTCAAGTTTCTCACCATCTTTCCTGTATTTGAGTGCCACGTGGAGGTGGTCCAAACAAGATCCAGTATTCTAGATGTGCTCTAACAGATGTACTGAGAAAAAGGCAATAACTGTTCCCCTTCTTCTACTGGTGATGCTCCTGACAGTCTGCGGTTAGCGTTCAATCTGACAGAGCTCGCTGAGGACTTACCAGTGTGGTAATCCAATACACACGCTCTCTGATGAAATGCCTCATAAAGCACAGGAGAGCTGAAGGTTGCTTCATCAGTTTCCCATATCTGAAATTCCAGGCTCCCAATATTTTTCACTTATTGTCAGTCACCACAATTCAATCAAGTCAGTACTATTTATAAAAATGGATAAGGAGACTGCAGTACACAAAGAACCTTTTCTTTACTAATGACAGAACAGTCAGCTCCTAGAACATTTTTTTTTTCAAATAAAGCAGCGTTCATTACTGTGTTTTTTTTTATTTTTTTTCTATCTCAGTAGCACTTCAATACTTCTGTGAAGTTCAGTGAAATAAGTATTTAATGTTTGTATTACAATAACTTCTAGAAGCCTTGACCTGTATACAGGCATTCATGGGGGAAAAAAAAAAAAAAAAAACAGAAAAAAAAATCTTGTCTAGTGAACAAAGCAGACAGACAAAAGAAGAAATCTGCTTAGAACGGCTTACACCTTTGATTTTTGTGTACAGGCAGATTTGAGCAATATTCTCGAAAGTACACAGTAACTCTATAATTAGCCTAGGAACTGAACTGAAACTTATGGGATACAAATCTAATTTCTTAACTGTATGCTGGCTTCTTTTTTTTTTTTTTTTACTGTATTCCTTAGAAAATCAAAACACATATATTTACAGATGTTACTTAGAGTCTTCCATTGTCTAAAACAAATTTGGTTTTGGGTGATTGCATGATGGTTATATCTCACAAGTATGTTTGGTGGGTTTCATTTTTGGGTTTGTTTCTTAAAATGAAGAAAAGGTCTAGGAAGGCGTGTGCATATGGAGGAAAGTGAGAGACTGAATTAGCAGCTTTATTGAAATCCAATATTTTTTTTCTCAGAAGCATAGGAAGAGAGGAAAATTGCACTAAGTATAATAAGAAAAAAAAGGGGCTTCAGAGGAGTCTAACTGCACCGAAAAAGGTACCATCTCCATCCAAGGATATTTTGGCCCTTCTTCGTGGTATTGTAAGCTGAAGCTCATCACCTTCTTCTAATTTTGCAATGCCTGGCAAGAGATTTGGAATATTTTAAAGTCAATATTTCATATACAGTATTTTCATAAATGGTATTTAATACACTATTATACACTGTTTCACAAATGTAAGCATTTCTTGCTTTTTTATCATTAGACAAAATCCTACACATTTAAGCCCACCCAAAGTTGATATTTAACAACATCTGTGGAGTTGGGACTATCTTTCCCTAGCAATTCTGTCCTCCTGTGCTTAAGCAAATGTTCTTGTGTTACGGTGACTCAACAGCCAAGGACAGCACTGGATGCTGTTGGTCCTAAACCACCGCAGCCTCACACTTCTGGAGGAAGTTTCATCAGCTTTGCCATCATTTGAAGTTACCAAACATCAGCTGATTCACTGCAACTGCAGCACACAACAGGCTGCTTCCTGCAAACCACGCGTCAGTTGACATGGCAGCTGAGCGGCCCGCCTCCAAAATCAGAGCCATGGAGCTGAACCCGTAACTGCCCATGCATGGGCAGCAGTGTGAAGTGCTACACCAAGGTGCGCTTCTCCAGAGGAAAGTGGGGAGCGGGGATTTGGGAAGCGGGAACCATGAAGTGGCAGAGTTGAGCAGAGATCCTAGTTAGGAAGGAAGGTGTAAAACAAGGGTGAGAAAGAAGGCTACATGCAATTGAGGCTGGTTATGATGCAAGAATGAGTGAGAGGAGGGGCAGAAAGTTAAAGAAAAAGTTTGGATTGTCTTATTTGACAGGAGGAAATAGCTAATTTATTTTTATGTGGAAAAAAAATGAGCTTCCTTTCCTGTCACTTTTGCATAAAGCCGACGTGTCAATGTGTATATGTGCCAAAACTGAACTCCTGACACTGAATGTCACCCAGTTTAAATACAAGGTGTTAGAAAAGACAACTTTCTATTCATAGAGCCCTTGTTAGAAAATAAAAATACAAAAAAAAAAGCCCTCCATATCTACCAACTGGGAAGAAAGAAAGATGAGTAAAAGGGATGCTGAATGAGGTTAAAAAGGCCTTGACAATAACCCTTTAAATACTGGTATGGGAATATACATTTATGTTGAGCACTTGCCCTGATAGACTTGCACAAAATGTCTTTTTTTATTATTATTTTGGTGTGTCTGGTTTGTGCAAGTCACTGAAAATAAGATTTGTATAGAAACTAATTACTTTCCCATCTATTCGAACAGTAAAACTGCAATGGTCATTACTAGGTGCAAAGAATTAACCTGAAAGGAAGATCTTTGAAAATTCCATGAGAAAGTACAAAAAATTGGATGTCTGAAATTCATGTTTTATGTATTAAAGCAGAACTCCTAAATGTTTTACTGGCATATCTAAATCTTCTATTCAACCCCTAGGTTAAAATGAGTTCTTCCTTAAGGACAGTGTGTACTCCTCTTTGGCCGAGTGCCTTTGGCAGGCACCTAACTGTGGAAACACCGAAGTATCTAAGCCTCTTACAGAGTGGATGGAGAGTGAGATAAGTTACTCAGATCACATAAATTAGATGCTTATAGTCAGACTATAAATACCATATATGAAACTATACTTTTTTTGAAGGTATTCTGTAATTTTACAATTAAGTTCATCCATGAATGTAGCCCATACAACTGCTACAATACTTAATCACCCATTACTACAGATTCTACTTGATACAGTTTATTTGTAAACAAAGAAGAGGAAAATTTAGATGATTACCAGCAGTATAGCAAGAATTATTCGGATAAGACTGTGGCATATTTTGGATGCAACGAAATAATGTCACCAAACTGAGATCATCACCAAACACATGGGCCTTCTTCCTCTGTATTAGATGTCCCATAGCAAATGTTGTATCCGTATATAAAACCTGGAGAAGGAAGAAGAAAAGACTTCAAACACATTTTATGAAGACATTACAAATCCTTAAAAACTTGAAGTGATCTGAATCTGGTACTGAAGTGAATCGAGCATTTCTACCTGTCCATATATGAAAAAGTATCCTGTTTCTTTGATCACTATTTTATTTCCTTGTTCTTCCAGAGCTGTTCCACGTTTAAAGCTAAGGAGCCATGGGACAATGCTTGAGTCATCTAGAAGAAACAAGAATTTGGGGTTAATGAGAAAAACAAATTTACTTCTTTAATTTTCATCTACTTAAATTTAACAATGCTGACTTCCACTATTAACAGTGGGATTTCCCCACTGAAAAGAGAATATTTGCATGTATGTCCAGCTGCATAGAGCTTTCTGGAGTTTCTTGTTTTTTTGTTTTTTTTTTACAAAAAATATCATGCCACATAACTCAGTTACTACTTTGAAGTTTTCTAAAATTGGATGGACAGGCTAATACATCAAGTAACTAAAAATTGTCGTATATTCTTACCTTTCTGTTGGACATCACTTTTGCTGTCAGCAATCAGTTGTAAGCAGGCCTGCAACACTGCAAAGTGAAATCAGTTAAAAATCAAAAGAATATAAATCATTAATAGAATGGAGTATGTTTTTGGAAATGCTTTTAAAGAAACGGAAAATGGAAATGACAAAAAAAACAGTCTCACTGTGTATTTGCAAATAGAGTCCATCTATTCATTTTAAGACAGACACACACCATAACCAAATTCATACCTCAACATACTAGATAACTTTCAGAGATCATGCGTCTAAGCAGTAGGCCTCAAACAGTAGCACAAATTATATTTGTTTGTTCTAATCCTTGGTTCTAATGCAATAGAATAATGTAGCAGTAAGTCAAACGAGCTAGGAATCATTACAATAAAGCTTTATTAAATTCCTAAACAAAAGCTAAAAAAAAAAGGTCAGCCATGACAGATATCAGATTTTCTAATGAAATTCATTGTACTGTTTAAAGAAATTAGTTTGCAATTCACAGTTTCTGTAGGATGTTAATCATACATATGATAGTTACATGACATTTGTAAAAGTAATAAATCCAAATTCTCATAATAAGTATGTATGTACTCTCAATATATTTTCAGGTACACAGAATCAATAGACCTCTACTGAGAACAAGAAGAAAGATACAGAGAGGCTGTTTGGCAAATACATACATAACAAGTTCCCTAGTACTGGTCAAACATGATGGATTCATGTCAAATGTTGACACTGAAGAGAAACTAAACTAGAAGTTTGATCACAGAAAAATACATTTATATGTTAAGATAATGGCTCATGAAACAAAAGATCTTTAAAATCTACTGCAATCTGAAAAACTGAGAGTTAAATTTGCTTACAGCCTTTGGCTGTAGTAGTACTTTGAAATCTGACAAGCCTCGGAATCTGCTAAACTAGTAATTTACTAGGAATCAAGAAAAAAAAAAAGAAAAGAAAAGGAAACCAGCTTTGGATTGCTAAATCTTCATCTCTGCTTACCTTTTTTTCAGGTAAAAATCCCTGCCTCAACCAGATTTGGCCACTCTTGCTACAATGGGAAGAGCTTTACTCTCTGAGATCCGGTCACTACATCTGTCAGAGGTATCCAAGGGTACCATCAAGTTGCAAGCAGTACACACTTCTAGCCACACTGCATGTAGCAATAGGGTCAAAAATTCTACTTGAATGCCTCTCAGCTTAGAGTAAATCAAATCTGAGCTTCAGCCAAGGGGTTTTTGAATAATTAATAATGGACTCAGAATACAAGATGACTGAAATACTTCTTTAAAATATGTAATAATATTTAAACTGAATACCACCATGATGTCTAGCTGGATGGAACAGGCTGGATCGAGAACAACAACATATGCCTGATGGCTTGTGATTTCAGACAACAGCTTTGCTTTCATGACATTTTTCTTTTCTCATTTATACTGCTCTGTGAGGTATGGGCGGGGAGAAAACATTTCAAAATCTATCTTCTTCCATGTAGTGGAGAGCCAGTTCTGAAGAAATTAGTGACCCCATATGCCTTCATAAACCATAGGCAGTGCATGAAGGGATGCAATCTGTATTAGTTGAGCAATGTGACCACAAGTTCAAAAAAGCTAGCAAAGTCTTACTTTTGACGCAGGATAGGAACTCAGCCTTCTGCACATCAGCATGATTTAAGGTCTGATACCAGCATGGCCAAATTCACCGCCCATGCAAGTTTTTGTATCATTTAACTTGCCTAATCATTTTAGTATCATGTGATCTAACTTCATAATCCATCCAAAGAAAATTGCTGGTTTGTCAAATATCTATGCATGGGTTGAAAATCATGTTTAGATATCTGAGATCTGAGACATCTATCTCAATTTCTGCTGAATCCAAAAAAAACAACCACCCTGAACTTTAAAAACCAGACATGCCTATTTAGGTTCCTTCTTTGGTTTTGATCTGTTCTCTATAGACTTCCTGAAACAAGCTTAAACAGTGGATAATTCTGTTTATAGATTATGTGTATGTTCTTGAATGATTTTTATTCCCATAACTTCTTTAATTATTTTCGCAAGAAATATTCCTTTAATTTTTGCTGGTGTATTTTATGTAGACTAGCTAATTTGGTGCTTTTTAACAGAAGAGGATTTTTGAGACATAAGTTAGATTAGGTCCATCTCTTCATTAAAATGGTTTGGCAATAGTTACAGATGCAACTCAGATGTAATAAATATCCTCAAGTATTTGTAGCTTTACATTTATCTTAATAGATTTAGAAGACTCTTACAATAGATATAACTAGTTATTTACTAAGTATGGCTTATGCGGACCTCTATTATGCAAAACAAAGTACATTTTTTTAGCCCAAAATGAGAACCTATTTTGCATATTTTTCATTGCAGTGTTCCTCATAAAATGCAACACTCATTCATTCATTCATTCATTCATTCAGTAAATGCAATTCTTCATGTAAAACTGAACGTATTGGATGAAGTCCTTGTCTTTCCACGCAGGAGTGGTTACTTCCTTTTGAATTAGTTGGTTGTCAGCAGAAACAAAAGAATAACATCTCTTTTCAAGAAGTAGGCCTTTATTTTTAAGTTTAGAGAACTCTCACATTTCCTCTCTTCATACAATTTATATAAGAAGTATTTTGAATAACTGGGGAGGGAATTTCACATTTGGTATTTGTTTAGTCTAGTGGCAAAGGTTACATTTCTTGATTCAAACATCGTCCAAGTCAGACTCTAATTTTAAAAGTTTGCTTCATTCCTTTCTCACAGAGGCCTAAACTAACAACATACAAGATCAAAACACTTCTACCCAGCAAATAGGTGAATTTCCAAAAAGCTGGTTGTATCTAGAACAATGGCAAAGGTGATATATTGTTATAACTTATACTCAGGTTCGCAGGACACTATGTTCTCTGTGGTCATAGCTGACATCAGAGGACAAACTTGAGAACTGCTAGCTGAAAAAATATCTGAGTCTTATGTCTTGTTTGCCTGTTTCATTGCTTTAAAAGCTTAGTTAGAATTTCTCTTCAATTTTTTTCAATCAAGTCAATTAAACTGAGTGGTATGGATAATCTCAATACACTAAATTAATATATTCTACTAACCTGATCAACACCAAAACCTTGCTAGAATTTGGGATTACAGAGGACTTGATGTTTATCTCTCTAGCTCAGGACTGGAATTGGATTCACACAATAGAAATCAGAACTAGGCCCATGCTAAGGAAACATGGCATTCATGTACTGAATTGGCTTGCGTAGCAAAACCTGTATCTTTTTCCTGGACATGTGGACATATATCTTAGCAAGAAACATACGGGCAATGCAATGAATAATTGTGGCTCAGGCATTTGGTTTAGAAATGGTTTCTGTCATGTAGCAGTTTTCCTGCACTGATGAAATTTGTTAAAAAAAAAAAGACACACAAAAATTATCTATGTTCTTAAGTATCTTGAAATTACGTGTACCAGAAGCGGTTAGATGACTTATCTGTCTGCATATTAATAATATGTGACTTTTGAAATCACCCACTAACACCTACTCATTGCATTGAGACCTCTGGTTTTGATTGCTAACTATATAGCTTTACTTGGAACTGATGTTCAAAATGCCTTTCTGCAAGTTACTTGAGCTGGAAACTTTTTCAAGACACACAATGTACAGTACAGATGTCTCTTGTATTCATGCATAAGCATGTACAAATGCATGCCCGAACAAAAATATTAAAATAAGATGTCAGTTCTCATTCAGTTGCCATTTTAATTTAAGTCCTATTTTTGGCCACTTTTACAGACATAATATTAAGCAAAAACAAACAAACAAACAAACAAAAATAACAACAAAAACTTTTAAAATGGAAATTCTCTATGGTTAAGAAAGGCTTTCCTAAAAATATTCATAATATTCATAATATTCATGTTCATTTCTGAAGTTTAATAATTAAAGTTTAAAAACAATAACAGAATCAAACCATGGCTTTTTATTTATTAACAAAAACCGTTCTATCTTTTACCACTGCTCTCTGATTTAAGAAATCAGTACACATTGAAGTGCAAAAACGATTTGACAACGAATTATCCAACCAGACTCCAGACTCTATTTGGAGCCCTTATTCTAGCAGAAATAGAATGAAATAGAATGAAAAAAAAAAAAGTCAATTTATCAGTCATAGCACTGAGGCTGCAGGACAATTTGGAGGCTGGCAGGATTCTGACACTGAGCAACAAATGCAGGAGAATAAAACTGAGGGATAACAGTTCCGTGTGTCTGACCAAGTAACGGACAGGATTCAGCACCACGAACAACACCATATGCCCCTCTTTTTCCCATCTCTCGCTTAAAAAAAATAATTTGACAAATTGACTGGGAAGGCAATAGTCACCAGTGAAGAAAAGTCTGATTTGAGAAAATGTAACATCTTACTGACAAGTTTATTTTGTTTTAGTTTAAACATGCAGAAAAGTAATGATGCATAAGAGATGGTCTTCCATATTAAGTCCAAGATCTGTAATTTATTCTCACACAAAATAGCATGGTCTTCTTAGGAAATAGTTTGTAGTAGATAAGTCAATGTAATTGACTATTAAGTTGACTATACTTAGTCATTTTAATCAATGTTTATGTTCTGTGTTTTCTGTTATCCATCTAGACAATTTAAAAGCTCTTTATAGAGCTTTTATTTTTAAATATACATTGCATATATATGTATAGTCAAAATACATGTTGTAGAAAAAGAATTGTATAAATATTGTGGAAATAAAATTCTAAATAAGCTGGTTCTTATGTGAGGTAAGTAGGGATACCTAATGAAAAAAAAATTATCTCTGTCAGAAGCACAGCTGAGAATCCACAAACCTCCCATCCATCATACAACATAAACAGCATTAAGAATAAAGATAAAAGCTACTGTGAAGGGTACTGAGTAACTTGCAGAACACCGGTGCAAGTAACTCGAATGTTAACTCGATTAAAGAAGAAATGTCTCCTTATTTTGATGGTGCTTGGGCTTTAGGTACAAAAGATCTCAAAAATTTATTTAGAAGGTGTTGGGGAATGGAAAAAAAGAGAAACTCCGTGACTCCTGTGATATTCCACGGGAAGCAGGCTACAAAAAATGACAAATAAGCAATCTTGTCTTTAATTCTGTGTGTGAAATCACTTTTAATAAAGACCCTGAACTAAATATTATCAATAAGTGAGGAAAAAAACCACCAACACCAACAAAAAAGACAGCTCTTGGATCCTTATGTGAATATTGTCTTTTGAGAGACGTGGAAGTAAGTAGAATACTTCTGCTTAAATTTAAATTTTTAATTTAGCAAGCTGAATCTTAAGTGAAATACTGTTTAGGTTAACTGATCAATGAAAAACATGCTTTACATGAAGTCTAATTTAGGCTTTTCCTACAGAGTTACTCCATTTTATCATAGTCAAATAGTGATTCAAAATGTCAGCATTCATCAATCAAAACAATCTGAAAGTATCCATAGGAGGACTGAACTAATTTAGCAATTCAGGAATGTTTTTAGTAATACACTGTAATTAGAGTAGGTACTGTTGTATTAAAACTCTGCATTTTATACTACCACAAGTCAGGATCAAACAAGCAAACAAAAAGTTTAGGGACTTTTCCTTAAAGGAAACAGATTTCTTCCATGAATATTCCAGCATTATAATACATTCAAAAGGTGTTTAACAGAGCACACTCCTCAGTGCTCTCTAGTACCTTTAGAAAGCCATAAGAAAAAAATAACCCGAATTCCTCACAGTCTGCCTCCTTTGACAGGTACAAACAAGACTTTCTCTTTGAATGCTCCTACTTCCCTAAACATAAGGAGCTTTTTGTCACTTCTCTCTTTCAGGATAAGCACATTTTCCCAGAAAAATGACTTGCATTTTTATGTTTTTAGTCACAGTTTTTCCTTCCTAATGTTGACTACAGAAAACGAAACTGGACATTAGCCTGAGAGTAATGGAATTAAAACCGAACAATTTAAATTTTTTGAAAATCAAAGCTGTCTTTACTCATATTTGAGAAATTGTGGGGCTGTGAGAAGTAGATTTGGGACCTAATTTTTAAAGTTTAACATGGAGATAGCATGAGTATCTCCAATAGTTATGAAGGGAACCATTAAGGAATACACTTTCGGTTATTACCATGCATTCTGGTGTGTGTATACACATATACAAATATATACATATAGAAATATGTATATACAAAGACAGGTTATTGGAGCATTAATTAGCTTACAGCAGAAGATTCCATTCAAGTATTGCCACCCATCTCAGAAAAGCATCCGACCACAGTGACCCCAGCTACTCCACTGGGTGCTACTTACCCGTTTCTTCAGTGTGGATTATGGACCTCCTCCTCCTGTTTCTGCTCCCATTCCAGATTCCCCACTGGAAGTGCTCGGCTGTGGCAGGACTGGGGACCTTGCTTCCCTAGTGGAGATGAGTAGCAGTGAGCAAAAGCAGCCCCGGGTCTGCTGCTCAGCTCCCTCGCCCCTGCCACCAGAATCCACCTTGCCAGCTTACCTGCCTGGCAGCAGCCGCCGAGCCTTCCGGGAAGGAAGGAGCGGGGGCACCCGCTCCGTTGTCTTTAGGGGACACCAGCGGCTGGTCTAGGCGGGAGCTTGCCTGGACCCTGTAGATCAGCTTGCTACGGAGAGCTTCTACTTCTGTTTTCAGGGTGATAACATGGTAAAGAGACACTGCTGCAAGACAAGAGGACAGGAGCATTGCAAGCCACAGGAATGTGACAGAAAAAAGTCCCCTGGTGCCCCAGGCAGCACCAGGGGGGGCAGAGGGAGAGGAGGCGGTATCCTTCTGCGGGATGACGTGCACACAGTCCACGGATTTCATCGCTGCTCTTTCCACACTAAAGCCAGAGGGATAGTTCAGCTGCCTCCTTCTGAGGTGCAATCCATGTTACCCGTTGCTCTCTGAAACTAAGAGCATCCAGAATAAGTGAACAAAACGCCCAGATCATTTCCTGTCATATGAAGCAGTTGATATAACCATTAAACTTAATGTACAGTGAGTGTCTAAGATTAGGTCTCCCTTTAGTTTTCTTCTCTCTGTGCTGCATTTTGGCAACAAATACTTTCTCATGAGCTTCTTGCTCAATCTGCCTTCCTCCTTTCACTTTCAACTATTTATTTGTGTGCCAACTTGCTACTACCATTTCCCACTATCTTTAAATTTAGGCATAACTGGTACCACTTGTAATTACAGCCTTATCTAAGAATGCAGAAGAAATATGTTTCCTGGCAGTATTATCCAACAGACATAAGCCTGTGGTGTTGTGTGTCTATAAATATATACATACATATGCATTTATATTTTCATACCTAAAGTGCATATATGCCTGCAATGGCTCATATAATAATTTTTGTGGTGTCCTTAAACAGTGACAAATATTCCCAGGCATGAGTAACAAACCACTGCTCTCTCGGGTGTATGAAGTGGCAGGCTCTGTGAGTCAAATTTATCATACTAATTTGAAAAGGGATGACTTCTTATTAAACCGACCTAATAAATGCACTGACTTTGCTGGATTGGTGCAAGGGGAGGAGAATAACAGAAGAGGGAATAAATAAGAGAAAGCGAGTGAAAAAAGCTTTAAATATGAAAATACATGCTTAATTTTTCAGGTGAATTTTACAGGATTGGCACTAAATTCAACTATTCTTAAGATCTTACTATTTCTTTCATACTAAAACCCTCCATTAATAATTCCTTCCTTAACATACTTGCCCTCTTCAGCAGCAAGGGTACCTGAAACACCCAAAACATGTTTACAATGTCTTCTCATACATACACAAAACTAAAGTTTTATTCTTTTGTTAAGGTTTTCAGTGATTTGGGCCAGAAAATCAAAAGTATCATGCTAAGACTAAAATCAACGACTTAACTCCTGCTAAACACTGACACCTTCTTTTACCACAAAAGCAAACTTCATCTTGCAGGAGATAAAGCTTTCACAGGTCTGAAAAGTGTGCAATGAATCTTCCCAGTAACACCTGCCAGAAGAACTTCAGATCTAAAATGAAGGAAAGGGGGAAGAAGAAGAAACAGAGGAAAAACAAATAATTTTTTTTCTCTCTTTTTAAGAAAAAGCAGAGAAAAAAATTATCGTCTGTCTTAACATGCTCCTAGAAGATATATACTGTGGAAAAAGATAGTGAAACTAACAGTGGAATAGTAAGAACAGAATACCACGAGATCTATTTTCAAGAATATGCTAGGTGTAGCTGTTGATGAGGCTGCATTTTAAAGCAAATTTAAGAGGTAGATTTTGTGGAACATACTCAGCTATTATTTGAAACAAAAAGATGTGCCTAGAGGTACCGTTTCACATTAGAACATTGTTATTGTGGGACAAAGAATGACTGTTTCAAAAATAAAGCAATATACCTGCTAGAAAAGAAGTGCTATTTAAGCAAATGAAACCAAGGGAGAGAATGCAAATTATGATCAGTGATTCATGAAGATATAATTGGCCAGAGAGGTCTCTGTGGTCATTAGTGTATAAGAAAATATCTGACATTTAGTAATTAACATCACACAAGTTACTCTTACATAAAATAGGCTGTTTTCTAATCACCCATGCCTTCCTTACATGGACTGACAAAAGTGATTGTGGAGGACTTCTGCAAGACGTTTGGCTTTGACTTGCTCATCATTTTGATAAATTAGAATTACAAAGGGGAAAGAAGAAAAACCAGCACAGCCTACAGATGACAAATTGTTTAATTCCGAAATATTTCTAGCCAAGTTGCAAAGGGATCACTCTGTTATTAATCTGGTGCTGTTCTATAGCTCCATTAAGATCTAATGAAGGGATCAGAACACAAACAGAATTTTAGCCAAATTTTGCAGATTTCAAAAAAATAATTGAACAATGGCAGCAAGAGTCAGTCATGAAAAATACCATGAGATTCCTGGAAACATACTATTTAAACAATTTACATTTTAACACAAATGACATGTTGGCAAATTAAGGACTACTAATTGATTGTAATTTCCTGCAGAGCATTCATGATAACTTTTGACCCAGGTGGTGGAGAAGTGAAAGACGAGAGGTGTGCTGCTGGAGCTGCTACTAACAAACCAAGAAGGACTGGTTTGAGATATGAAGGCTGGGGGCAGCCTTGGCTGCAGTGACCATGAGATGGTGGAGTAGAGGACCCTGCATGGAGGAAGCAGGGCAATAAGTAGGATTGCAACCCTGGGCTTAACAAACTTTGTTTGCTAAGAGAACAAACTTTGGCCTCTTCAGGGACCTACGTGGAGGAATCCCATGGGTCAGGGCCCTGGAAGGAAGGTGGAGTCCAAGAAAGTTGGTTAGTATCTGAGCACCTCGTCCTAGCTCAAGGTTGGTGCATGCCTAGGAGTAAGAAGTCAGGCACAAGGGCACAAGACCTTCATGGATGAATTCCTGGCAAAACTCAAAAAAAAAAAAAAAGGTATACAGATACGCTATTTGGGAAGAATAGAGGAGGAATATTGTCAGAGTATGCAGAGATATGATGAGGAAAGCTCAGACTCATTTGGAGTTAAATCTGGCAAGAGATGTCAAGGCCAACAAAAAGGGACCTGTAGCAAAGGCCTTTCAGTAGCAAAAGCAGACTATGAAAATATGTGTCCATCCAAGGCAATGAGTGCCTTGGTCTTAAAGGATACAGAGAAGGCAGAGTTACTCAATGCCTTCTTTGCTGCTTTGTGTCTGCTGCTAAGGCCAGCCCTCAGGAATCCCAGACGCTTGTAACAAGCAAGGAAATCTGGAGGAAGGAAGACTTGGTGGAAGAGAATTGGGTTAGAGATCATTTAGTCAAACCTGACATACACAAACCTGTGGGACCTGATGGGATACACCCAAGAGTGCTGAGGGAGCTGGGGGATATTATTGCTTGGCCACTTTCCATCATCTTTGAAAGGTCAGGGAGGGCATGAGAGGTACCTGAAGACTAGAAGAAAAACAATGTCACTCCAGTCTTCAAAAGAGGAAGGACTTGTGAAATGACAAGCCAACCAGCCTCACTTCCATCCCTGGAAAGCTGAAGGAACAGGTCATCCCAGATATCATCTCTAAGCATGTGAAGGACAAGATCAGGAGTAGTTTGCATGGATTCATCAGGGGGAAATCATGCTATACCAATCTGATAGCCTTCTGTGATGGATGTCTATGTTGACTTCACCAAGGCTTGTGGGAGTTAGATGAGCAGACAGTTAAATGGCTTGAGAACTGGCTGAATGACAGAACTCAGAGAGTTAGGACTAGTGGCACAGAGTCTAGTTGGAGGCCTGGAGCTAGCTGTGTCTCCCAGGGGTCAATTCTGGGTCCAGCCTTGTTCAACCTATTCATCAGTGACCTGGATGAAGGGACAGAGCATCCCCTCAGCAAGTTTGCTCATGATACAAAACTGGAAGGAGTGTTGGATGAACTAGAGGGTTGTGCTGCCATTCAGAGGAACTTAGGTTGGAGAGTTGGGTAGAGAGGAACCTCATGAAGTTCAACAAAGGCAAGTGCAGGGTCCTGCACCAAGGGAGGAATAACCCCATATACCAATGCAGATTAGTGACTAACTTGTGGGAAAGGAGCTCTGTAGAGAAAGATCTGGGAGTTCTGGTGTACAACAAGCTGACCAGCAATGTGCCCTTGTTGCCCAAAAAGGCCAATGGTAGCCTGAGATACACTACAGAGCATTGGCCAGTATGTTGAGGGTAGTGATTCTCCCCTTCTCCTCAGCCCTGGTGAGACCACATCTGGATTACTGTGTCCAGTTCTGGGATCCCCAGTACAAGACGGGCATGGAGCTACAGGAGAGAGTCCAACATAGGGCTACAAAGATAATTAGAGGACTGGAGTATCTCTCCGGTGATGAAAGGCTGAGAGAACTGGGCCTGTTTGGCTTAGAAAGGACTGAGAGGGCAATCTTATTTGTACAAACTGGTATCTTAAAGGAAGGTGTCAAGAGTGGTGCCCACTGATAGACCAAGAGGCAGTGCACAAACAGGAATACAGGAAGATCAATCTGAATATGAGTAAAACTTGATTGTGAGGGTGACAGAATACAGGAAGAGGTTAAGAGAATTTGCAGAGTCTCCTTCTTTGGAGGTATTCAAAACCTGCCCGGACATGATCCTATGTAAAGTGCTCTAGGTGACCCTGATTGAGTAATGCGTTGTACTAGATGAGCTCCAGAGATCCCTTCCAACATCAACCATTCTATGAAGACCCGTTTTATAAGTTATGGTGAAAGAAGACTAAGGATTGTTGAGCTGAGGCCTTCCATTTGCAGACCTGAAAAGGTGATGACTCCGGACAAACATAAGCTGTCAGTGGATCATTGTTGTTGAAATATAAATGTAATAAATATTTATATATATGATGGAGAAGATTAAGAAAAAAAAAAGAGCTAATAACAATTGAGCTTTATCGTTAACAAGACCATTACTTAATGCTGCATACAGTTACAATGGCCAAAACCTAAAAGCGGGGTTCAAGGTGGGGGTTCAGAGGGGTTCAGAAAAGAAATCATAATGAATTTAAGAGTTTTAAAGAATCACAGCATACTAATCAGTTTGTGATTAGTAACCTGTTTCTACAGGTCACCTTTCTCAAAAACTCTTTAGAAAAATGTTATTCCATATCATTGTTTTAATGCAAGGCACATACGTTACACGTATACAGCAACATCTTAAGGTGACAAGCAGCCATCTCAAGACAGTTCAAGCAGCTTTTTCCCAACTACCCCTAGAGAAAAAAAATGCTACTGCATTAAACAGAAATCTAGTCCTCGGTATCTGTATCTGGAAGCAAAGAAGGATAGAGCCTTCTAACAATGTTATTCTGAAAATATGACTCAATTTTGCATGCATAATACAGCTGATCCATGCACATACTGTAAATCCAGTCATACGATGCTTCCTGAATCACTCACGTGAACAGAGTGAGTATTACTGCCTTAGTGCAAGAGATTATGGAATCTCTTTAATTTAGTCAAGGAAAACTATTTAAAAATGCTTTGATCAGTCTAAAAATTTTACTTAGTTCAGTCTAATTTTAAGGGGGTTGAAAGTGGAAGTACCACCTAGGTAAAACTCAAATCAAGAAAAAAAAAGTACTTTTCCAGCAAAGACTGTTAGCCATAAATAGCCACACTTAATCTTATTCACAAATCCACCAGCCTCCAAGATGTTACAGCTGAAACACACAATTAACTTCTGAAAGTAGATTTATCTCTGTTGTTTCTGTTATGCAGAATATATGATTATATGATCAAGATGTGCCCTGCTACCCTGCAAGTTTATGAAACATCATCACTACATCTGCGGGGAACCGAAGCAGAGATAGTAAACGATCACACAGGAAGTCTGTGGTTGAACCAGAAACTGAACTCTTGATTTCCTGAAATCCAGTCCAGTGTTTTAACCACAAAAGCATTTTATTAGAGGGGGAGGAAAATCCCATAATGAAGTTTAACGAACAAAAGAGAAGCAGAAGACTTAAATAAGCAGACCTGAATAAAAACCCAACTCCCCGAAGAAATGTAAAAGTTTATTTAAAAACAAATGCCCTGTTTTTAAAAGAGCAAATTGTGCAGATGCTGCAACACAGAGACCCTGGCCAGTGGCAACAGCCATGATAGAAGTGCATCTCCAATGGCATAGGTCTAAATTAGCAACAGATCTCTAAATTGCTCACAGATCTCTGAAGCTGCTGCAAAACAGAACTGGTTGCTATTACTATTACAAAAACAAAGAAGCCGTAATAACTTTCCCCACATGACAGCAAAGAACAGATAGAACAGCAAAGAATAAGCAGTTTTTAGCTAAAGCACATTTAATTTCAAACCTTCTCTGAAAATGGTACTAACAGATTATTGTGGAGGAGGAAGAGATGAGGATAAATTCCATATGACAGCTTCCTGATAAGTGCTAAACACTTATCTCAAACAAACAATGTGAAAGGACGCATTTTGCTATTTTGGATTTTGCTATTAAAAAAGAAAAAAGTTAGCTTGAATGAAATTTAATTTGAGTTGCTGGGAGAAAGTTAAGACATGGACTTCATTTTCTTCATTCACATTTAAAGTATAACATAATTACTAGAATTATTTTTCAAAGAATTCTAACATTACTTAAAAAATCAATTCTAACATAACCAAATAATGCTACTTACCTAAAAGCATCTAGCACCTATGATTTTATTAAAGCTGTTTTCAGCAACAGCTCTCTGAGAACAGCAGGCTTGGATCCAAAGCAGGAACGCGCATGCCTATCTAAAGTAAACCCACAGCAACGCCTATCATTAAACATTTTGTACAACATGGTTCTTACAGTGCGGTGAAAGAGAATAGGAAATGGAACAGGAAGGAAAAAAATCATAGGTCTGTCTCAAGGTATGTAGCAGAGCCCACAAGAAACATAAAAAGGAGAAAACACAAAATATAAATATTACAAAAGCTTAATGACTAAACTACCCCTGATGCTACAGCAATTTCTTCTTGCTGCCTTGAATGCCCAAAGGAAGGAGCTCTGTCACTGGTTTGGTGGAGCTCGCTGCACCGGTTTGGTTCCCAGCAGCATGGGGTACTGCACTTCACCTCTACAACACTATGCACAGACGGGCTGAAAACGGATTTGCGGGGTGGCAAAACAAACAACAAGCCACCGCCATTCACGGGGGAGCGGTTACTCTGCTGCTGCTGCTACACACCAAGTACTTTTAGCAGAGGGGACAGGCCAGGGATACACGGATGTTCACTTCATAGCATTATATATCTGTAGCCACGTTTAATTGCTACATTGGCCCTGAGTCTTCAAGAGCAGGAAAAGAAGGGTACTCTGTGAGACCTTTCATTTGGAGGCTTTGTAAGCAACTAGGCCGCACCAGCGAGGTCTCTCAGCTGCAGAGCTTTCTGTCTCCAAGCAGCAAAATCTGCCCTCTGTTCCTGCTAGCAACTAGGGAAATGCCTCTCTGGAGCCTGACACAGAAATGCAGTCACATTTTATGCAAACAATCATATCCTTGTACTTTTGCATTATTGAATTCATTACTTAAGACTATTAAAGATGCACTTGAAATTCTTGCGAGTGAAATCAAGCGCTGTTACATGTTAAACAGGCCTGCCTTTAAGATTCCTCATCTGTCACAGAAAGGAAGATTACTGTTATCCAGGAGAGAAAAAAAAAAAAGATTCTGCTCCCACCCAAATTGAAGCCTAACATGTTAAAGCAACCAAATTAAGGTTTTCTAGCAGATTTTCAGAAAATATTCTGTATTTATTCTAAAACAGGCATCTTCTCTCTGTGTAGGTAGATACGGAATCTCTGTAATAGATCTAAAATCAAGCCGCAAAGGATATAAAGCTTTGAACTAAGTCTAAGTTAGAAACTAGTAAACGATCGATAACATCCGACTATAACAATCCTAACATGACAGTGCCAGCAGCATACTTAACTTTTAAATTGTTCTTTTGTTGTTGCTGAGAGAAGAAAGAACCTAACGTTAAATACAGCAAGATTCAGGTGCCAAGCCTCCTAAGGGGCTTAGGCACGGAGATTAAAACCATATAGGCACACAAGATCTTTGGAACAGGTAATTTTTATTTAACCGATGCTTTCCTAGAACTTTACCTGCCTGTACTTGATCTTGTCATACACAGGAAGCCCCCTGCCTTTGGCTTAGGTTTCCTTTACAGCATTCAATTTTGATGCATGTCCCCATGCCTTTTATCTAGTTTTTTCTTAATACATGTTTTCTTAATATATTAATACATAATTTTGAGCAGTATTGCAAATTCTGAGAAAAATTCAAGTATACACATCCATATCTTTGCTATAAAGGTCTACACACATTTGCTAAGCAGAGGAAAGTAGCATGAGACTTAAACACATAACTTCATGAGGCGTTCCAGGACAAACGCGCATTATGAAGCCCAGCTGCCTTCACTTTTCAGATAAAAAAAAGCAGAGGGAAGTCCTGGATTTGCCAGAGCAGACTGCCCAAGCAAGTTCTAGTGACACAGTTCTCAAGACAGATAACTTGCTGTCTATTCATGGGTATTATACATATCAAGTACCCACATCCAAGTTTCTCCTCTTCTTTCACTCTTTCAAGAATCAGAAACATCAGAGGCTTCCTCTGCGCACTGGGTTCCCTAGGTATTGGGTTAAATTAGTAGAAGTCCTGCAGCTCAAGACAGTCATGTACTTTGCAACTTTAGAAAAGACAGCAGTAGATCCTTATCTGTGAGGCATTTCGCACAACTGGTTGTATCTGTGAAGGGAATTTAAGCTCAGTTTCGCATTTCTCTGTAACCCAGAGAAATTTGCTTCAACTTGAGCATCTCAATACAGCAGCTATACGAAATATCTAACTATACACAGACTAAAGCGCCGTTAGAGCATTTAAAAGTAGCTTTTAAAATAATTTCACCAGTAGGAAGTAAAACTAGTCATAAGCAGACTTAAAAAAAAGAAAAAGTATTTCAATTGAAGCCACACAATATTGAGTTCATCTCTTAGTCCCCAACAACATGCAACACATGAGAAAGCAGCAGAGGCTACTGGATATCAGTTTTACTCTTGATGCTTCCAGAAAGCAAGGACATGAATTAGAAATGAATATTTGTCAATTAACTTTTTTCCTACTGTAATAGCATTTCAACCCCACATCCAACAATGCAGATGTTTCTGTGTGCGCTGGTTCAAGGGCAAAATTATATCTCAAAATTAATCATTTAACATACAAAGGCACCCCTACACTCATACTGAAGAGAGGTCACAAATTTGAATAAGACATTAATATCACTTTTATTGTATCAATTTATTGCATATCGCAGTACATAAAAATATAAAAGTGTTTTTTGTAAAATTAATTTTGTTGTAAAATCCAGACTAGAATGAGAATGTAAAACTCTACCACGCTTAGCACACATCTGGTAACACTTATGCTTTGTCTACAAAACTTAGGAGTTAAGAATACTTCATATGCTATCTTTGCTTAAAACATCAAGAAAAAATTCAAGTAAAATCCTTGCATTATTTACTCAGTGGCTGTTTCTGAATTCAAAACATCAGTGTTCTTTAGATTTTGAATACACTTTCTCTATTTACACTACAGTGGGTTCTACTCTAAATTACACAAGGAGAATGGTGATACTAGTCCTAAGGGGAAACACCAGGTTGGCCCCAAAGCATGCAGAAGACACCAATTTTATATTTGGCAGAAGTGCTTCTGGATAAGTCATCCCTCATTTACAAAAATAAAAATGGACTTTTCACTAATTATGAAGTATAAATGGAGGTATGCCTGTATCTTTTTGCTAACAGAAGAGACCATACCTTAGAATTTCACTTCAGCCTTGCACGCCCCACCGTGAACATCCAAGGTGACACAAGTGATTAGCTAGGAGATGCTGATATGCGTATTTTATATAAATAGCTAATCCACCTGCCCTTCGACTGAGAGATTGCTCTCAGCCAATCTCTATCAATCTTTCAAAGGGATTTGTGCTGTATTTCTAATTTTACCTGAGAAATGGACATGTGGGTAGCTATATCAGTTTTTTTCATCTGAAAAATAAAGTTTATATTTCACAGTTCGGAAGTAGGTATTGGGAATGTAAACTTGGGTTAGTAGGAAGTCTCAAGTATTTCCTCTAATTAAAACCAGACACATGGTCTTATACTGGATGATTCCTTATAAGGACTCTATTGCTACAACTGTGCTAGTTCAATTCCTGACTTTTTTTTTCCAAGTTCCTCTTTTATAAAAGAGAGAGAGTTTCCACAAAGAGCATATTTAAGCCAAAAGGAGACTTTCTTCCAAACCTCTGAAATAAACTCAACTCCCCTTCCCAAACTAGACTAGAAATCTGTATATAAAACAAACATTTGGGAAACTTCTGTACGTTAATGGAGAACCAGCATGGTTCATCATATAATAGTATCAAGTGAAATAAATGCAATAGTAGTCATAATACAACAATTTAAAGCTACTATGGTTCCTGCAAAATACTGTCTGGTAACAGCTTTGGCAGTAGATAACTGTGGGTTGCCAATACACATATGGTAACATAAAATCATGCCTTGACTTGTCAGCTCTAAAGGGTCAGCAACAAGTTTCTTGCTCCTCCTCTCTCCCCCCCCCACTTAAAAGGAAAAGATCATATTTACAGCAATGAAATATTCACATAAGGTGATTATTAATGTTTTCTTCCTCTTTTCTCTCAGGGTATTTCACAGCCAATGCAAATAAAAATAGAATGATAGGCATTCATCCAAAAGTACGTGTCCAACCCATTTAAAATAAATAAAAAAGTCAAAAGCAAAGGAAACCACATTAAGTTTAAAAGTACAACGGTTGTCTTTTGCAGTTGGCTTTTTGCTATTTGCAGAGTTTCATCTTCACATCTTGCAGACACGACAGTGAAAAGATAGAGCCAAAAGATAGCGCCTGATAACCCAAACCACTGTTTAAAACTGCTCATAAAGTGCCCTGTATCTAGGCTGCCATCATCTAATACCACACGTTAGACATGACCATGGCAACTGTGGGTTCCCAATAAGGACAATGTCTTGTTCATATGCAAGTGCCAGTAATGCTTCACAAGTGACACTACATAGGAGGTCAGAAGGACAGCAGCATGTTCTGGGTTGGCGGTTTTTTTTTTTTTTTTTGGTCCCTTTGGACTGATTTGAAGCAAGCGGAAGGGAAAGAAAAAAGTCCTTTGGTGCTCTGGAAATTCACACTTTATGAAGAACACCATGATACTTAATAGCAAGTTTTGACTTCTGAAATAGCTGTCCATCTGCATTCTATCTTCAACAAGCAGTGTATGCCATTGGATTTATCAGGTTATTTTTAGAAAAGCAGTCCATGTCCAGCTATTTTTCTTTCTCTTTCCCTTCATCCCTCTATGCTAACTCGAAAACATCGCAAAGGAGCTGGGAAAAAAAATTGCAAATACAGCAAGAACCACATTGTGCTTTTAGAGAAACTCCACAGAGGAGGAAGGAAGAAAAAAAAAGCTACAGTTTAACCATCCTTTTTGTTACACGAACAAGTGTTCCCAAAGAAAATACACAGAAAACAACCACCAAATACTATATATACCATACACTACTGGATTGCTGAGGAGACAGCTCTGGTTTGACATAAACTTTCAAAGCCACAGTATGTTCAAGATTTGAGCTATCTGTGCAGGCCTATAGCTTTTGCAATTCTAAACAAACTTTAATAGTAGTATGACACAGGATACTTACCAGAGAGATCAGCAACATATAAAGTGTTTTGTTTCTTTGTTCTAAGAGAAAGGATGGCCATGTCTGAGTGGTTGTTTTTGTTTTGTTTTGTTTTTCTAATAAAGATGTATCTCTTTATCTACTGTTTGCTGACAACTACTACCCAATAGGTACACGATACCTGTAACTCCATATAGTCACTGGAGTCACAATCATTAATGCACCAGTTCAAAAAGCAATTTTAGTCAATGACAGAAATTAGGTACATGCTTAAAATACCACTGTCCATCGGGAAAACTATTAAGATATGCTAAGAAACTTTTCTAAATCAGGAAACTGCAGCAGAATGATTTTCAATAAATCTGAAAAAGAATTTGTAGCAATTTGGAGGAAGTTTTTCTACATGAAAATTTCTTCCCAGTTTCTTCCCATGAAAATCTATTTTGAATGGGTGAACTATCAATTGCAAGAAATGAGCAACTAGGCCTGCTAGAGATTTATATAGTCACACAGCCCAGTACAGACAGAGCTAATACCACATAAACGTTGTTATGGTATCTTAGCATAAGGTTCCTTAAAATCTGAAAAACAAAACAACATCTAGTCAGAATCAAGTTCTCATAAACTAAATACTGATAGTATCTAATAGAATAAAATGGTGCAATGTTAGCTTCAAATTCTCAACACAGCTAAAGAAAACTAACACCTTCATTAATGCTTAAACTATTTTGCAATGTACAACAACACTTTAAAAGATATTTTAAAAGCAAATGGATAAAAGTATTAAAATAAGTGGTGTCTGGTTTAGACTACCAAACTTGGGTCTACGAAGTTATGCACTGCTCATTTTTATTGCCCTTATCATAGCAGCTGCACACGTTAATCCCTAATCATGTGATTATTTATAATTACTTGGATTTGTTTATTCTGTAGGATAAATAAAGGGCACAAATGCTTAAATATATCAATTTAAAAAAATTAAATTCAAATATGTGCACCTTTACCTTGCACAACCCTCCCTTCTACCCCTTCGCCCACCCTTTTGCTGCCCACTTTGCCTTGGAAACGCATGAGCAGACTTCTACTAACGAAAAGGTTGCCAAGAAGCCAGAGAGGAGAGCTTAAGCAGAAAATAGCTCTACAAGTCAGACTGCACATCTCTCTTTGAAGGGTACTTTTGGATGAAAAAAGTGCCCGGGAACATCCAACAGTCGCTCCATATAGGCACATAAATAAAAACAGGGAAAATGACTTTTCCTTTTCACTTGCATTCTGTATGTATATGCATGTGTATTTATACAAACACATATAAATATATATTTAAATACATAACCATAAAAAATAGTAACAATCCAGGATGGTATGCCTATAAGTATATTCTACCATTAATGTTATTTTATATAACATAGCAGAGTAAAGCCTCCCCATCTTTGCATATTAAATGTCAAGAAATAAAACACTATCTCATGCATGGCAGACTTTAAAGAAAGCCCAAGAGAATCAACAAAACACTGTGCCAGCCATGACTGGCTGAAAGGCTTGCACATAGCAGCAATGAATATTGGAGAGCCTGACATTGCTCTAAACTAATGCATTCTGTACTACTGTTGTAACAAGTTTTTTTTTTTTTTCTTTAATAGCATCCATTGCACATATAAAACAAACGGAAGATATGGACAGAGATATCAAAAAAGTATGTGAAAGACATACAGAATGGTTCATTTACAAGGCTGCATATGTAAAAGTTGTGTGGAACATCTTAATAAAGCATTAGACCTTTCCAATTTTAATTTCATTCTTTAGACAAGTACAGACATGATATACATTTAAAAATGGACATTCTTTTACCACTTGTCACAAATCAAGGTACAGTGCATGTATTTCCCTCCCCCCACAGAAAAAAGAAAAGAAAAAAAGTGTATCAGTTATATTATTGTTACATTAGATGATGTTTTTGCCATTTCTTCAGGGGAGTGACTCTTTATCACTTCTTTGATGAACTGTTCGAGTGCAGTGAAGTACCCTTGGCACTGCCAAGTGTCATTATGAGTCCCATCAGGAAAAATCGCCAATCTTTTAGTCCGAGCTGGGGATAATTCATAAAGTTGCTTCATCATAACTGGTGGAATTAACTGGTCAGACAACCCAGAGATGAAGAGAGAAGGCATTCTGCACTGAGAGATTTTTCTGTAGGACAGAAACTTATTTTTGTAGCACCACAGAGGAAGGTATCTCATCGGAAAGAAAGAGAATAAAGTGCTGGCCATGTGTGGGATGCTAAGAAAGGTGTTCTCCACCATGATGGCAGAAATTCTATGGGAATTTTCAGAAGCTAAGTGAACTGCTACTGCTCCCCCCAAGGAACGGCCAAAGAGAAAGATTTTTGTTTTATCCAGATCAGACCTAGTCATCACATAGTCTAAGACAGCCTCGGAATCTAAGTATAAACCTTCTTCACTTGCTTCTCCTTCACTTTTTCCATACCCTCTATAATCAACAAGGAGTAAGTTTACTTTCAGGTTCACCAGCATTAACAAAGCATTTGGCAACCTGTGGCCAATGTTGCCTGCATTCCCATGAAAGTAAATGACGGTTGGCGAATATGCTGCATTGTCCCCTGTGTATCTCAGCAGAATAAGATTAAGAAGAACTCCATCTTTGGTTCTGATGAAGATGTTTTCGTGTGGTATACCAGTCGGCATAGGAACATAAAGGCGTGATGAAGACGGCTGTTCAGGAAAGTAAAGCAGCACATCCTGGAATTTATATAATATACCTGCTATTGATACAAATATTAACATGAGTAGCATAATGCCTCCATACAAGTGAAAAGTTACTATCAAAGGTAAAAGAGAAATACGGCAGAGACCCCAAGACCAGGAAGCCAAAGCTAGCAGCCATCTTTCAACAAAGGTCCAAAGCATCCATGACTTTTCCATTGTAGTAGTCAGTGATCTTTTACTTCAAGTAAATCCTGTAGAAAAACCCAAACATACATGTATAAATGCAGAGGGAAATAAAAGAAGAAAAAAAAGAAAAAAAGATTTAGGCATTCAGACTTCTAGAAAAAACAATGGTTGAGTCATTCTGTAAAACACATAGAAACCAATAATAGAAAGGCTTTAGAATTCTTCACAGTCTCATTAACACTGCTTCAACATTTAATACATGTGAATAACACTAGATAATTAGTTGACTGGCACCAGAACTCCTGCTTTCCCTCAGACATCTGTACCAACCAGCAGACCATGACATGCACAGACCATGATACATGATACCATCAACTTGTCACAACTCTAACCGACACGAATGATGCACCTCCCTCTGCAACCAGGCCAGGCTAGCAGTTCATGCAGGGTCAGATATCACGTAGCAGCTGTATTTTTCAGCATCTTGATGAACCTTTGATTATAACACCAAACAAGATAATGGAAGAAACTCAACCAGAGTTAAGATAAATTTAAGTACAATTCAACATAAAAGTAATTTTTTGCTACATTTGTTTTGATTCTGATTTGATAGCTTTGCACTAGTTTTAATCAAATCATATTGCCTTTTGCTGTATTATTTTGTTATTATAAAAGACCACTGGACACAGTCAGCCAATTGCATTATCCTCTGATCCATAAAATGAACAACTACTGAAAATTCCAAATATGAATACAGACTCATGACCAAAAAAAAGATGTACACAGCGAGAAGAATGACACGAGAGGAATGACAGTCAACAGTAATTGACTAAATCTTTTCAGTCCTAACAGACATACATGCCTGACAGCATACCCAATCTCTCACATTATTCACCACTGGGAATTGCATAGTACAGAAACCAGCAAAAACTGCCAAACCTACATGAAAGTTACAGTAACTGTGAGTTGGCACTAAGTTGAAAAAGCACATTGCCAGGGCAAAACCCCCAAATTGGCTAGTATAGAAACATTCCGGCTGTCTCCAAGGTCACGCTGCAGACAATAATAACAGTTCAGACACAGCCTGAGATGTAGCCTCCTTGGAAAGATGTAGTGCATTGGGACACTTAATTATCTCCAAAGGAGTCCGACATGTAGAGACGCGTTCAGGTGCTGTGCAGTTCAGCCTGTGTGTTTGCTACGAGTCGTTCAGCTCAAACCAAAGAATGCTATAGGGTTTGAGAGGATGTATGGGGTAATGCTACCAGGGAGGCTGCAACTACACCAGCCATTTTGGCACAACTGAGCGATCAAGTGTCACCTCTGTATTCACGGCCTCTTTCCTCACCAAATGACAAAGAAATACTGCCAGCTCTATGAAAGGTTATAGACAGACGAATATATAGGTCACCAAAAAGTATGTCAGCCACTCCTTAAGATTTAGTATTAGTATTCAGACTTAGTATTAATCAAATGCAAAGTGAAATTAAGCTTTTGTACAGTATATCTGTTCCCAATATAAAAACCTGGTAGAATATGAAGCAGTTTAGATTGCAGTTATCCCCACACTGTTTTCTCATATTATTTACTTACAAGTTCACATTCAAAATGCATACCTAAGTTGAAAAGGTATTGTCTATATAGAAATGTAATTATTGCGATTCACTTCTCTAGCAAGTCACAAAGATCAAGTACCTGATTTGTAGAAATTCCTAATAAGGTTGATAATTCCTGCATTAAATCTAAAGGCTGTAAGAGGAATGGCAAAACTGATAATGACACAGTAAAAACATTCTCCTCATCCGCGACATGAAATTTTACTAAATTTCTTACCAAATGAAAGAAGCTGCCAAAATACTTTTGCACCAAGACAATCACTACAGAGGCACAGACTCATAACTAAGAATCACTACTAAAAACAAAAGAGTGACAAAATTCCTCAGATGAATTTTTTGGGGGGAATGCCTATCACATATACTCCAAGGACTGCTATTTGTAGACTGATACCCTACAACTGATTTCACTTTTCCACAGCTCCCTAATTTCAGTAAGATATATAAAACTACCGAAGTGCTATACTAGTCTGTGATACTACTGCTGTAAATTTGATTATTCATGTTTTACATATACAAATCTTTTGCAAACACAGCTGCAAAGCCAATGCATCTTGTCCTTAAAACTAAGTGAAGTTACAAAGACAATCCTGATCCTAAAACTAGAGCTCAACATGGCCACGTATTAGCATGTGTCACCACTTTGTTCAGCGTGCAGGTAGCGAAGCAATGGAAGGTAAAATTAGAGCATGTGTAGAACAAATTGAACTTCTTGCTATCAAAAAGAAACCCATCCCAATAACATGAAGGGCTACTTCAGGGAGAAAGTACAAACAAACTTGTAACTTGTGTTTAATATGGTAATTGGCAGGGAGAATAAACTATACAAACACAATCTTCTCATTTAGGCAAGCCTGACAACCTCACACTAATGACCAAGTACACGATTACTGAGGTGTTCTTCCCAGCTGTGTGAAACTCTGCTAACTCCATTTCCAGGCTTGAATCAGGTGATGTCTGCTAATTCACATTTTCCTGAAAGCTTTGTTGGCTGGAGAGCTAAGATACAAGTTGCTCCTAGATTCCTGCCTCCTTCCAATACTATCTGAAAGATCACAAGCATAGAAAATGATGTTTCATAATACAAGCACTCGGGCCTGAAATACTTTAAACTCAGAGAATGCAAACGCACTTTCACGAATGCTACAAACTGTGATTTCTGTGCAGTCCAAAAAAGTAGCAGGCCTTTCAAATGTACCTTATTTGACCTGAAGAGCAGAACATGACACAAGCAGAACCAGACTTCCTTTTGAAGGACGTGAAAAAAAAAAAAAAAAAAAAAAAACTAACATGGTAGTTCAGCAAGTGGTAATCACTGACTAATAAGGCATTTTTTAAAACATCAGCACTTCTTGAAGATCATGAGTGCTCAGCATACTGTAAGATGAAAAGAAAACTTTTTATTTCTCATTGCACTTGTCACTATTGTTGGGCTGGTTAGAAAGCTATGCATATTGTACAAAACATAGTAAATACTACTGACCTAAGAGTTTATATAGATGGTCTTTCAGATAGTTTTAAGTATTGGCTTTAAGGCACTAAAAACTGTGTTGAATTATGGAGAGCACCTGCTACAGTTCTTCTTTTGGATTAGGTCTCTTCAGACTTTGTCTTCAGATCTCCCAGAAAAAACATTAGCCACCTGAAAAGCTTTCTTTCTTAAACTTCTGCTTGTTTGACACTTGACTTAAGGAACATGAGACTGCTGCACTATGTTTCAAGTAATTGCCATAATTTCTGCTATGACAAGATTTTCCTATGTGAAAAGGCCATTCCCTATTTTACAGCATATACAGTAACAGTATTTGATAAGTGTAGACGATTTAAACAGGTATTTGATTAAACTGACCAAAATAGAGGCTATGATGACAAACATAAGGTTGCTTGTCTATTTTTAAGCTTGCTGTCATGGAAGTCAATAGGTGAGACAAGCATGAAGTCATCAACAGAATCATACAGTCTCATCTGCCAGACATTTTCCTAGATAACTGATAGAAAATCCAAGACTAAGAGATTTAACCTTAGTACTTCCAAATCAACATGTACCTCTTTTCAAACCTGTAATCTTTTTTTGGTTTTCCTAGACTATACAAAACCAGTTCCTCTGTTCTTTGCTCTCAGATCATATTCTTTGCTTTCAGATCATGTTTTATTGGGTGTAAAAAATCATCAGATCCCTTTCCTCTGGATTCTGCTTCACATTTCTACCTTTCCCTCCTGCTGAATACTATGAAGTTTGCAGCAGTTAGTCTTGCTGGTGTAGATGAGAGTAGGGAAGAAAAAAAAAAAAAAAAAAGGCTTTTCAGAACTGCATCAGAAAAGCCAGCTTTTGTGAATGCTAGTGGTTCTCACAAGGTAAGTTTTTAAAGTATCTTCCAAAACTTAAGGGGCAAGCAGGGACAGGGGAGAGAAAAAAAAAAAAAGCATATCGAAAGACCAGGTTCCAAAACCAAGATATCCATTAGCAAAGAAAACAAAACAAAAAAACCCACTATGTGACACATGTCAACATTATGCCACTGTTAAGACTTAATTGAAAGGAAGACTTAACCACAGTGTTACTCTGATAAAACCAATCCATTTGCTTTAAAGCCCATTAGAGACCCCTTCAGTTTACACAGCTACAGAACAGCCTCAAGTTGCCTCTCAGGACAGAGAAAAAAATAAATAGGTAAAAATCTGACAGTCATGTGTCTCAATCAAAACTTACAGTCACCTTTTTATCCCATGGGGATAAATATATCTATTTCTATCTATATATCCCATTCTGAATCCACAAATCACGAATTACCAATGCAGACGAATGACACAGATGAATTACAGATCCCACTTCTAAATAATTATTGTGTAAGTCACTCATAACATAAATTCTGAGAATTATAATATTATATCTCTATTGTACAGATTTATCTGCTGTGCCCTATTGTTAAATAGCTAAGATCATTAACAACTGAACATTTTAAATATCTAGCTGAAGACAAGACTAAGAGGTACCTATAGACAGTTTTCGCTTATTTTAAATGGCAATCAGAATTACTTTTATATTTGCCACCACTTTGTTACATATTTTCAGGTTTCATCTATTCTTTAGCATAAAAACTGCTGCTTTCACACACTAACCACATTATAAGGCATTTACCTTTGGAGGCGATGACTTCCCATGCTTCATCTCTGCCTGAAAAAAATTGCATTTGGGAACTTTGAGTAAAATTATTTGGGGGGTTTGTTTTGTTACACATAATAACTGAAGACAAACAGTAATTTGAAAGAAAATTAAAAACTGCTAAGAGCCAGTGAAGCGAGAAGCAACAGACCCACGTTGCTTATGAAGCCATGCGTGTCGCCTTGCTCTGATGCTCTTCCTGCCAAGCTCAACTCTTGGGCAAAAGGTCTGGTAAACTTAAAAACAACATCTTACAATGAAGTTGTAAGACACAAGATTGATGCTAAAGGGCGCTATATGATTATACAACACATAGTGTATATATAGTCTATAACAGTCAAGTTATGGGTGATTTACACCGACTACTCAAAGATAACTTTTAGAGAATGTTAGTAGTTGTAAAGATAGTAATAAGAAGAATATTCAGATATTTAATGACTGCTGTCTATGCAAAGAGCTCTATAAAAAGATAGCGTTAATATTGACTGCAATACTTTGTATTTCATTATGATTTCAAAAGAAAACATACCCAATTATGTTCAAATATCTAAAGGGCCTAGATGTTTAGAGAGATCAAGAAAATTACACTTCCTCCGTACTAAATTATTTCAAGGATAATTCACAAAAGAAATAAAACAGCCGAGTGGCCACTCTAAAGAAAAAAAAAAAAAAGAAGTAGACCAACAAAATCCCAGACATAAGGGTTCAACATTCTTGAAAGCAGAGAACACTCCTCTCCTACTTACTTAGAAAAGCTTCAGATTTCCAAGGATCTGCATTAGTAGTGCAGAATCACAACTTTTTTTTTTTTTTAAAAGAAAACTCCCACTATACTTTCCCTTCGATTGCTGACAGGCCCTACAGAACTTCACAAGCACCTCAGAAATTAATAGCGCACTATTAGGAAAAAAAAAAAAAAAGGCAACGATGACGGTAGGGGCTTTACCTTCTAGCCAGAACGGTCCCCTCAAACCCACCACTTCTCAAACGCCCGGAGTTATTCCCACCTCTGCCTGAAAGCAGCGCTGCTCTGGCCGTTTTTAACACCATTACTGGCGGCAATTCGGCCCACACGAAGCCGAAGCCTGCCCTCTGCACGCCCCCTCCTCCCCGAACCCGCCGGAGCGGCTCCCCGCGCAGCGGAGGCGAAGGCGAGCGGGGCCCGGTGCTGCTGCGGGGAGGCAGAACCGCCGCCGCGCCGCTCGCTCCCTCCCTCCCTCCCGCCGCCCTGGCCGCCCTGGCCGCCCCGGCGCCACCCACCCGCCTCATGGTCCCGCGCGGCCGCCGCTGCCGCCGCCTCGGCCGGGGCCGCTCCCGGCCCGCGACTCCCAGCGCGGCTGCTCCGCCTCCTCCCCCTCCGTGCCCCGGCCCGGCGTCACCGCCGCTTCCGCATCCGGGGTCAGGAGGCGGCGCGCGCTCCCGCGCGGGCCGCACCACGCCGGAGCACGGGGGGGGAAGCCAGGCGGGGACGGGCAGGCTCGGCGGGCGCTACCACCCCCTGGTGCCCCCCTACGAGCGGCCCCGCGCCCGTGGTAGCAGCCGCCGCCCGCGTCCCGCACGGGCAGCACTGCGCAGGCGCGCGGCGCCGGTAGCCGCGGTCGTGTGCCCCCCCGCTCCCCATGCGCGGCCGGAACCATTGCGGTGCGGGGGAGGAGCGCGGGCGGCGCCGGCAGCGGGTCGCTCCTCCCGGCCCAGAGAGCGGCGGGGAAGGGCGACGTTGCCCGGCCGGGGCGGCCGTCGGGAGTACGGGCTCTGCTGGCGCCGCTCGCGCGCGGGTGAGTCTCGTCTCACGGTGGCCGTTCCTCCCCATCCCCTCCCCCACCCCGTCATTTCGTTGTCCCGCCGAGGGGAAGGCGCGCCCGTGAGCGCGTCCCCCGCCCCCGCGTGTCCATGGCAACGCCGTAACGGTCCCGGGGGCGTTGGGGCTGAGGGAGCAACGGCCGCGCGGGGCTCGCGGGGCGGGGCGGTCCCGCAGGGCAGCGGCGCCCTTGGCCGGCGCCGGGCTCGCTCCAGCCCGCCGGGTCGAGCGGGAGGGGGTTGCGCTCCCTCCGCCTGTCGCGGGGGCCTCATCGCAGTGGCCGTTTCTGTCGCCGTTGCCGTTAGCCAAGGGCAAAAGCGTCTGTTGGGGACCCCTCAGTAATAATTAACTCCAGGGAACCCTAGAGAGAGGTGTCTCGAGGTAGGATAACATGCTGCCGTTTTGTCCCTCTTCAAAAATCCGTGTGTATCTCGTTGTTCATAGTGCAAAGTGAACCCCGATGGCTTCTACACCTGCTTCACAGCCTTCTGCTAAGAAAACCGTGGCCTCTCAGGTGCCTTTTGCGCATCTGTGCTGTACTCTGGAGCGAATGCAGACTTGTAAATCTCGGCCGGAGAAGACAAAGTATTTCAAGGATTTCTTGGATTCCTGGAGGAGGTTCCACGACGCTCTTCATCAAAAGGAGAAAGATGTCACCGATTCTTTTTACCCAGCAATGCGACTTATTCTTCCGCAGTTGGAAAGAGAAAGGATGGCTTACGGGATTAAAGAGACCATGCTTGCAAAGCTCTATATTGAACTGCTTAATTTGCCCAAAGATGGAAGAGATGCTGCAAAGCTTTTAAATTACAGAACACCTGCTGGCTCACGTGGAGATGCTGGAGATTTTGCACTGATTGCCTACTTTGTCTTAAAACCTAGATGCCCAAGACAAGGTAGACTGACAATAGAGCAAGTCAATGAGCTCTTAGATGCAATAGCTAATAATAATTCTGCCAAAAACAAGGGTCTGTTAAAGAAAAGTCTCCTTCAGTTAATTACTCAGAGCTCCGCACTTGAACAAAAATGGCTTATCCGCATGATTATAAAGGATCTGAAACTTGGTGTTAGTCAACAAACTATATTTTCCATTTTTCATCCCGATGCTGCTGAATTACACAATGTCACAACCGATTTGGAAAAAGTCTGTAGAGAACTGCATGATCCCACTGTCTCACTTAGTGATGTTTCCATCATGTTATTTTCTGCCTTTAAACCAATGCTTGCTGCTATTGCTGATGTCCAGCAAATAGAAAAACAAATGAATAATCAGGTGTTCTACATAGAAACTAAACTGGATGGTGAACGTATGCAAATGCACAAAGATGGAGATGTTTATAAGTATTTTTCCCGAAATGGGTATGACTATACTCAGCAGTTTGGTGCTTCACCCCTTGAAGGTTCATTAACTCCATTTATTCATAAAGCATTTAAAAGCAACGTGCAAAATTGCATTCTTGATGGTGAAATGATGGCTTACAATCCTGAGACTCAAACGTTCATGCAAAAAGGAAACAAATTTGATATAAAAAGAATGGTGGAGGAATCTGACCTGCAGACCTGCTACTGTGTGTTCGATGTGTTAATGGTTAACGATCAGAAGTTGGGTCATGAAACGCTAAGCAAAAGGTATGAGATCTTGAGTGACATATTTACCCCAGTAGCAGGTAGAATACATGCTGTACATAAAACAAGTGCCAGAACAAGAAAAGAAGTAATCGATGCTTTAAATGAAGCAATAGATAACAGAGAGGAAGGAATTATGGTGAAAGATCCCACGTCCACTTACAAGCCTGACAAACGTGGGGAAGGCTGGCTAAAAATCAAGCCAGAATATGTTAGTGGGTTGATGGATGAGCTGGACCTTCTGATCGTTGGCGGTTACTGGGGAAAGGGCTCGCGCGGTGGAATGATGTCTCATTTTCTGTGCGCTGTTGCGGAAACTCCACCTCCAAATGAAAAACCTAGTGTTTTCCACTCTATCTGCCGTGTCGGCTCTGGCTATACTATGAAGGAATTGTATGATCTAGGTTTGAAACTGGCTAAACACTGGAAGCCCTATCGTAGGAAGGACCCTCCGTGCAACATTTTGTGTGGAACTGAAAAACCTGAAGTATACATTGAACCTTGTAACTCTGTAATAGTTCAGATTAAGGCAGCTGAGATTGTCGACAGTGATATGTATAAAACTGACTGTACATTGAGATTCCCCCGAATTGAGAGAATAAGAGAGGACAAGGAATGGTATGAATGCATGACTTCAGACATTCTAGAGCATCTCAGAAGCAAAGCAGAAGGGAAACTGGCCTCTAAACACCTTCATATAGATGATGACGATGAGCCTCAAGAGAAAAAAAAGAAAACTGTACCGAAGGTGAAGAAGATAATTGGGATAGCTGAACAGTTTAAAGCACCTGATCTTTCTAATATAAACAAGGTTTCAAATGTATTTGAAGATGTTGAATTTTGTGTTATGACAGGAACAGTAAGACATTCGAAGTCTGAGTTAGAAAGCAGAATAGCTGAATGCGGTGGCAGTGTGGTACAGAACCCTGGACCAGACACGTATTGTGTTATTGTAGGAACGGAGAATGTCCGAGTGAGAAACATCATTGCTTCCAACAAATACGATGTGGTCAAGGCAGAGTGGCTCCTCCAGTGTTTTCAAGCCAAAATGCTTGTACCTTGGCAGCCTGCCTTTATGATTCACATGTGTCCTGACACAAAAGAACATTTTGCTCGTGAGTATGATTGTTACGGAGACAGCTACACAGCAGATGCAGATGTTGCACAACTAAAGGAAGTGTTCTCAAGAATGAAAGATGATAAGAAGATGATGCCTTTGGATGTGATTGCTGAATTAGAAGAACGTTACTCATGGAATAGCTGCCAACTCAGTATATTCAGAGGAAACACTATTTATGTGGACTGTTATGCTGTTGTTAATGAGCCCAGAACAAAAATCCATGGAACAAGACTATCAATTAGAGCCTTGGAGCTCCGATTTTATGGTGCAAGAGTAGTCCCACACTTAGAAGAGGGAGTGTCCCATGTCCTTATAGGAGAAGACCACTCCCGGGTAAAAGAGATGAAAGCGCTGAGGAGAACATTTGCTAAAAAGTTTAAAATGGTCTCTGAGCTGTGGGTAACTCATTCAATAGAGGAAGGACTACCAAAGAATGAAAATCAATACCTAATCTAAAGTAGTTTTTAAGCTGGAAGCAAAGAAAAAATTATTGTTAACATGATTAGGCTTGGCAAATTATGTAGCTCTGTTGAGTTTTCTGAATCTTTTGATAGCTATTTAAAGAATAATGTGTTGTTGGAAATAGAGGAAGGTTGTTATTTGCACTGTTGTGGAAGCAAGAGGGTGCTATTTTATGTTGGGGTGGGGTAAAAAAACATACGACAAACCGAAGCCATTTTCTTCATAAACACATCTAAGAAGGTATGTATTCTTTTAGTAAGAGAATTCCTAGTCATTAATAGTGCTTGGCTGCATTGTTCAAAATGGAATCAATTAACTACATTTTAGGGAAATTCTTCTATGTAGCATATTATTTATTTATAACTTTATAATCTCATCCATGTTGTTGTAGCAGTAGCAGTTCTGCACATATTCTATAACCTGCAGAATTTGTTAATTTATAAACCTCTGTATTGTTTTAATTTGTTTACATTGTTTTTAACGTTGAGTCTCCACACAGTCCGAGTAGTGCTCTGGTTTCAGGATATTGCTGAAATACACTGTAAATTAGAACCTAAACTTCTAAATTTAATAATTAATGAATTAATATTTACTTATATAGTTGTAAAATACAAATCAATTGCTTTAAAACTTTTATGAGTTCCTCCCTCCATTACAGTTAAAATCAAACCATCAGAGTGACAGACTGAAAACTAAACACAAAAATAGCTTTATCCTTATAAAAATGTATCATAAGCTCTTTCAGGAATGTGTGAAATTGATTTCCAAACACTGTTCATTTAAAAAATAAATAATAATAAAATATATTTTTAAATCTGCCTTGTATGTTCCTTGTATGTTGTTTTAGTGAGAAGTAACTATTTGAAAAACATGAAACAGTTTCTGATTTTACTCCATTAAATAACTTATACACTAACTTTGAGGGAAGAAACACTTTTAAGTGAGTTTTGGTTAAAGAAGTCAACACAGGTGTTGAACAGAACTGCTTGTGACCTCATCAGACAAAACCAGGTTTGGCCGACCATTCAGTGTTTCTTGTGGTATTTTCATATAAAAAAAGATCAGAAAATATTATATGAAAGGCTGAATTGAAGAACACTTATTCTTATCTCTTATAGTTACTATAAGAATTAGGAACTCCAATACTTTTCGAAACGTTCTAAAAGATGCCTCACCACTTTTCTTAAGTTACCATATGCAGAATGTGTGTTCCTTGTTTTTCTACACTTAAAATAATAAATACATTAAAAACTTACTTTTTTCCAGTAATTTCAATAGAAAGCTGCTGTGTGTAAAATATACTTGCAACACTTTTACATGACAGATATTATTAAGACTATCTTAAATTGCTAGGCTTCCTTCTGATTTATAAAGAGAAATTGAGAAGAGTTTGCCTTTATACCCATGCAGATTTCTCTTAAGCAGATTTTAGTCAAATATTCACTTTAAGTGGTCCTGGCTAGGAAGCTGAAGAGACAGCAAAGCAAATGGGGATTACAGCTGACTCTTGAGACATTTCAAACTATCACTTTCACTCCTCGTGTAATCTACCGAAATGCATAAAGAAATACTAAATTCTTTGCTGCACTTTCTTTGTTCTTCACAAAGTTATTTGGGGGAATCTAGAACTAGTGTTTATCAGCAAAAAATGTTATTCAGTGACATTTAATCCACAATATATTAATAAAATATTTTTAATTAAATAAAAAAGTTGTTGTGGATATTTGGATGAAACAGGTCCCTGCTATTGTTAAAATATGTATCTAGTATATCAGGGACAGAAGAACCATTAATATTCTCAGGTAAGCATAGAATTTTAAGCATAGAAAATTTGCTAAGCATAGCAAAACAGCAGTTAGTTACAGGAAAAGATTAAGAAGTTTGTGAATCCGCTTCTTTTCAAGGACATTCTGGTATGTAGTGATGGAACCAATGAGGGCTGGGAATGATTCAAAACACACAAATATTTTTCCCAGATGCAGAACTCTTTTGTTTTCTTTGTTCTCTTTTGTGTTGGCTTTTATATTTTTGCTTTCTCGTAAAGTCAAATTAGTTACAAAGGCGTAGAGGAAGTTGCAGACATGATGCCTCGGCATGGATATGAGCCAAAGTTTGTAGACAGAGGTAAGAGCAGACAGTTTGTAGGGCTGTAGCCATAGACAAATAGAGGGCTTGTGTGTACCCAGACTGTCCTTCTAATTGTCTAAATACTAATTTGACATATAAACTAACTTTATTATATAATATTGTGTTCCTATTAAAAGATACAGTATTCAAGGAAGAGGGAAAGTTGGAATCAAAAATGCTGAAAGATGAACATGGTTCCAGAGGACCTTCTCTGATTATGAAACCTCAGGTGGTTGTAGTTCATACTGCACTAAATATCTCCATTTCCTTAAATGCGTTTAGATGATAGAAAACAGGGATTTCACAAGTGAAGACTTATCTACATTTTTGTGCAAAGCTGGTGTGTTTTTTATTTTTAAATAAGCACTTTGTTTATTTAGAGCAATTTGATTTGCAGTCATGTATAATTGTATGATATGATATTCCTGGAGAAGTGAGGAAAGAATTAAAAACAAAAATAATAAAAAAAGGCTGTCAGAAGATTAAAAATATATAAAAAAAAGGCTGTCAGAAGATGAAACTTCGCTGTTTAGGGGAGCTAGTGAAAAGTTTCTTGATGTTGTTCACTGGCTTGTAACCTTTTTTTTTCTGAAGATGCTGTCAGTGGAGAAGGGGAAAGGAGGTTTGAGGACCTGCTGTAACAGAACATCTGCTATGTCCTCTCCCACCTGCAACTGAGAGTCAATTATGGTGCAATTTCTTTGTCAATGTCGAGTAGGCTTTGTCTTGTCACATAGGCTGTAAAACTTTTCTTCTCTCAAAGGCAAACTGGTGTCATGCATTTCTCTTGCGGGAGATGCGTACGTAGCCTGTGGGCAGCTTGTATGCAATGCCACAAATCTTGCCAGGACCTTTGGGACTTGTATGTATATTTACTCCTTAATGTGATTTTTCTGACTTTTCATTAGAAACACAGCATATATTGATCACACAGAGCTGGCAAAATCTGATTTGTGTTCGTATGTTAAAATATACACATCAATTTTACGCTGATAAACTGAAAAGATAGGGCTTGCTTTGTTAGGGCTAACTTACCTTATATATGACATAAACAAGTGCTGCATGCTGTTATGGCTACTTTGCATCTTTTTCATATGTAAATATAAATAAACATGACTGTTGCAAGGCAGGATGAGTCCCACCTCGCATACTTTTTGCCTGTACTACCATATGATTTTTTAAGATGCTAAAGAGCTAAGTGAATGATACTGAAAATGCATTACAGTATGGTAATGACAGCTAACCTAAACTTGACAATGACGTGCATTCCTAGAATATGTATTGAATTCATTTAATTCCATGAATACTTAGAAGGAATCTGTTAAGCAAACCAGAAGTATATAGATAAGTTGAACCTAAAATGGTGAAGAAGAATGATTTATTTTTTCTTTAGCGGGGGGGGAGAGGGAAAAAGAGAAGAGAGTCAGTTTCTACAAAGTGAGTAGTCTGTGAACCACCCAGAAAACAAAAAAGCCTTGATTAAATGTTTACATATCAGCACAGTTTTAGTCAGTTCACTATACTATACAATATAGTGTGTACAGATTCCAACCTGCTGACTGTTGAACATGTGTTATTCTAGCAATTTCACACTGGAAACATTTTTAAGTAGGAACACTGGGGAAACACAATTGCATGGCTAAAGAAAATCTTCTCTCTCTTTTTACTGCAACTTATCTGTAGCATTGTAATAGCTCTGGGTCTGTTTACGCATCACTACTGTACTGAAAATGTAATGAATATCAGAACGAACTTCCTGAATTTGCCTTCTGGTTTGAGAGATAAATTGCTGGAGAAAGAAGAGGCAGGAAGCAACATGAGTCAACATCTGTTTTCATATATACTGCTCTTTATACATATTGCATGTAGTGATCACTAGCTAGTTAAATGAACACTTTAATTAGGCACATGGATATAAATAATGCTTTGAAGAAAATGCGATTAAAAGTTGTTATTCAAACAATTAAAGAAAATCATTCCCCAACAATTAAATAAAATCATAATACCCTCTTTATTTTGAAGAACAAAAATGATATGCATATTTAAAATGTGTGATGTAGTGATTACAGTCAGTTTTTTTTGCTGCTTGACCAGCAACAATGACAATAACTTTTAAGGGAAATTTTCGCTTAGAAGCCACATGTGAGAGTAGGATTTCTCTTGCATCATAACTTTATAGATGGAAATAAACTGTCAGTGCCCTGAGCAAACACACCCCTTCGTAGGGGCATGGCTGGTTCTGCTCCAGACCAGCTCTGACATGGTGTAGCTGTGCACCCTTAGTTGATCTGTGAAAACAGCTGTGTCAGAAAGAGTTGAGAGAAGACTTGCTGTGGACCTTCCTCTATTTATCTGGAAGCTTCACTTGAGCTCAAGTCTCTGCCCTTGGTTCTTGAATGAGCTATCCTGAAGCTGAGCTTGGACATCCGCCTGACGGATCCCCATCCTGCTCCACTGGTTTGAATTCCTGGCTTGACCCTGATCGTTGCTATGGACTTATGTGGATATCATTGTCTGAACATTGGGTGCTCTTGGGTGGGACATGTATGGTGGGACTTGCTGGGGCCCCTTGCTGGTGAGCACGTTGCCTCATGTCTGACTTGCTCTCACTTTTGGCTACCGTTTCACTTTCCTTTGTAGAGCACTCCCTGCTTGCTGACCCTTGACAGTAATGAAGCTAAGGAAATGTTAGCATCCCTGCCTTAATGTGCACAAAGAGTGTGGCATGAACTCTTGTCTTATAATGTATACATAGTTCTCCCATTCACACAGTGGATTATGTCTGCCCTCAATGTTAATACCCACAAGCTCTAGAGAACAGTATCAATGCCTCCATAGGCAATGTTTGCTTTGTAGAGAAAACTGGAAATGTTCTTAAGTCTGATTTTGTAATGAAAAAGGTCATGTGATTTCTCATTAAATTTGTATTTTCATATCTTTGAGTACTTTCTTCCTCACTCTTTCCAAAACGTTTTAATCAACTGGCCAATTTTAGCTGAATATGAACGAGTGAGTGGGCATCTAACAAATATTTTGTTTTTTCAAATTTCATGAAAATAGGTAGCTGGATAGAGATGAACAGACTGTATTAGTATTCTGCCTAAAGAATAGGATGCGTTGTGAGCAAACCTTTCATCAGAAACAAAAATAACCCCTAAAGAAGAACACAAATGGAAGAGAATAAAAACCCAGCTGTTGAGATAGCTTCAACTAGAACTACATCTTTTGATATTAAAGTCATCTGAACAAAGGAAGACAGACTTTCTTGGTATTCTTTTTTTTTATTCTTTTATTCTTTCTTGGTATTTTCCGACTGATACCCCCAGAATCTCTTTCCTTTCCCCCTTATTCATCTAATATTTACTTTGCATGTGGACTGATTTCCAGGATGGAATTCCGAAACTGCAACAATCTTTAATTTTTTTCCTATAACACTTTACTTGCCCATCAGTTAGGTCCAAAACTTAAAAAAACTGTATTTCCTGTTGCTGAATTACTTTACCGAAATAATATATATAAATACATTGAAAATCTGCATGCGGAGCTTTGAAAACAAGGTTCATGTATTATAGACGAATGAAAGCTGCCAAAATCGGTTTTCCCTGCTTTCATAAGTGACATTTAAGATGTATTAAGAACTGCTATGGCACCCCAAATCAGTCTTTAGTCTGCTAAAGAGGTTGAACCTTAATCATTGTACGTGATTCTGTGCCTTTCTCTGAGGTGAGCATGCCAGGGACACACACCCTCCCTCCCTCTGATATAGGCACCCAACACTTGCGCATCAACACTGGCCATTGTGGATCACAGTGGCCTGGTTGGTGACACAAGCCAAGAGCTCCTGGCCAGGTCCCACATCTCCTTGGGTGACTGAGGAGGTGAGAGGTGCCAAGTGTGTCTGCTCCGTGGTTGCAGCCTGTGACTTGGAGCAGCCCTTTTGGATCTCCGGTACCTCTGGTGGTGGTGACCTCTCGGAGTCAGTGGCTCTGAGTCCAGTCACAGCCATGCTCCGCCAGGCAGGGATGAGCAATAACCCCCCCAAGTCTGTCCGCTTCCAGCTGCCAGAGAGGCACTGGAGAGTGGAAATGGAGCTGGAGAGGCGACAGGAAGCTGCTGCTCGCTGGGCAGTAGTATTTCCTTGGAGCTTCTCCAGGTGGGTGGTGGGGTTGCCCAAGCAGGTGGACGTGGATTGGGTGCCGGGCGAGACACCAGCCCAGCGGCTCAGGAACACCTGGCAGAGGGGCCTGACTTGCGGCCTGCGGGACCTGGGCAGTTCATGCAGGGGTAAGAAAGTGCCTGCTTGGCCAAAGACCCTCTGCTGCAAATGCAACTTGTGCCAGGCAGGTGGGCACCGGTGCTCATGGCTGGGCCTTGGGCTTTCCTTGCAGTGCCAGCTTTCCGGTCTTGCTTCAGCAAGAGAAGGTGCCAGGAGACCCAGGCACCCGAGGACATTGTGAAGGATGTGATCCTCAAACAGGAGCAAGAGGAGAGCGGCACCATTGCCTCCAGTCCAGCCAGCACTTGGGACCTGGTGAGCAAGGACAGCCCCTGGGACGGAGCTGTCAGTGGCCACAGCCAGGACACCCTCCCGGAGGTGCCATCCAGATCCCTTCCCTCCATAGTGCTCTCTGGCCTTTCTCAGACATTCTCTTTCCCACCTTGTCCCCCAAGATCGAGGAGAGCCTCGATGTGGGGGTCGCCAGTGCGGAGGCACCTGAGATGCCTCCTGATGAAGAAGAAGAGCCTGAGATGAGTAAGCACTGAGTTGCTCAAGCGTGTAGGGAACATGGCAGGCAGGACGGGAACATGCCAGGGTGCGGGGCTGAGCCCAGCAGCTGCCTCCAAAGGACACGTGCTCCAGGAGAGGCCAGGAGAGCTGGGGGAAGCTGGAACAGCTTTGCAAAGAAGCAAGGTTGTCCCGGCAGAAGGATCAGGCAGGGGAAGCCCTGTGGGCCTCAGCAAGGCTGTGCTGCCCAGCTGCTTGGGTTTTCCTGCCTGCTCCAGCAGTTTGGGAGAGCTGTGGCACTGGAGGGCACGGCACAGGCAAGGGCCATGCTTGGCAGGCGCAGCGCTGAGTCGTTCTCTCCTCTTCCCCCATCTTGTTCCCGGTTGCTATGACACAGTAGAACCTCTTGCAGCAGAAGGGCAGCCCATCGAGCCCAGCTGCGATGAGGTCATTTATGCAGCCGTCCGATACATCTGTAAATATGTGAAGGACCTGGCTGTGTACACCAACCTGGCCATCTCTCGAGGTAGGCAGGCCAGGGTGGAGGGTGAGGGCTGGAGCCTAGCAGGAACGGGCCAAGCAACAGGGGCTGTAGGGGTAAAAGAGGGGCTGGAAGAGCAGGGACCATGTCTGTGGGCCTCCTGCTCTCCTGGAGGTCTGTGTCAGAGGCATCTCAATCACCAGGGCAGTCCTAGTAGGTTTGAGGTCCTTTCCACTTTCTGCCTTTCCTTCCAGAACTGGAGCTTGCCGAGCAGCTCCAAGCAAAGACCAGTTGTTTCAAGAAGACTGGCGTTCAAGAGGTAAGCAGCTGGAGGCTTTTGGGGAGCCCCAAAGCTCTGCTCTCCACGGGTCATGTTCAGTCTCAGCAGCAATTGGTTTCTCATTTTCAGGGATCTGAGCCACCTCTGAAGACTCCTGTGGCCATGCAGGAGGTGGAGGGGGCTATGAAGGAAGGCCCTCAACAACATGACCTGCAGCAGGATTGCCTCCAGGTAGGAGAGCTGCCCCAGGCAGACTCACCCCCACAGTCGCACTGTGGTGGTCCTGCTCACGCAGGGGCCTCATTCAGAGGCAGAGCGGCGCTGGGCAGCAGGCAGCCATGCTGGACATCTTCCTGCTCCCTGGGAGCGTCTCGTTCCAGCCATGCTCAGCCTTGGTCTCTTTCTCTTTCCTGCTCCAGGCTCTTGAGCAAACGCTGCTCATGAACCAGCAGCTGCTGAAGCAGATGGAGCAGCAGTGGCAGGAGGCTGAAAGGCAGCTGGTAAAGACCAATGGTTCTCCACGTTTGCCGACTGGGTGCTCCCCTTCCTATTCACTCTTGCTCTTTGTGGGGAATCCTCACTCATCTGCCTCACTCTTCTGCTCTGGCAGCAAAAAGAAAAGGCAGAGCTCTTCTTCCTGCCATGCAAGGTGGAGGAAGAGCCAGTGGAGGAAGAGGCCCCAAATGCCTCTGCCAGCTGTGACAGCCATTGCGGATGGGGCATGGAGCTGAGGAGACGGTGAGAGCGGAGCTGCTCTACCCGGGCATTGCCTAGTTCTGACAGGAGCCAGGGCTGTCCTGTTGTGGCAGCGAGGGCCTGGGGCAGATGCCCTGCTGCTTGCAGTGCAGAGGGCTGGGGGAAGCGCGGGGAGGTGGGTGCATGGGCAGAGAGCTCGTTCTTCTGCCCTCTGAACTCTTCTCCTTTCCTCCTCTCCCCTCACACAGCCTTCACAGGAAATGGCAACGCCTGCGGCTGGCGGCAAGGAGGAGGTTTCCTGCCAGGTGGCAGGAACCAAACAACTAACTTTCCTCAGCTAAGTAGTGAGGAGAAGGTGGGATGGGCAACAGCCACACGGACAGCACGTTGAACACCAAGACGTGGTGTTCAGCCTGTTCCAGAGATGCCAACATGGAAGATCTCCCGTCTCTGTGCAGCACTTGGCTCCACCCTTGCTGCTGGTATGTAGAAAGTGATTGATCCCACCTCAGAGATGCCCAGTTGACTGGACATTATGCTGAACCCCCCGAGAAGCAAGAGCAGTGATTAAAGAAATGACACTTACCACCCAACCAAGGGACAGTAAAGTGCAAAGGTCTGATGATGGTTTATTTGCAGCAGTAAACTCCTGGGTTTGCCACAGGACTGAACATCTTGCTGTTCTTCAGTGACACTTGTGGCACATCCTGGTCCTTCTCTGTAACTCCATGCTGCTCCTCTAGGTACATTGAGATCCAAGTAGCAGACTAAAAGGGGTCTGCAAAGCAATTAGCTTTCACCTTTGCATCATCCTGGTTGTCACAGGAAGCACAACGCCTCATCCCTGTGAGCTCCTTCCTGTCACATCTGCAAGCAATCTTCATAGATAAGTTAATGAAGTATAGGGTAGATAAATGTACAGTGAGGTAGATTGAAAACAGCTGAACTGCTGGGTTCAGAGGGCTGTGATCCACAAGATGAAATCCATCTGGAGACCGGTCACTACTAGTATCACTCAGCAGTTGGTACCATGGTTAACAGTGTTTAATGTCTTCATTAATGACCTGGATTCTGGGACAAGATGCATCCTCAGCAAGTTCGCAGGCAATACAAAACTGGGAGGAGTGGCTGATATATCAAAGGTTGTGCTGCCATTCAGAGGGACCTCAAGAGGCTAGTGAGATTGGCAGAAGGGAACTTTGTGAAGTTCAAGAAAGTAAAATGCCAAGGTTTGGGGAGGTGGGGAGGAATAAGACCTTGCACCAGTACAGGCTGGGGGCTGACCTTCTTGAAAGCAGCTCTGTAGAAAAGACCTTGGGTTTCTGGTGGACAAAAAGTTGACCATGAGTCAGTAATGCAGACCTGTGGCAATGAAGGCCAACAACCTCATGGTCTGCGTTAGGAGAATCATTATCAGCAGGTTGAGATCCTTTCACGATTCTTCCACACTACTCAGTCCTTGTGAGGCTGCATCTTGAGTATTGTGCTCAATTCTGGGCTTTCCCATAGAAGACACATATTGGCCTACTGGAGTGTGTCCAATGAAGGGCTACTAAGATAATGAAGGGAGTGGTGCCTCATCACATGAGAAGAGGCTGAGACAGCTGGCACTGTTCAGCTTGGAAAAGAGAAGATTGAAGAGAAGATTATCAATGTGTATAAATATCTGATGTAAAGAAGAGTCAGTCTCTTTTCAGTGGTGCACAGTGACAAGAAAGAAGCAATGTAGACAAACTGAAATACAGGAAAATCCATTGAAGCTTATGAAAAAGAAAAGTAATGTTAGAGTGGTCAAACATGGGCACATGCTGCCCAGAAAGGTTGTGGAGTTGCCGTGCCTGGGGATATTCAAAACCTGACTGGATATGATCCTGGGTGATTTGCAATATATGACTCTGCTTTCAGCAGGGAAGTTGAGCTTGATGTTCTTCAGATGTTCCCCCCAGCCTCAACCACCTGGTGATTCGGTGACCACATCGAATCAAAGTTTAAGATCTGGGGGTGTTTTATGAATGGGAAAATGATTTAAAGTACATCAAGAATGAATGTAACCAACACTCTCCTCAGGGTGTCTTTGAAAACTGTATGTTAAGTTGGGAGAAGACCCTAGAATTTATGCCATCTTGCACCATAAAATCCATCACAAGTTAACAAATACATAGACAAAAATAACTGCTGTTTTCATATATACTGCTCTTTATACATATTGCATGTAGTGATCACTAGCTAGTTAAATGAACACTTTAATTAGGCACATGGATATAAATAACGCTTTGGAGAAAATACGATTAAAAGTTGTTATTCAAACAGTTAAAGAAAATCATTCCCCAACAATTAAATAAAATCATAATACCCTCTTTATTTTGAAGAACAAAAATGATATGCATATTTAAAATGTGTGATGTAGTGATTACAGTCAGGTTTTTTTGCTGCTTGACCAGCAACAATGACGATAACTTTTAAGGGAAATTTTCGCTTAGAAGCCACATGTGAGAGTAGGATTTCTCTTGCACCATAACTTTATAGATGGAAATAAACTGTCAGTGCCCTGAGCAAACACACCCCTTCGTAGGGGCATGGCTGGTTCTGCTCCAGAGCAGCTCTGACATGGTGTAGCTGTGCACCCTTAGTTGATCTGTGAAAACAGCTGTGTCAGAAAGAGTTGAGAGAAGACTTGCTCCTTCCTCTATTTATCTGGAAGCTGCATTTTTAGTCTCTGCCCTTGGTTCTTGAATGAGCTATCCTGAAGCTGAGCTTGGACATCCGCCTGACGGATCCCCATCCTGCTCCACTGGTTTGAATTCCTGGCTTGACCCTGATCGTTGCTATGGACTTATGTGGATATCATTGTCTGAACATTGGGTGCTCTTGGGTGGGACATGTATGGTGGGACTTGCTGGGGCCCCTTGCTGGTGAGCACGTTGCCTCATGTCTGACTTGCTCTCACTTTTGGCTACCGTTTCACTTTCCTTTGTAGAGCACTCCCTGCTTGCTGACCCTTGACAGTAATGAAGCTAAGGAAATGTTAGCATCCCTGCCTTAATGTGCACAAAGAGTGTGGCATGAACTCTTGTCTTATAATGTATACATAGTTCTCCCATTCACACAGTGGATTATGTCTGCCCTCAATGTTAATACCCACAAGCTCTAGAGAACAGTATCAATGCCTCCATAGGCAATGTTTGCTTTGTAGAGAAAACTGGAAATGTTCTTAAGTCTGATTTTGTAATGAAAAAGGTCATGTGATTTCTCATTAAATTTGTATTTTCATATCTTTGAGTACTTTCTTCCTCACTCTTTCCAAAACGTTTTAATCAACTGGCCAATTTTAGCTGAATATGAACGAGTGAGTGGGCATCTAACAAATATTTTGTTTTTTCAAATTTCATGAAAATAGGTAGCTGGATAGAGATGAACAGACTGTATTAGTATTCTGTCTAAAGAATAGGATGCGTTGTGAGCAAACCTTTCATCAGAAACAAAAATAACCCCTAAAGAAGAACACAAATGGAAGAGAATAAATACCCAGCTGTTGAGATAGCTTCAACTAGAACTACATCTTTTGATATTAAAGTCATCTGAACAAAGGAAGACAGACTTTCTTGGTATTCTTTTTTTTTATTCTTTTATTCTTTCTTGGTATTTTCCAACTGATACCCCCAGAATCTCTTTCCTTTCCCCCTTATTCATCTAATATTTACTTTGCATGTGGACTGATTTCCAGGATGGAATTCCGAAACTGCAACAATCTTTAATTTTTTTCCTGGCACTGGAGAGTGGAAATGGAACTGGAGAGGCGACAGGAAGCTGCTGCTCGCTGGGCAGTAGTATTTCCTTGGAGCTTCTCCAGGTGGATGGTGGGGTTGCCCAAGCAGGTGGACGTGGATTGGGTGCCGGGCGAGACACCAGCCCAGCGGCTCAGGAACACCTGGCAGAGGGGCCTGACTTGCGGCCTGCGGGACCTGGGCAGTTCATGCAGGGGTAAGAAAGTGCCTGCTTGGCCAAAGACCCTCTGCTGCAAATGCAACTTGTGCCAGGCAGGTGGGCACCGGTGCTCATGGCTGGGCCTTGGGCTTTCCTTGCAGTGCCAGCTTTCCGGTCTTGCTTCAGCAAGAGAAGGTGCCAGGAGACCCAGGCACCCGAGGACATTGTGAAGGATGTGATCCTCAAACAGGAGCAAGAGGAGAGCGGCACCATTGCCTCCAGTCCAGCCAGCACTTGGGACCTGGTGAGCAAGGACAGCCCCTGGGACGGAGCTGTCAGTGGCCACAGTCAGGACACCCTCCCGGAGGTGCCATCCAGATCCCTTCCCTCCATAGTGCTCTCTGGCCTTTCTCAGACATTCTCTTTCCCACCTTGTCCCCCAAGATCGAGGAGAGCCTCGATGTGGAGGTCGCCAGTGCGGAGGCACCTGAGATGCCTCCTGATGAAGAAGAAGAGCCTGAGATGAGTAAGCACTGAGTTGCTCAAGCGTGTAGGGAACATGGCAGGCAGGACGGGAACATGCCAGGGTGCGGGGCTGAGCCCAGCAGCTGCCTCCAAAGGACACGTGCTCCAGGAGAGGCCAGGAGAGCTGGGGGAAGCTGGAACAGCTTTGCAAAGAAGCAAGGTTGTCCCGGCAGAAGGATCAGGCAGGGGAAGCCCTGTGGGCCTCAGCAAGGCTGTGCTGCCCAGCTGCTTGGGTTTTCCTGCCTGCTCCAGCGGTTTGGGAGAGCTGTGGCACTGGAGGGCACGGCACAGGCAAGGGCCATGCTTGGCAGGCGCAGCGCTGAGTCGTTCTCTCCTCTTCCCCCATCTTGTTCCCGGTTGCTATGACACAGTAGAACCTCTTGCAGCAGAAGGGCAGCCCATCGAGCCCAGCTGCGATGAGGTCATTTATGCAGCCGTCCGATACATCTGTAAATATGTGAAGGACCTGGCTGTGTACACCAACCTGGCCATCTCTCGAGGTAGGCAGGCCAGGGTGGAGGGTGAGGGCTGGAGCCTAGCAGGAATGGGCCAAGCAACAGGGGCTGTAGGGGTAAAAGAGGGGCTGGAAGAGCAGGGACCATGTCTGTGGGCCTCCTGCTCTCCTGGAGGTCTGTGTCAGAGGCATCTCAATCACCAGGGCAGTCCTAGTAGGTTTGAGGTCCTTTCCACTTTCTGCCTTTCCTTCCAGAACTGGAGCTTGCCGAGCAGCTCCAAGCAAAGACCAGTTGTTTCAAGAAGACTGGCGTTCAAGAGGTAAGCAGCTGGAGGCTTTTGGGGAGCCCCAAAGCTCTGCTCTCCACGGGTCATGTTCAGTCTCAGCAGCAATTGGTTTCTCATTTTCAGGGATCTGAGCCACCTCTGAAGACTCCTGTGGCCATGCAGGAGGTGGAGGGGGTATGAAGGAAGGCCCTCAACAACATGACCTGCAGCAAGATTGCCTCCAGGTAGGAGAGCTACCCCAGGCAGACTCACCCCCACAGTCGCACTGTGGTGGTCCTGCTCACGCAGGGGCCTCATTCAGAGGCAGAGCGGCGCTGGGCAGCAGGCAGCCATGCTGGACATCTTCCTGCTCCCTGGGAGCGTCTCGTTCCAGCCATGCTCAGCCTTGGTCTCTTTCTCTTTCCTGCTCCAGGCTCTTGAGCAAACGCTGCTCATGAACCAGCAGCTGCTGAAGCAGATGGAGCAGCAGTGGCAGGAGGCTGAAAGGCAGCTGGTAAAGACCAAGGGTTCTGCACGTTTGCCGGCTGGGTGCTCCCCTTCCTATTCACTCTTGCTCTTTGTGGGGAATCCTCACTCATCTGCCTCACTCTTCTGCTCTGGCAGCAAAAAGAAAAGGCAGAGCTCTTCTTCCTGCTGTGCAAGGAGGAGGAAGAGCCAGTGGAGGAAGAGGCCCCAAATGCCTCTGCCAGCTGTGACAGCCATTGCGGATGGGGCATGGAGCTGAGGAGACGGTGAGAGCGGAGCTGCTCTGCCCGGGCATTGCCTAGTTCTGACAGGAGCCAAGGCTGTCCTGTTGTGGCAGCGAGGGCCTGGGGCAGATGCCCTGCTGCTTGCAGTGCAGAGGGCTGGGAGAAGCGCAGGGAGGTGGGTGCATGGGCAGAGAGCTCGTCCTTCTGCCCTCTGAACTCTTCTCCTTTCCTCCTCTCCCCTCTCACAGCCTCCACAGGAAATGGCAACGCCTGCGGCTGGCGGCAAGGAGGAGGTTTCCTGCCAGGTGGCAGGAACCAAACAACTAAGTTTCCTCAGCTAAGTAGTGAGGAGAAGGTGGGATGGGCAACAGCCACACATGAGAAGAGGCTGAGACAGCTGGCACTGTTCAGCTTGGAAAAGAGAAGATTGAAGAGAAGATTATCAATGTGTATAAATATCTGATGTAAAGAAGAGTCAGTCTCTTTTCAGTGGTGCTCAGTGACAGGAAAGAAGCAATGTAGACAAACTGAAATACAGGAAGATCCATTGAAGCTTAAGGAAAAAGAAAAGTAATATTAGAGTGGTCAAACATGGGCACATGCTGCCCAGAAAGGTTGTGAAGATGCCGTGCCTGGAGATATTCAAAACCTGACTGGTTATGATTCTGGGTGACTTGCAATATGTGACTTTGCTTTCAGCAGGGAAGCTGAACTTGATGTTCTTCAGATGTCCTCCCCACCCTCAACCATTTGGTGATTTGGTGACCACGTTTGAATCAAAGTTTAAGATCTGGGGGTGTTTTATGAATGGGAAAATGATTTAAAGTACATCAAGAATGAATGTAACCAACACTCTCCTCAGGGTGTCTTTGAAAACTGTATGTTAATCTGGAAGAAGACCCTAGAATTTATGCAATCTTGCACCATAAAATGCATCATAAATTAATAAATACATAGACAAAAATAAGGCACAAAATTTCAATTTTTGAAACCCTGAGCTTGAGTTACTTTGAGTGTAAAGACACATCTATGTCATTCACCTAGGTATTGTTAAAAATATTATTAGAAGAAAGAACTGCCTAACCAGTATAAATGTTTCAGAAAGAATTATATAAGTTATGTGGGAGAGTGAAAGAGGTTGCTTTCACTTTGAGATGAAATATATATGTATCAGTTTTAAAAATGATGATGGGTTCTTAGCTTCTTCTGTCAGACGGGAGTCTTGGTCTGGGGCTGCTTACATATAAACTTCGTTCTTATGCTGGTATGCCTTAAAAATATACGTAACAACTCCAGATGAAAGTTCCTCTCTCTGAGGACAAGCAGGGATTGAATAAAGAGGAGGCTTTTTCCAAACTCTTTTACGTTGAAGTTCCCTGTACTTCCTTATGAAACCTGTATGCCAAAGGGGTCCTTTCTTTACAACAGCAGCAGTAAGAGGCTAGAAGTTCTCCAAATCCATGGGCTCAGCTTCCTGTAGTTAACAAACTTCTTGTTGAGAGTTAACTTCTGAGAAATCAAAATGTGTGACAGTGTGGTCAAACACAGGTGGGTAAATGTGTCACATGTGTCTGCGTGCATATAGATCTGTGTGTATATAGTCTGTGTGTATTCATGTACAAAGTGAAAAGCCAGTAAATGCATCAGGGTAACGTAATTTTTCTTGCTGTAGTTTTTGTGGTTGCTTTCTCCTCCTTGTTCTCTCCTGACTTTCATGCAGCCTTAGGCTTTTTTTGGCTAGTGTATTGTATACATAAAATATCAGACCTATGTGCTTAGCAAAATGATATATTCATCCAGCTTAAAGCTGTGTCTGTGTCATATCATGTAAACATGCTCATGTATCATTATACAAGGCATAGCTAGATATGTCTTAAATTTTTATTTTCAATTAACATTTCTGAAAACTTTTTCTGTATTAATAAAGATTTGAACAGTAACTACTGCTAAGATATTAAGGATTATCCAAGGCAAAAATAAATGCGAATATGACAAATCAGACAGTAAAATGTCTGAAGAGGGTCCCCTGAACCTTAGAAATAAACAGGAAAGCAAATTTTGCTGATTCCGTGTAGCTGTAACTGAAATACAGCAGATGCTCTACTCAGACTCCATGGCACAGTGATGTTACAGCAGCCAGGACAGAATTGTGGAATCATGTGCATTAACAAAATTAATAAATAAAAGACAGATGAGTGAATGAAAAAAATATTTTCAGATCTTGATATTAGAACAATCCTAGATTTTACTCTTTTATTATTATTATTATTATTATGTGGTAGCTCTGGAAGCTATGTTTTTCTATATTTGTATGTGTAAATACTTATGCTTGATGAAGTGATGGGCAGTGAGAGGACAAGGGGTACTGGGTGTAAGTTGGAACATAGGAAGTTTAATCTCCATGAGGAGAAACTTCTTTCCTTACAGGTTGACAGAGCCCTGGAACAGGCTGCCCAGGGAGGTTGTGGAGTCTCGTTCTCTGGAGATCTTCAAAACCCACCTGGATGCCACCCTGTGCCAAGTGCTCTAGGTGTCCCTGCCTGAGCAGGAGGGTTGGACTAGATGATCTGTAGGGGTCCCTTCCAACCTCAACCAGTCTGTGATTCTGTGATTCTGTGTCTGTCCTGGCCAGCACTCAATAAATGACATTTGAAGTATAATGCAGGTAATATTTCATTTTTATTCTAAAAAATTAAGACTACAATATTTATGTATTCATTTGTTTGCTTGTTTGTTTTTAGTGATGGAGGAATTTAAGGGCGTATGTTACCACTGAAAAGATACATGGCTCTTAATAAGTAATGGGACATGAGAAATATTCTGCTGTACATGTTTTGGGTAACCTGCCTTCCTCTCCTGGATTTTTGGCAGGCATGGGCAGTACAACCTTTTGAAATAATACATAGGTATCTTCTCTCATGCTGCATTATCATTTAAAGATTATATAATATTCATCTCTACATACATGTGTGCACACACTTTGCAATGGGTATTATGGATAGAGTTTATGAATGTGTCTGAAAATTCTGTGATTACACTGGCGTGCTGAATCTTTAGTCCAAGGCTGGACTGACCTTTGACTGTTGCCCCTGCTCTGGGTTTCTTCTACTTGTTGCTTACCTGTCTGGTGTGTGCTCTCTCCCTTTAGAGAGCACAGGGGAAGGGGGTTGCTAAATATCTATTTTGTTTCCTAAAGCAAAATATTCAAAATAATCAATACTATGTGTGTTTATATATGCATACATATATATGGATTTATATTGTGTGTATATATATGCATATACATATATGTGTTTGTATATACACTACTTAAGGGGTGCTTGTGATGGATTTTCAGAGTTCCCTAAGACAGACAGAACGGAGAGATGACAAGCATCTCTGCTAAGGTATTTTAACACTGGTACTTGCAGGATGCCTCCTGCTTGTTCTGTTTATACCCTGAGCTCATCAGAATTGTCCCTGCTTTGTGCATGTACATTATACATGGACTTTACATCCAGCCCAGAAAAATAAAGCATTTGAAAGTCTTACTTGGCCATCAAAAAAAAAAAAAAAAAAAAAAAAACACCCTAAAAATGTGTGAATATTGTGACTGTTTCTTGTATCCTGCAGTCTATATTAAACACAGAAATGGTTCCCAAATGCTCCTCAACCTGTAATGAGGAGAGATTTGTTTTTCCCTATCACTGAGGTTTGGACAGAATTCTACAGATGGTGCATTTAAGCTTGTGAGAAATCTTGGAAATATTCACTGTTGGTCTTATAGGGGACATCAAGACAGAATGATGACAGAGATCTTTCAACTCATAGGTTGAAAGAAGAGATCATAGATGCCACTTAAACAAACTGAGGAGCGATGAAGGACACGACGTTGAGGCAAAGCAGTCTGGTATGAATGTACTGTAGAAAGAGAACAACAGGGGCAGTGTCAGAGGTTTCCTTCTCTGTTCAATAAGCCATCACCCATGTTTGTCTGCCCTTTGCCAGACAAATCAGAATAAAATGCCAGAATTCCTGTAGAGGCTTTTAATATGCAGTTTATTATCCCACATATGTTTTAACAATCAGACAACATAAAAATAACATTATCTTTTATAACTATATTAAAAGCAAAAAATAATTAAATAAAGATTAAAATCATTCAACAAGAATTGTACAATAACATTCCCCCAAAGATCAGCATAAGCAATTAAGCACTGGCAGGAATCAAATAGTTAGGCAGGTGGCCAACATAGATAACTTGGCTCATTAGTATTCCAATAGAAATGATCCTGGCATTGTTAGTAAGTTCAAACTTCTTTTTATTTCCTTTTATCCTCTACTTGTGCCATTTTGGCAGGGTTAAACCCTGCAGAGTCCTGTGTGAGGTTCGGTTTTAAACAGTGTTGAAAGAAGGATAAAGGCTGCTGCAGGTAACACATATTTGGCAGGATGACTTGTTAGTTAGTTAATTCCTCAAAAGAACTTCAGTCAATAGTATGAAGCAGTGTGAACTGAAAATGGTGTGAAATAATTTCCCTGTGTAAGGACAAAGCAGATTTTTTGTACTACATCTATGAATGTATTGAGAACATTTTCAAGAACACCTCAAAGAGGAAATCACTTCTGCCGTTACAGGCTCCTAACTTAAATATTGACCTATCAACACTATATGTATTTGACCCCAAATGGTGATCATTTTGATTAAGTGAACTGCTTAAATTCTCTAGGCAGGTGCTGAAGAAGAGGACTTTCCCCTAATATATTCTTCCCATTCATATACTTCACACACTACATTTACAGTCTGATATTTGAATGTTCTCCAGGAATGAGAAGGGCAAACTAATGTTGTATTATAGAGAGCACAAAGTATCCCACTGCCTAGGCAAGTACTGTGACTAACAGATTGTTGTGCAGAAAGTGGCACTATTTCTAGAAACCCCACAAACTGAGTGGATGAGTGGAACACTATCAGGAAGAATGAAAAAATATAATTAAGCAGAAGAAATCTTCCATATTCAAACCGACACATCTGAGAAATGAATGACATAGACCTTGGATTCTTGCTTAAAATTGGTTGCATATAAAATATTCTTGGATAGAATCCAGCTATTGCTTTTACAATGACTTTATAAAATAGATTCATAGTTGAAGTACTTGCCATGGAAAGTTACAGTCCCTGTTCTCAAGCCTATTAATTCATTTCACATTAGAGAGTCTTTATATAAAAAGACAAATCATGACAGGAATAGGAGCTGTAACCAAACTAAATATCCTTGCCACTGTACTACAGAATCTAGTGAGAAGTCTGGTACTTTTACTGGGAATTTCTTACATAGAGCTGTGTTTTCCAGGCCAAGATCTCAAGTAGGGTTCACATATCACAGCTCATTCTGCTTGTTAAAGACATATATAAGTTTCCTATCAGCTCAGAACCTCAATTTGAAGTAATAGCTTAACAGTCAATTACTGTATCACTTCTCACTGAACAGGGTAAAAGTTACAACCATGACATTTTGAAGAGGGAATATACCTGGGCAGATTTCAAAGGCTGGATCATGCAGTAGATACAGTAGATAGTATAGATCATTTGACACACATACTTTCCTCTGGGGCAACCATGAAGTATTCCTCAAGAACCTCATTCAAGCTCTGCAGTTGATTGATTTTGTCTTATGTTGTGTTTGATGGCAATGACAGGATCTCAATATAGTCATATTACCTGACTGATGTAAGTCTCCTTTGGATTACTTTTACAAGCTTTAGACATTTACATGATGGCCAGCATAATATATATTGCTTTAAATATGCGTCAATTATTTACTGACTAGCATGTACAAAAGATAGCTAGGGTTTAGTACTAGGCTAAACATCATGATACTCCACGCTTCTGCCTTTCTATGGCACTCAAAGAGTTTTGGCTAGCCAGACAGGAGTCTGGTGGATCAGGACAGGTGGATCTGGACTCAGGTCAGGACAGAAGGGTTGACTTATACTGCTCCTTGGATCTTTGATGTAGCTGAATTCTCAACTTCCAGCTTCTTGTTCTTCCTTTACAATGTTTTCTTTTCCATGTTGGTGTTTTTCCTCTTGAATCCTTGAGCTACTAAAAGCACAAGTACCACAATCCTACTTCCATCTGCAATTTTATCTTTCTTATCTTGCATGCTCTACAGGCTTTCTTACAGCTCTTTCTCATACCTTAGCAATTTCCTCAGAAGTCTGAGCCAAGTTTTGAACTGGAGCTAGTCTTTGGCTTCTTGAAACACCAAGCAACAGAAACTCTACTGAAGAGGGAGGATAATCTGAAAGATAGAGATTAAAAGTTTAAGTTTTGTAAAATCTATATGTATTTTTAATGAAGTTTTTTAAAGTAGCCACTCTTCTTGTAACTAATTCAGAGAAAAGTTATATCCATGAAGTGCTGTGTATACCAAAATCAACTTGCTTTACTTTCTTTTTTTTTTTTTTCCTCACAAGTAAAACCTGATGTTAACCATAAAATGACAAATCAGAGACAAATGGAAGGGAGCTGTGATTTCTTAAGATTCAGACTTGCTCATACAGCAGGAAGATTTATTGCATGTTCCTCTGCATCCGCTCACATTTGAAAGCAACTTGTCTGAATTCAGTATTAATAATTTCTGAATCAATTTGCTGATTTTAACCAAACTTTTCAAAGGACTATCCTTCTCACTGTTCACTCCTTCACCCAAGCTCTGATGTTGTAGGTGATTTGGTACAATAGAAGACAGAGAACCTGTGAATAGCCTCTACAAGAGAAAGGGTTTATGAGTCCATGTTAGAAAGATCCTCAAAAAGATGTAATAAAAATATTGTTGATACCAGAGGAACTTCCCATCACGTTCTCAGCTGCTCACAAAGTCAGTCAACTCAACACACTGCAATACAGAAACCAAGATATGTTTCTTTGGCTATGACACTTACTCTCTCCCTTCTCTGCCTTAATCTGTTTTTTTATTGTTCACATGAAGTGTGACATTATGAATGCCCAACCACAGGAAAAGCTTGCATTTCATTAGACATAAATGAGTCTAATCAATAAGACAGAAAACTCATTGAAACCACTCTTGTTTAGTTCTGTTGCCTGCAGAGTGGCATATGTTTTGCGCTGCTGCAGTGCAATGTCCTATTTGCATCATACATCCTCTCCTGCAAATTCAGTCATTTTTATTTGCTATGTTTATGGAGACTCTCAGCATCTCCCTCGTGGTCTGCTGTAAGCCAATGCTTTTTGTTATTTTTATTTAGTAAGAAAGATACTGAAAAGGCAACGATATCACTTTCTCCTTCTGAATCCAAATACTGTGGAAATAAAGGAGACTATTCATGTCAGAAACTATTTTCTACCTGGAAATCAGAAAAAGAACAGGAGAAGCCAAGACTGAAAAGAACAGACTGATAAGCCAAATGCTATTCCATGAAATTGCCCTTTGATTTTCTTTGGCTTCATGTCAATTGCCCATAGCCTACTATTTCATGCAGTAACTGAGTTAAAATAAAATAATTGCCATGCCTACAGCATAGCAAGGATGATTTAATCTATAGTAGACATTCACCTCAAAATCATTATTCAATTATATTTGAGTTATGTGTTGTTTCAAAGCTCCACAGGAGTTCCAGGATACCACACAGGATGAAGGAATACTGCACCATTGATCCTGACAAGGGAAGGATTTCATTTCACGTATTTGTTGGTACTGAACTTTTAAAGCATTAATTTTTTATCAGAAATAATAAAAGTCTCGGGTTTCTTCCCAAGACTTTGTCACTGCTGCGCTGTTTGAAAACTGGTCATAAGTAAAGCATTTAAAAATGTTGAAACGCATTTAAAATAAAGTTGTTCTTCAATTTCCAAAAATTAAGATATGAATGAGCACAGTAGTCCTGTTTTTTATCATGCTCCTATGTGATTTGTTAAAGTCATAGTACCATAGTGCCATATTGAGAATGCTGGTTTTAATAGTTCTAAGCTGAAGAGGTGTATCTGTTTTCATCACGGTTGCAATACTGATTAATAATGGCATTATTTTTAAGACTGTGCAGTACTGAGAGAATAGTTAAAAGACCTATAGTTCATGCATTACGTACTAGATATAAATATAAAATAGGTATATCTAAGGATGAGAGATATTGGTCTAAAAACTTTTCAGTACATTAAAATGTCACCTTATTATGCAAAACAATGCTGTAATCTAAAATATAAACCAAAATTCATGTCTTGTATGGGAAACACATGTAACATCTAATGGAAAAAAATAATTGTCGCAGGGAAAGCAAGTTCAGAAGAGAAAGAAATATCCTTGTGCTGTAAATGTTTTAGACATTAATGAGTCCATGTTCATCAACAGTCATGATTATTAACACTTAAGACAGTGTAAAACACCAATGTGTCCTTTTAAAGACACTCACAAAGCAGACAAATTCTAAAGCAATCAGAGTTGAATTGAAGTACTTAAAAATGAATAACAATCAAATCAAGTAATGACTTTTTTTTTTTTTGGCTGACTGTTCTTGTGCTCTGTAACCCAATATTACTGACAGCAGCCATCTCTTAATGCAGACAAAAGATTCCTTATGAATACTGAGTTGACATTTAAGTCTTCTGATAAATCAACTTAGAGAGTACAATTGTATGTGAAAACTCGGCTGATGTATAAGAACCCAAAATCCACTGGAGAAACATAAGTTCAACTTCCTCAGAGCAAAAGTAAAGCAGAACTAATACTCCTTAACTTTTGGAAATAATAATGATCACCTAGTACTGCTAAATGTTAATTTAATTATGTATTGAATCTACAGTTCTTGTGTCATCAGTCAGCATTCCCCAAAGTGGCAATGAAGATGACCAGAGTATGAACTACAACACTGCAGGAATGTAGAATTCAAACAGAAAATCTATATTCAGAAAATATCCATTAGGCCTTTGACTTGTAAATTTGTAGTAGCTCTAACAATGTGGGAATTTGCTCCTCAGGTCATCCATGCTCTCTAAGAAGTGCTTCAGCATACAAGCACATTTTGTTAAAGATGCAAAATAGGGTTTAGCTGCAGAAAGCTTAATTTAGGTAGAGTTTAAGGACTTCCGAATAACACCACAATCCTGAAATTCCTATTACATTGCTACCAAAAGTTACCAAAGTTTTGTAGGTGTCCAGATATCTTATCTTAAAAAGAATTTTGTAATCTGCTACCAAGTACACTGAGAAGCATTTCAATTTTCATAGGACTGTGTGGCTTTCTTTCTTGTTCGTGATCAAGGCTTACTATAATCCACAACAAATCCATCCATCTCTCCGTAAGGACTCAATCCCCCTATCCCTGCCAAAGCACGCCTGCTGGCATAGGTTCAGCCTGAAATGCAAAGAAACACTATTTCTTCAAAATGATGCTGATTCAGTCTGCGGGATCGCTATGTTAAATATGCAGTGATTTAGTGAAAACATGCTCACTTGTGCTGGCTTTCCAGAGGATGCCCAGGAAGGAAAGTTCATGGCTGTAGATTTTTGTGAGCATTCTGTGCGTTTCCCATTGAAACTGTATTTGAGTGCTGTGTTACAGACTCTTCTTCAAGAAATGTTTATATATGTCATCCCACAGCATGCATAAACCACCCTTTACAAATGGATTAGAGTTTAGACCTTCCATATCCTAAAGCATCACAAAGTTAAACTCCTAAATTGTCACTGAAAGGCGGTATGCAAGTCTGTGTGTGTGTACACATACACATACGTGCATACATATGTATTGTAGGAACAATATAAAGTAGAAACTTTACAATAGTAGAAACTTTTACAATATATTGTAGAAACTTTCCTATAGGAAAGTTGCCAGATGTAGATTTTAGTTAGGTGGAAGTGTTTCTGAGTAGCACAGAACCCAGTGCCTAAGCCTTAGAGATAGATGAACTTTCAAGCACAGCTACCAAGTGACTGGGTCATGCCTTCTTAGTGCCCAAAACTCCAATAGAAACAATAATCCTTTTCCTATACACATCTGTGCATAATTATGTTCTCCTTGGCTTGTATTTAGAACAGAATTAAGTAGAGATATTCAGTGTTTCTATTTATATATATTTGGAAAAGGAGACAAGCAAGTCACATCTACGTATAACTAAAATTCAGAAAGAATTGCAGAATATTAGGAGTATAAACCAAGAGTTAAAAAATAAATTGACCTTCCTGTTTAAAAACAAAATAAAATGATGGTGTTTATAGAAATGACATTTTAATAAAAGGAAGATCAAACAAATAAGAAAAATATCCAAATACTCTTCTTCATGGTTTTGTACATCTGCATAAATATTTGTTTTCAATTAGAAGGACAGTGGCTTGCATCAAAATGATTGCTTTTGAGAAGAGCATCTCCTTTATTCTTATAGCATCATCGGTGAAGAAGAATTGAATTTACGGTATTAATTGACCTTTTCTGTTTTCCGCATTTCAAAGAGTCTGAAGATGTATTGCTCTTTCTTTGCTGAAAAAACACTTGTTGTTTATGCTGAGTCAAATCAACAAAGAAAAATATTACTGTCTCAGTACACCAAGAACAAAAGAGCAAATCATTTCATTTATGTCATCCCTATAGTAGATGAAAGATCAAAAAAGGCAAAAGAATGCAGTGCTTTAGCTTGTAGCATATTTATTGCTTTCATCCTGTCAACTGCTTAATCATATATTTAATTTTAAGCATGGAAGAAATTCTATTGCTTTCTGTACTTTAAATACATTTTTTAAAAGCATGCATTTGAGCATGTACTATTGGATTTAAATGTAGAATTTAATTTTCAAGTCTGATACGTATTGATTATTCTGGATATCTTCACATACAAGCCACATGTTGAGTCAAGCCTTTAACTCACAAAAGTCATCCTTGATACAGCCACTGCCTTTGGTTGATATATCCGGTTTTACACCAGCTAGGCTCAAGATATTTTGTTTATTCTACAGCACAGTCATTTTTTTGGCAGATTTGGTTGACAGATTCTTGCAGCTGAAAGCACAAAGCAACATAGAAACAATTTCCTTGTCAGTATTTTTTGAGACATCCTGCAGAGCTCAGCAGAACAGAAAAAGCAATAAAAAGGAAAGCGAAGTAATCTATTATCCACTCTATTTTGACTAACCAAGAGCAAAATAAAGGGAAAAATAAAGATTAGAAGAGCAAGAGCATTACTAAGAGATGTTCTCTTGATTAATTTTGCATATGGATTTGTCTGTCAATGAAAGAAGATGTAGTTGCCCTAAAAGATGTAGTGCCGTGAGGTGGTAACAAGCACATGTACCCATAAATATTTCATGTCATTCTGATTATCAAGGTATTTAATTTGTGAAGCTAACCACAGTTTTAAAAAAAATACAAAGGGAAGAAAAAAACTGCAAGTTGAGAGTCTTCTCAGCAAACATTATAACTGTTAAGGGACAACAGGAACACAGGAAATTACCTGGAGGGATCACATCTCTAGAGATGCAGGGACTCTTAAGAGTAAGACATAGCCAACCACTAAAGCAGAAGTGAGACTTACTTAGCTTCTGTCACTCAAACTGGTTGAGTTTTGGGACCACTGTTTCTTGGTCATTCATATATTTATATTCATATTTATACTTATACAATACGTATCTTTCCTTTTCACAAATACACACAAATATATACACATATAAATATATATGAAAATGAAAGATCTTCAGAATAGTTAGATCTTTCTTTTCTATGCTTAAAAAATGAGTAATTAATGTCTTGATTTGTTTCTAGTGCTGTGTAATAGGAGTTATGCAAGCCTGGAACAATCTATGAGCTATTCCAAATTTAAGACAGTTTAATACAGGACTCTTTAAGAGTAAAGGGTAAAGAATATACTAGAATTCTTTAAAGATAAGAAGGGTATTTGAAAATGTGTGTTTTAAAGATACATATGGAGGATAGAGTGGATAAAAAAGAAGGAAATTTGTCCCTAATTTAGGGACAAATGCTGCATAGCCACTGAAGTGGGAAAAGACAAAGCAATAAGAGGATGGGGAAACAGTACACAAAAAGAAGATCAAACTGTTGAGAGAATTAATAGCTAGGGAAAGGGGGCATGCTCTGTTAGATCTTATTGTATAAAAAAAAATTCCTTGCCTTAATCTGGTACCCCAAGGTTATCAGTTGTATTTTGTTGTCTCACGAGAAACCCTTATTGAAAGAAGTTTCTCAGAGGTTGAAAGGAAAGCAAATCACCTAGGTACCCAAACACCCTTTTTGCCAATGGTCTTTCTTTCTAGGATCTTTTCTTACATCATTTTATTAAGCTAATTTTGCCTGAGTATGCAGTTACGATGATTCCCAGCACGACAGAGAAGAAATCCTGAATAACTAAAATAAACAGATTAAATAGTCTTTCTTTTCCCCATTCCTCAACCTATGGAAGGAAAGAGCTCCAGATTTGAAGCGGATCCTACAAATATGTTTCTACAATACTCGTGATGGAATGCTTACATATTATAAGTGAGATGTGCTTCACCATCTTTTCAGGGAAGATACCTTCCATCAGTATTGATGTGGATGGTGGTGCTCAGAAAGAAAGGCTTGGGAAGCTCTGCTTTAAGAAGAAAGGCACCTGGGCTTATAAGAGAAACACATGAATGTTTAACAAAATGTTTTGACATTGTGATGGTTAGAAAAGGAGAGCTTTGAGAGTTATTAATATGTGAGGAAATAAATCTATCAAGATAATAGTTATGAGTGAAATATTTGAAGTCTATAAATGTAGCAGAAAAAAAGGAAAAAAGAAAAACAGAGAAGAGAGAACTAAAAGAGGGAAAGCGTTCAGTTTTGGAGAGGCTTTGATGAAAATGGTACCTGAATGTGCCAAGAAGAATATGTTCCCAGGCTCCTTTAAAGATTGAAGGCCTGCAGGAAGGAAGCAAAAGACAGAAGAAGGAAATTTTTGAACTCATCAGTGTGGGTTTAGTGGGTGCAACAGGCTCAAAGGTAGCAGATAAGGAAAAGAGTATATAAAGAGACAGATTGTAGAAAAAAGAATAATTTGATAGTTTTGCTGTTTATATTATTGATAATGACACTTAGAAATGAAACAGGTCCTGTCCTTAGCATGCCTTAAATAGTAGTAAAGTGTAGGTGCCTGAGCAGTAGGGGAAAAGTATACGTGCCTGAGCAGTAGGTTGACTCAGGGTGCTACAGCCGTTGGACGTTTTAGGCCAAATGCTGTGTGCTCTAGTTTTGCTCTCAGGTATGTGCATAGTCTAGTGAGTGAAATGTTATCCCAGTCCTACAGCATGCGGATGAGATCAGGAGGTAGCCTAGATCTAATCCCTTTCCCTTTTTTTTTTTTCAAGATCTGGAGTTGACGTAGGAAAACATTTTCCCAGCTTGTGAAAAAACAGCATAATATGGCTTTACTTTATAGCTTTATAGCACTTACTTGGATTTATGCTCACTAGGGATTTGGTGTACAATTCTGCTTCCTAATTGTGGGGAATTTAAAATTGTGGGGAATTCAAAACAAAATATTCTATATTTTGAAATAGCCAATTTTCATAAATATTACTGAAATATTGCACCATTAGTTTTATATCTACAACAGAACTATTTCCTAAATTTCCATTCATCTTAGAAACAATCAAGCTCCAGCTGTTAAAAACCACATATAATTAAGAAACTTTTGCAGTCTGAAAATATTTGTCTGAGTAGATAATTAAATTAGCATGAGAGGGAGATGTCAGCAATCTCTCTGTATTTTAAATGTCAGAGACAAACTGGCTGCCTTATGCAGGTTTAAAAACCCTGGAAGTGTGAAAGCAATTTCAGTGGCTTACAGCAGGTGGTAGTGTGTGCTATTAAAATATGATATTTACTTCCAAGAAAGATTGTTGCTTAGTTAATAAGGACATACGTAATGGGGAAGAAAATGAATGCTCTAAATGTGCTGAAAGCTCGTGTGTTAGAAAATTGAATATTTATTATTCTTGAAGGTTCCTGTTTAAGTGCTGTATGCAGCTTAAACACATTTTGGGACTGTTATGGACAAGCCATAGAAATTTTACAAAAATTCATTCAATAGCCTGATTCTTACTGGGTGGTTTTCATCTATAAATCTATAGAGACAGACATGAAGCACTTTAGAAGAAGATATAAACAGAATTTAGATAGGTAAAATGAAAATGATAATCCTACTAATCTTTCAGTAGCTACTGAGACTGAAGTGAGCCTGCGGTCTGAAGTCTCTGCCACAGATTTAGCTTGTCAGTTATCTGAGCTGTTTCTGCACCTTGATCTTGCCAAAAATCATCTGGGCCTCCCTGATTGAAAATTTTTTGGGTCTAGAGACCAAATGTTCCTACACTTGTATGCCTCAATGCATAAGTGTGCATGCATAATGCATTTGCTCAACAGAACACACGTGCTTACAGAGAAAACCTGACTGGAAAAGATTATTCTTATAGCGTTTGGGGATGACATTTAAGATTTATAGTGTGCCTTCATTTTCTTTTTACATGTATTAGATGTTCAGAATATGCCACCTTTAGACAGTGCTCTACCTAGCATGATTTGGAGCCTACTGTGAGATGCCTTTCTCTCCCTGTGTCCTAAGGAGGGAACTGACAGAGGATTTGGTTTCCAGACATGGGAATTGCATATGAAAAATAGAGCCTGTGGAACCTACTGCCTTTTTTTGAGCTAGTCCTGAATGGGTATGAACCTGGCTACCCTGTACATGGTATGAGATAATCTAAACAGAAGCAGTAGTCATTTGCCTGTGTACAACCAGTAAGACCAGTCACCAGTACATCAGCACAGGCTGGGGACTGACCTGCTGGAAGGCAGTTCTGCAGAGAAGGTTCTGGGAGTCCTGGCAGACAGCAAGGTGACCATGAGTCAGCAATGGGCTCTTGTACCCAAGAAGACCCATAGTATCATGGGTTGCATTAGGAAGAGTGTTGCCAGCAGACTGAGGGAGGTGATTTTCCCCTTCTACTCAGCCCTGGTGAGGCTGTCTCTGGCGTGTTGTGTTTAATTCTGAGTTTCCCAATAAAAGAAGGGCATGGAGATACTGGATACTGGAAAAAGTCCAGTGAAGGGCTGCTAAGTTGATAAGGAAATAGTGTATCTCTTCTATGACGAAAGACTGGGAGAGCTGAGACTGTTCAGCTGAAAGAAGTGAAGGTTGAGGGAGAATCTTATCAACATGCATGAATATCTGAAGAAAAGGTGTAAAGAGTGGTGTTCAGTGATAGGATGACAGGTAATGGACATGAGCTGAAGCACGGGTGGTTTCATCTGAACATGCAGAAAAGCTACTGTGAGAGTGACTGAGCCCTGGAACAGGTTGCACAGAGAGTTGGAGTCTCCAACCTTGAAGATATTCGAAAGACTTCTGGACGGTATCCTGAGTAACTTGCTATAAATGACTCTACTTGAGTAGGGGGTTGGGCTAGATGATCCCTCCCAACCTCAAATATTCTGTGATTAGGTGATTCTGTCTCCTCTGTACCTCTGTATTTTCTCTTGGGTAGGTAAATTCCATCAGCATCTTTCAGATTGGCTTCCAGAGGTGAGAGTGGGGTGATATGATTAATGAGTAACTAGAATGAGCTAAATGCCTACCTGCTTCTTGGTTTTAAGTGATTCAGGGCAAAGTTGGCAGCAGATATTTAGGACAAATTTCACCATAACATTTTAACTATCTTGGCATTTCAGATGCCAACAAGATTCATGAAAAGGTGAAGAAAGTAGTCAAGCATTTCAAAGAGACAGCTAGGAGCATGAATCCTTTTGTGAATTTTTGCAGGTCAGCTTTCAGTCTCTAAAGGTCTTTTGCCCTCATTTACTATGTTAATACCATATGTATAAAGGTGGATCCCCTGTGAAATATCATTTTAGCACAGGATTCTGTCTAACTGAGACATCTTCTTGGAGTCTGTATAGCCATTTGCAAATACACAAGAACAGTAATTAATTAGGAAGACAACTTTTCTTCTTAAGAAACACCTAATCAAATTTTTGATTATTCTCAAAACAATGTTTTGACTGTTGGTGTTGCTAAGAGCTCAAACATGCTATAGGAAAGACTTTTGGGACCTTTGCCTGAGTTAATGTCAGGGCGCAAAATGATGAATTGCAGAAGCACCCTACAGGAAAATTCCCTATAATGCCTCTCCATCCTTAAGAGTCGTGGTTTTATGCAACTGCAACTTTTTTCTTCAGAAAATGTGCTTCCTCCACAGCTGTGAGTCTAGACACTCATTTCAAGGTAGAGAACTTTTTTTTTTTTTCTACTGCCTTTGGGGCTCATTTTTAAAACCAAACCAATCCAAAACATAACCCCAGAAAACTCTCAGAAAGTAGAAGCAAAATTTCCATTCACTTGATGGCATCTTAAGAATTCCTGTGTCAACTCTGTCTGAAGCTGGGCTGTTACTCTGATATCCTGATATCCTATAACTTTGTGCTGACCTCATCATTCTGCTGTTTTTTTGGGCAGAAAAAAAAATGTATCAAGTGGTGCTGTGGTATCTTGACTGCAAATATTCACTAGGAATTCATCTGAAACACTCTTGGCTTGTGTATTACATAAAAATTAAATCCTGGAACACAGTCAGATAAAAGAAACTATAATCAGCTGTGAGTTATCTGTGGGTGTTTATCCGGTTGCTGATTAATCATTCCATTAATCGTTGCAAAGACAGTGAGCTAACTATGCAGAGCCAATTTCTGTGAGCTGGGCTCCTTTACTCAAATGCAGAGCCATACAAATCTGACTATATGCATGCAGAAGTACAGGTGCTTTTACACAGTTTGGATTTTATGTCAGTAAATGTAGTGCCATCTGGGAGCTTCTAAACTGCTGCATAAAAAGTTAGCCCAGACCTCCCTGCACTCATTGCTGGCAGGCCTGGGAACTGTGACACAAGAGACACCAGAGTGATTCTGCATAAAGTCGGTTCAAATCCAGCATGACTTGGGCAAATTAGGTCAGAAGAGTCCAAGAGAAAATCTGAAAAATCTCTTTCCAGCCATCTTAGTAAAAGGATTTTCAATTTCTGGTGCAAAATTATGAAAATGGATGCAGACAAGAGAGGTTACTTGCTGCATTTAAACATCTCCGTGGAACTGTGATGCAAGCAAGTCTCTGTGAGTATAACTTGGAAAGGGGAAGAGAGTTGTTCTGATTCAGTGATTATTATGAAGTGGCTCCACACAGCTATTTGGGTGTCTCTATGCAGTTTTGCCTAGCATCTTCTTTATCTGGGGTAGTTCACCTACATACTTCCCCATCTGTCCCAACCCGCTTTATTATCTGAGATGGACGAGAACTGGCTGTTCTGAGATGGATCATCTATTTCCTTGTCCAAATGCAAAGGAAGTATGATATCATATGGATACACGATAGCAAGACTCCCAAAACAATGACAACTGAAACTAGGCAAAAATAATACAAAAATAGTGAAGGTAAATATGCCTGCATTCTTTATGCTATATTTTTGAAGGTTTAACACCAAGATAGATGACCTTCTGAAAGATGTGTCTGGTTCCAGCTGAAGTTATAAGCTTATTCCAAACAGTAGAAGCCTAAGGACAAACTAGATGATTATGACTGTTCTTTTGAGTTTGAAAAGTCTATGAATATATCAAACATGGTCATGCCATCAGTATATAAAAAGCATGGGGTTGGATCGGAAAGTGTCAGATTTATTGATCTACAGAACTAATGAGTTTCAGGTCTTAAGTTTAAAATTCTGATTTTCGTGTCTTGCTTCCACACAGCTACTTATTATGAAGAAATAATTGTAAGGAGGGTGAAAGGCTTTGCACATTCTCCCTTCCCAGCCAAAACACTCTGGTATGATGAAGGCAGGTAGGAGGCAGTAACAAGTGACTAATATGCTGCTGGATAATTACATCTGCCACAGACTTATCTCTTAACACCGAGTGCTTCAAAACAAGAAGTATAGAATATAAGAAAAATGTTAGAGATACCAAATTAAGACAGCAAATCTGAAAGAAAAAAAAATAACCAGTAGGGAAACTGCATGGAAACAGTATGGAAACTGTCTGAGGGGAAGTATTCAAGACTAGTCTCTGCTGGCATATTTTAGGCACTTAGAATAGGTACGGCAATGTACAGAAGGTAGGACCGCCACCATGGCAAGGTAACTCAAAGTGAGGTGCCTCGTCTTTTAGCAGGATTCGTGGAGACAGAAAGAGGTGCTTTTGGATGTATTTGTGCAAAGTACTTGTTTGCTGTGTAAAGTGCCAATGAACCTCCGCAAAAAGGTTTGCTACTTATAAGAAACACAATGTTCCTGATTCAGAGCTATGCAGTAAGTTTTACCTGTTTCACAAAGCTGAGCCTTTTTGTAAATGTTGCCACAAGGGAGAGGAAATCTCTGTTTTCTTTCTGCACAATTTGAATACATCTGGTGGAACATCTGGACGTGCAAGTGAGTAATATGAGATATAGATGCTTTCTAAAGGAAGTGGTTGAGCCATCTATTCCAGGAAGAGGGTCACTAGGAATCTCACCAGTGGAAGGCAGAACATTTTGCTGTGCTGAATGGTTAATTTAGATTTTGATTTTTAACCATCTCCATTTTCTCAACATAGATTTCCACTTTCAAAAAGGTATTCGACACAGTAGATAATCAGGTAGATGAAAATGCATCGCTATAATCCAAGAAAAACTTGAGAGGCTGGCATGGATCTTAAAAAGCTTTAGCCCATTTTTTGCCCTTTAACCCCCCCAAAAAAAAGAAAAACAATGCAATAGTAGCTTATCCTCATCTTGAAATAAAAACAATGGAAGGATACTGTAGATTCTCCAATGGAATCTTGGAAGCCTGTTCTTATCAGTCCCTTCTATTCCACAATACATAGTTAGTAAGTGCAAAGTACAGCCTGCCCTGGAGGTCACCAATTTAAACACCTTTCTAGATTAAAACAAAACAACAACAAAAAAGAAATCTGGTAAGTACTAACACTGAAGGAAACTGCTTTGCTAGAGTCTGTTTTTTTAAAAAAAAAATAGTCATTGCTGACTGCAACTGTAGCCATAAGCTTTGTCTTGGACAGGTATTCCCAGTACAGTTGGGTCTTAATAAATCAAACGCAGCTCTTAAACTCTATTTGGGAAATGATAAGCAACAAATCTTGTGGAATTGGTTTTACTTGGTCTTGTGGGATTTAGTACTCAGTATTCTGCATCACCATTAACAGGGTTTCTTTAAGAAGCCAGCTTTTCATCTCAGCTATATCTGTTTGGCTGTTAAGATGACTTTTTTTTTTCTTTTTTTTTTTTTTTTGAGATAAACAAAGCCCATGACACTGGTAAAGATAAGAAGATTCATCTGCAACTTTCAGACCATGCCTATGCATTTGGATTTCCTGATAAAATATTTGTTTTCCATGTTAAGACCTGTCTTGTAAAAAAACAAAAAAGCAAAATAAAACAAACAAAAAAACCCTAATATCTCCAGACATGTTAAGGTTGGCACAATTCAAAACACAATTGATTAGGGTGGAATGGACAATGAACTGCAGCTAACCAAAACCTGTGATGGAGATCAGAAGGCAATTGAACTGTAATCAGTTCAATTGAACCTAAGTCAAATTTACAGACAGAGAATCTCAGAAATGCCATAACTAATGGAAGGATTTCAGCTATGAACATGGGCTGAGGAGCCTTTCAGAGCCAGAAGCTGACAGAGATTGAGGACATACTTAAGGGATGGTAATGATGATAACACTGGTGGCCCACAGATTTCTCTGTGGTACCAGAATGACAAGCTTAGATCATTCCTAGGGAACTGGAAGCACCTGCTTCCCTCCATGCTCTGTCTCTTGGGACCCTTAGGTTCAGTTCTGGAATAAGCCTGCCCACCTATACTGTTCACATACAGAGAGCAGTAGTGCTGTTTATCTGCCTATGAAAGGTTGTGAGAAGTCTACGGAAGTCAAAAGTCAAGACATGGATCTGAAAAAGAGATTTGTACAACTCAAAGGCCCCTCTGTAGCCTGAACTCTGAAGTGAGCACTTCTGGCCCACCCTCTGTGTCGTTGCTATAACCGCAGTCACAGACAAGCATCTCAGGAATCACTGACCAATAGGACTTTTGTATCTAATGTTTACTTCTGCATCTGTCTTTGAAAAGTCCCTGAAGGGCTGTGTTTCATCCTAATGGAGGGTAAAGAAAATGACAAGTAATTCAGTTATCTGCATTCAGAACCCTGTCCTTATGCAAATTTATCCAGTGGCCAGACATTTGGTAAGGCACTTTCTGATGAAGAAATGATATCTTTGTAATGTAACATCAGTAACAAAGATGTCTTTAGAGTGATAGTATCAACAGCTTTAGGCCAAATACAGAAAGCAACAAAGGGGAAAGAAAACGGCACTCTAAAATCATGTGCAGACACTTACCATAGGAAATCTTTGCTTTGATTCAAACACACAAACAAGTAGTAGACATAGATTTTACACGGTCACTTTCATTCATGATTATATTTACATGAATCATATCCAAATTTTTAAATCTTTCATTTGTCATTCAGCTCTCAGTCTATGAATTTTGTCTTCCTTTTCCCCAGTTTGCTACCAAGTTTCAGCTGCATATATTACAATGCAAGAGGTAGACAACACACTAATCAGATACTAGTAAGACTGTGTACTTGCCAAGAAATAAACAAGATATATTGATCATGATTTAATTGTACACAGTTATAGGTATATTGAAATGTCTGCAGTTATTATTCTGTCAACATTGTCCTATTACAGCCACAGAACTATCCATCACATAAATTCAGCACAGGAAGTCAGTTCAAATCAGCCAGTCTCTCAATCATTTCCAATCAAGTGAGGAATGTTCATAACATCACTTTAAAAATCTTGCCACCATTCCTGCCCTGACAGAAATAATAATTCAGCTTTCACCTTTGCGTGCAATGACAATTGTAAAGAAGAATTGTTTATAGGCTATCAAGGATGCTTGAAAGACTGATCTAGTTCTCAGCCTGGATGGCAATGGAGGAAACTGAGCTATTGTCCTTGCGCTATGTGTTAATATTCATGTAAGATCAGTCAGAAGTATTCAAGGCAAGTAAAGATGGCAGACTTAGCTTCACTTTCATACATCTGTGCCATTTTACAAGATAAGTTTCAGAAATAGGTAAATGAGCCTGTCAATTAGCATTCCTCAAAGGCTTACCTGATTTTAGTGAGCATCTCAATTCCATTAATAGTTAAATAGTAATTAATAATAATAATAGTAACTTTAAGCAAGCTTGAAACATACGATCTAGGAACAAATTCCTCATCTTATTAGCTTTGTTTTAAGATAATAATTGCTAATCTGTTTAATATTTAAGTATAATAAACTGTTTTTTCATGTATGCCCAACAAGTGAATACCAAGGATAACAAATCTTTCAGTTGGAAACTGAACATAAGAATTATAAAAGTTAATTATAACACAATTGCTTACAAACTCTTTTAGTAGATAATGATTTTGTATTAGTAATATCTGTAAATATAACCTAAGAATGAATAAGAACAAGTTTTTATCAAATTGATTCTTAGCCTAGGTTGGTATGATGTGAATGTTTGTTATCATTATTATAATTTGCCTTAATTGTATGATTCCTATTTATGTTTTCCTTATGTTTGTGTTGTGATATTCTTCCTGGGTATAGGGTATGTTTAAGAATAGTGCTCATATGATTAAGCAGCTCTTATTCAAAGAGAATAAGATAGAAATTCAGATTTTCTAGAATTCTAATAGAATTCTAATTCATATTCAGTAATTTACAGCCCAGGTGTCCAAGGTGTGAAGTGGACAAATATTTAGCAGCCAAAGTCTCGCATTTTAATAGTCCAACTCTATCATTTAAGAAAGGCAGTGACCCTTGATTTCAGGGTCCACGAATTCTCGGCTCAGCAAGAACCTTGTTTTCCAGAAAGAGAAAAGTGTTGCTATTAAGAAGACAGGTAGCATGTTGCATGGAGCTACTACCAGTGTGTTTAGACTCTAATTTGAACAAAAAAGTAGTCTTAAATGCAGCTCATGGTAAGATGCTGACCTCTGTACTAATTATTTGTGCTTCCCTCCTTAATGTGCCCACATACCTTCCTGAGAGACTCAATGACCCAGTGGCTTCTCCAGCTACTGGATTGTATTTATAGAGGAAACAATGTTGATTTTTCATGAAACTCTATATAAGTAGAATTTGTGCACTCATGTCCAGATATAAAAAAAAAAAAAAAAGGTTTGGTCACCAGTGACCAACTACTGTTGCTGTAATAGTCTCATAGTTGCTAGAAAGAGTTCACAAAAAAGACACTATACCCAATTGTTGATAAAAATATTTGACTAAAAGCATTATTCTACTGGAAAATATGCTTTGGGCCTGCTGACCAAGTGAAGAATCCAGTAATGAGGTACTACAGTATGAGTGCGAGGCTCTGTCTTGTATTAACTGACATAGCATAGCTAAAGAGTGGGCACCCTTTAGCTATGTTATGTCAGCTATATTATGTGACAGAAGCCCACACCAGCTTGGAAACTTTGATTGCGGGTAAGGAACATGAACCTCTGCTGGGAGGATGGTCATAAATACTGTTCCACTATACTGTTGAGGTTTGATGTGAATGCATGTCTCATATTGTCTTTCACCTATTATTTCTCTGAAATTGAGTGCTACTGCTAACAATAACATTTTGCCAGCTTCCTTTAGCGGAATTTGAATGAAAATCTTCTAAATCTTCACACACACACATTCAAGGCAGCATCTGCTTTCACTATTCCAAGAGACTTTGCAAACATTTACTTACTGTCAAGCTTTGTGCATATGCGTGCACGTGAAAGGTCAGAGATGGTTGTTCTATCATTTGGGATAAACACAACTGAATTGAAATGTCACAGCAGTTGTACCTAGCAGTTTTAAATCTTTGGAGTGTTGCAAGCCTGTGGATTTTCCTGCCAAGCAAATAAAAATCGACACTCCGACAGTACAAATTTACATGATTACAGATAATATATTTTACATCATGCTTGTGGAGTTTCTGAGCTCCAGTAGAGCACAGGCAGCATTTGCACTTGATTGGAGTTGAGAAGCTTGCTGTGAGGCTCCAGAGCACAGAACTAGGCTTTTAACAGAAAACCATGGAAGGCATCAGTAAATCCAAATTGCCTGTGTGCAGCTGATTGATGTTAACCTCTTTAGACCTCTCAGACATTATAAAGAAGCTCTGCAGAAGAAGTCAGAGGATGTCAAGGTATAATAAAAAAGAACAAAGAAAATTAATTTTGAATAATTAATTGAAGAAAAGGCAGCCTTCCTATAAGAAAGGCTCTTATATGAAGAGCATAAACCTTTTGTCACATGTTTGTAGCTTGTTGTTTTAGCAGTTTCCTTCTTGAGAATAAGTGCTGCATAAACTGTGTGCAAGAACTTGCTGACCCAGGGAAATGGAGGTTGCTGGAGAGTTTATTGGACCTCCTTTCCCCAAGAAGGACTTTCCTGAGGACAGTGTAGTGATTGCTTCAAATGGGGAAAAGGAGGATGGGAGTGCTCATCTTCTGAATAGAGATGGGATGGTGCTTGTTAAAAAAGCATTTCCAAATGTAAGAGCATGCTACAAGACAAACTGTGCTGAATTTTTGTGATTGCTAAGGAAAATGAAATCAAGAGGACAAGAAGGCGAGAAGAAGCAACGTGAGCCCCATTCTTTCATCTGAGCTTCATCTGAGCAGAGGTTTATTTTTTTAGCAGATGGAGTGAGAGCAAGTCATAAAGAATTACATGAGGAATTACAAATTGTACTCATTATTATTCATATAGATGTTAGGTATTTTTCTTGAACAGTCTTTCAGAAGAGGTGATAGCAATAGGGCTCTGTAGAGATTCTGTAGAGTTGTTTTGAAACCTGCAGAATTTAATAAAAAGTCGGATAATGACTGTAATATTAAAAACAAAACAAAACAAAACTACAGCTTTATATGTAGATGGGAAGAGCTCATCCGTTTAAGTCAGCAGTATAGTTTAAATTATATGATATTTTATGGTTCTCTAATTAAACTCTAGAAATAACTTTTTAAAGATTTTATATTTTCCTTCTTTGTGGAAGACCAATAATATTTGCTTAGGAGAAGCAACTATTGTTGAAAAACAGGCTGTTGACCACCTGCCTACTTTTAGTATATGTTCTGTTTAGCAGGTAAAAGAATAAGTTATATACTGTACAACATCTATGAAGTGGGTGCTTCATGGCATCAATGAATCTAAACATATGTTGTTTAATGACTTGTAACTGTCCTGATTATCAGTATACTAGTATTTTATAATTCTATCTGAAAACAGCATCTTGTTGAAGACAGACAGAAAATATCCAGACTCTTAAGTTTTTCTCCCAGATGCTCAAAATAACAGGTGGTCATAGACTCTCACAGTCCCTTCCCTCAGTAATTCCTCTCTCTTATTCCTCTTTGCATAATTTATTTTTTTAGGGCTAAAACTATTTCTTACTCTTCTCTAGCACAGTGAAACTCTGAGCTCAGCTGAATACATTGCTGTGATAATTCTGTTGTTTAGAGTTAACAAATAACGTTTCTGGCAGGCAATAATTTCTGCTAAATATGGCGGCTCACAGAGGCAGAAGACATAACCTTAGCTTTGGATGCAGTTTTTTACAAAGTGTAATGTAGCCCCCAGGATTAAGCAGGACAACTGGATGTTCAGAAAGCAGAAAAGCCTGAAGTTGCTGACAGACAGTTAGGCACCTGCTGGGGAATGTAGGAGAGCTGAGCTAACGGGTGCTCTCTTCTCTCCCCCACTTCGAGTGTACTGTGACAGATGGGATTTAGAACTGATTGACATATCTTATAGGATCTGTGCCAATTTAAATTATCTTTCAGATTTATTGCAGAAAATGTTAAGGTGAACGGCATGACCTGATGAGTTAACTCACTGAGAAAGGGAGAGAGAGGGAGAGAGAAGGAGACAGAGAGACAAAAAGGGAGAAGGAGGGAGAAGAAGGTGGAAGGGGAGAGAAAAAGAATGGAAGAGGGAAGAGGAAGATGAAGAGGGAGTTATGAAAGGGAGAGGGAAAAAAAAGAGGAAGAAACAAAAAAAAAAAGAAAAGAAATAAAGAGGGGGGAGGGAAGTAAGGAAAAGGAGGAGGGAAGGAAGGAAGGAAGAGAGGAAGGAAAGAAGGGAGGAAGGGAGGGAGGGAGGAAGGAAGGAAGGAAGGAAGGAAGGAAGGAAGGAAGGAAGGAAGGAAGGAAGGAAGGAAGGAAGGAAGGAAGGGAGGGAGGGAGGGAGGGAGGGAGGGAGGGAGAGAGCACTTAACACCACTCTCAGATGGGACCATCTACCCCACAGTCCGACAGTGGAGAATCTAAACAAAAGGAAAAATAAGAGGGAATTGTTTGATGGCAAGTGCACTCCAGCTTGCGCATGAGTTGCTTAGAGCTGTCACTTTGCAGCATTACAAGGTGACAGCATCAAAAAACCTTTAGATTGCTATCAAAGACAAATGGCCTTTTTAAGCCACATTCTTCTTTAGCTAGGCTGCTGTGAAGTGGTATACAGTATGCATGAAAAAAATGGACTTAAATAAATCACTTATAGGAGAGAATATTGGGAAGAATACCGGCATCTATTTGTGTTGAATCTAAAATTTGTTATGTTTTTCTGGAATAAATATTTTGCATAACACTCTGCTCTTATAGTCTACAACAGTTCAGTCTGGTTCATGTTTAAGTAGGTGTTGCAGAGCTGCTGTTACTGGTATCACATCTTAAGGAATAGTCCATTCACCCAAGAGACCATAAGACCATTTTAAAAGTCAGGGACAAAGAATCAGGATGAAACCTTATTAGAGGTGGTAATTTAGAAGCAGTGACAGTGGCACAAGGCTGCTTTACTGAGCGTCGGCCCCTAATCTCTACCAAGGACTATCCTTGAGAGAATAAAGTGTGAGGGCTTGTCAGGAATATCAGCAAAGGTGCCCCAGTCGTGCGAAGGCCTAGCAATGCAGAGCCAACCCAGCAGGGCTCCTGGCACAGCACCAGCCGTGCCTCTGGCATCCCTCCCCTGCTGTCAGAACTGCAAGGCAGGTCACTGCCTCCTCTCCTTGCGCTCTCAGCTTCCAGAAGCAAAGGGACAATATTGCTCGGCCTGGCGCCAGTTGCCTGGTGTGACAGCATTGGATCAGCTCCCCACCTGACATAAGCCAGGCAGAAGGAAAGTAGACAATGTTCTGAAAGGTGAGAAGAAGCAAGGAGAAGGTGACAGCAGCCTGGCGAAGCATCCAGCAGGAGAGAGAGTGGTAAATCTAAGAGGGTGACCTTGAGGCAAAGCACCCACTTCTCTTACTGAAGGAAAAAGCATTTTTTTGCAAGGATTTTTTTGCAAGCGGTGTTTTGCAAGCGGTGTTTTGCAAGGACTGTACCTGGCCCAGAAAAAGGTGGAAAAAAAAGGTTGATTTTTAGAATATGTAATTTTCTGATGATTAGCTTAAAGAGACTAAATGTTGCATTTTTAAAGAGGATTCGGCATCCACAGAAAAAAAAAAGTGTGTGATTTTATCAACATTCTGCTACAACATCTATGTTGCATTCCTAAAGCCACAGAGATGATCCTGAGCCGAATCTTCTATTCAACGCTTTAATCTTATGGGATATTCTAAGAGGTGCCTGATAGACAGACTGCCAGTTGTCAGAGTGTCTGTCAACTGTGAGAGCTAGCAGCATATGCTGAGACAAGCTGGAAAGGGCAGGGTAAAAGAGATGACTTCTCTGTTTATATAACAGAAGCTCAGCAGAATTGGAAGGAGCAGCCTTGTCTGAAGGTATGAAAACCAAAGAATTTGAAGTTTTACTGGGAAATCCACCGAGTGCACAAAGTAAACAATCCTGATTTATCTCTAGAACAAAACAGTCCTCTACTTTTATTGATGATTCATTGTTATTATTGATATTGCTGTTTAGTACCAATGATTGCTTAGCCTATCATTCTGAGTCAGATCTTTTTTGTGCAGGTCGTTTTATAAGAACCTAACTGATATTTCTGCTCAGAGGAGACTTTCATAATCTAAATCATTTCCATCCTTTAAAAATTTGCAGAATATTCTAATAGAATACAAAGTGAAGGACCATCTAATGGACTATCTCGTACACTTTGGAGAAGGAAATTTCAAGATTTGAAATGCTGTATTGGAACCTTTGAAGTTTTTCACTGTGATCATTTCCACAAACCCCTCTTTAGCCCACTGAGCTCTTCAATAGACCCTTCACATTTGTCGTCTTCATGAACAGGATTAAAACGAGGCTGAATTAAAATAGGCAAACAAGACTGGGCAGTGGTGGCAATGGTGGTAGGAGGACTGGAACCTGGGTACATCGCGGCACATGGCCCCAGGCAGTCTGGATGTGGCTTGCTCTCTCTTTCAGCTGTCTTTATCAAACTGGATATCTTTGTGTTTGGAATAGCTGGGGGTTGAGTCCTAGAATTCACGCAAGCCACACCAAGACTGAACTATGGCCCTGTGTCACAATGCACCAGTGTCCTGATCCTTCCCACTGCCACCCTTGGCTTCATTCACCGGTCTTGTTTGCTCATGGACTGACAAAATTCAGGTCCTCAGAAAGGTGAAAAAACATACGAATGACCCCAGGTATGGTCTAAATGTGAAGACTTTGTGGAGGTATTTTGCTGAGATACACAATCTACATACAGTGTAGATTGTTACTGGCTGTTGCTGCTAAGAACATTAGTAACTCAGTCTAATGAGTAAAAGTGTGCCAGGTGTCCCCTTCATCTGTGCATTCAGGTTGGAAGAATGAGCTCATCAGGCAGCAACTGAAGTACAGTACTGAAGTGGTCTAGACTTTTTCACGAATTTCAGACAGCAGGTAAACTTTGGTGACTGAGTTTTTACTGAGACGGGAAGTATGGATATGAAGTGATACGTGTTTGGGTATCAAAATACCCTGAGAAAAGGCATTTTTCTTTCTTTCATTTGTTTGTTTGTTTATCCATTCCCATTTTCAATTACAGAAAGCAGAAGATGTTATGTTGATTTTCCCTGAAAAAAAAGACATAAATAAGGGAATTATTGCTCTAGTTATTTGAAATTCACTGGTTATACAGCTTATTTGCTAAACTATGCCAAAGATAATTTCACCTTATCACTCATGGGCCTCTGAGACACATCCACTTCACAGCATCTGGTAAAGAGAAAAGCTTATGCTATTGCATTTAGCTGAGTATTAAGGGAACCAATAAATACAGCGTACAAATTTCAGAAAAAGTTTTCTAAGAAAACAGTACAAAAGCAGATTGCTCTAGTTAAAAGAGTTGCAGGTGCTTTAATTTTCTCCTACAGATCAGCAGCACACATGATTGAAGGCATCAATGTGCCCTCTCATACAACAACAGAGAGAGGGTACTTATTAAAAAGATTAAAGAGCTGTTCTAGAAGTTCAATGATCATTATAACTTCTTATTACCTGACAGCATATAACCAGTGAAGGGCTACAGATCTAACAACATCAAAAGGCAGTTTATAACTATATATTCAGGAGGTTTATCAAGAGCATATTTGCAGGAAGTTCTAAAATCTACAGCATTTCGGATTTTATTATTCAACAGCAGTGTCAGATTTTAATAAATGAAATTAGTTAATGAATGTACAATGCTCTGAAGATATGAAATGCTATTTAAATTGTGGGAAGGCAAATCAAGGTAAGGAATATAGTCTCAGTCTTGGAGAAAGAAGTATTTTCATTTAATAACACAATTCTTGAGGAATATGAGAAATAAAATACACTGTACTCAGATCAGAGTCTTCACATTTTGCTGTTGTTATTTTGGACTGAAAATCAAAGCATTAGATTCTTTAAATTGTATCTTTTCTACTTCATCTTATTAAAAGAAAAATATTTTCCCTTGCTTTCTGATTTGTAAAGTAGATTTTACCAAGAGAACTTTGCAATGATGAAGTGACATTATAAGAATTATGTCAGTTAGATTTCTGGGTGATTATTAACTCAGTTATAACATACTTTCCTACAGCATTTTTAAAGAAATTATATTCCGGGATTAAATGATCCCTACAATAAAACAGAGAGATTAATAATAACTGACAAATATTAAGAACAAAGTGAATAAAAATAATTATTTTTATCATAATGTGCTTTTTTCATTTTAGTCAAATTTTAATTTTTTTTAGAAGTTTGACAACACAATAAGCTAGTAAAAAATCCAAAACTTATTGTAATTTTTCAAAGCATATTTGTAAAAATTATCTAATCAGTAATTTTATGTAATACATTTTCCTTTCATAAGGGAAATATATTTCACTGATATAAGATGGATTGATTTAGGAATTTTGTTTCCCAATATTTTAACGAGAATTCTTAATCATCATTGCTGACCTTATCTAGTGCTGATTCTGCTTCAAATGGGAGGACAGATTATAGGACTTTCAGATTTCCTTTCCAGTCAACATTCGTATGATTTTACAATCTTCAGTTCTTATCTTAAAAATGAAACAAATATAAATCTGTGCCAGATATCTTGCTATGCATTTGCTCAGATACACCCTAGGAGCGCCACTTAGTGCCGCTTAATGCTGCAGGTAAGTTTTTCTACCTACTGATCTTTGTAAAAGTAGCAATAGGTTACTCTCAAAGATAACAATAGTTCAGTACTGTGCATCATGAAAAAGGCATATAAGTATATTATATTTTCAGTTGTTTTTTTCTTTTTTGTTTGTGAGCTCTCAAACACCTTCCAATAGAGAATGGTATGAGCTCCAGAACAGAAAAATGAAGTCTTCTGACAATCACTTGCTTATTCTCAGTTATTTTCTGTGTCTCCAGATCTTCAGGACAAAAGAATGTATATGTACTTATTGATGCTGTTATTATCTCAAAAGAAGAGAATGTATTGTGTTAGAGCTGTAATATCTCTATCATTTAGATCTTCAGGACAAAAGAATGTATATGTACTTATTGATGCTGTTATTATCTCAAAAGAAGAGAATGTATTGTGTTAGAGCTGTAATATCTCTATCATTTATTGTCATTCTGTAAATCCTTCAGTAGCACGCATTTATTCTTTTTATTGCCTTAGTTGTGTTATTGGCAGTTTCTGTGTTTAAAAGAGTGAAAATATCCCTTTTATGTTGGGTTAGGTAAGAAGATAGAAATAAACGTTATCTTTATTGGCCCAGCAACTGCTTCTTTAAGATAAGAAAAAGTATGAAACACACACAAAAAAATATGCAGGGCCTATATGAGCCACATCTGCTCTGGATAGGATATTGAGACTGTAAAGAGCTTTCCCCAAGACAAATAGGTGCTGCGGTGCTGTGGTTTATATATCCGATTGATGGGTGCTTGAATCCTGGATGTCATCTAGAGCCCTGTGCAGGACACCTGCCAGCTCAGTGTGGAGGCAGCTGGGTACAGGGTCCCACTGGACTAGGCAATAGGAAATGATCACTCCCTGGCATGATAATGCATTTTGATTCAGGGGCCAGGGAGAAAACTATCTTCATTTTGGATCGGCCCATTACATCCACCTCTGATAACAGGAAATGCTTTTAAGATATCAGTGCCAGAAGGGCAGTGGTTGCCACTTTTGCATAGTAGCTTAGCAGGTAACTCTTTTCCTATAGCTTAATGTAACTCCAAGGCTAGAAAAGAAGAGACAGGGATACTTATTACCCATCTTAATGAAGCTATTCCACTCAACAGTAACATAGTCAAGATTCATTTGGCCACAGAAAAGTGGTCAGTATGAGCTTATCGACTAACAGTCAAAGGCTAGAGGGAGAGAAGTTCTGGATTCTGGCTCTTGCCTTCAAGACCTGTACTGCAGCTTACCCTGAAACACATACTAAATGCAATGCATAAATAGTTCTTAGCTTCTGCTAAAGATGCTGGAGCCAGCGTAAAGACAGCTGTAGGGTTTGAAAGATATTCTCAAGGGAAACTTGTGCAATACCTCTTGTAGTAGCTTCAAGCCACAGCCATTACTCTTTCTCTTACATAAGCACCACCAGCATCACACTTTTCAAAATAAAGATATTGATCCTACCTCTGGGAGTGGCTGGGCAAGCACTCTAAAGGAGCTGCACTTCTTGGAAAAAAAATTGATAACTTGTCTCTTAGGCTCATGCTGTAAAGTGAGGTGCACTAAAGCCTATCACACTAAATCACGCTAAAGAGAAGCTTCTCAGCAAAAAAAAAAAAAGGGTGTCAGGAGTAATGGTACATCTTGACTTTTTAATATGAAAGGGCAGAGAAGCTGAAATCTAGCAGAATGAGGCATATGAGTGAACTGTATGCTGTAACACCTGACAACAGAGAAACCCCTGATTATTTAAAAATGTCAAATCAATCTTTTTTGTAAGTAACAAAGCATGATCTCAAATGCTTTAATTATTACATGTATTATCCAACATGTGATTTGCATGCTTATGGATGGATGACATAGAAAAAAAAAAGGGAGAAAAAAGAGTGGGCATGGGAAGACCCTTTGCCCATTTCATTTCTTATGTGGATGCCTGCTGTACAAAGCTAAGTCTAGCAAGATAGTGTTGCTCATTAGGGAGAGAGCTGGTATTCTGTTTCCTGGAAGGGTCATCAGCCCTTGCAGAATGGGTTCTTCTAGCTGCAAACGGCACTGAGAAATATTCAGCACATTGAAATGCATATACCGGCTCCTACAGAATGAAAGAGGAATAGGGGGAAAATGGGTGCATACTAATATTAATTATTTAGCTAAGCAATGTTAATTAGGTGTCTGCATAATTAGATATGGGATAATGAGGGTTCATTTGCTGCATTTGTTAATATTTACTTGCTTCAAGCCCAATTCTTCATTAAGTAGATCATCTCAGCTTACTTGCTGTGTGATTTTCTGAGTACCTGATAAGATATGTTCTCAGCTTTTCTAATGAAACAAAAAAGGATTTACTCCAAGATATTTATGTAACTACCATACTTAGTAAATGTTCCTTGACCTATTGACTCTCTTTAGAATGTTTCTCTGGAGGACTTACGTATCTCTAAGAGAACATAGGACTGCCTGAATAATCAAATGTATTTAATAAGTATGATAATTATTAAACTTAAATATACATGAATTATTATATATTATTATACTTAAATTACTATGTACTCAAAATTTGGAGAAACTTAAAGAAATCATCCTCCAGTTTTTATTACCTATCTTCTGAAATTAGAAAGAATTACTGAAGCATTAATAGTAATAATCAAATTATGTTGGTGATTATTCATCATTTTTATAGTATGCTCCTGTTCACATTAAATTAATTTTACTAGATAACTGAATAAAATTGTTTAGAAATATCAACAGGCTGGCAGCATATATTTTAAAACTTAGTTTGTATTTTTAGGTAGATAACCTTTATATATCCACACTGATTTTATTCTACTTTTATCTTCATATTTCATTAGTTACTTTTCTCTTCTTTCTTTTTTGCATTTGCCATCTTTCTTTGATGACTTTTTTAGCTATAGAGAATAATAAATGCTTACATTAAAGAAATATATTGTTTTAATGATCTTTCTAACATCAAGAAAAGAGAATAATGAGTGCAACAATTAGTCCATATATCTCCTCTTTAGGACAGCCTCTCTTTCATTTTCTCATTTTGTCACCTATTCATCTCTACCTATATTAAGCTTTTGCATGCTGTTTCATTTCCTGGACAGCTGGCAGTAACCATTTTCCTGGCATGCTTATTTTCTCAGTTGGGTTTTACTCAAAAATCAACGTGTTTCTACTGTTTTCAGAGTTTTACTTCCGCTGTATTTTCTTGTTCCTGTCTAGGAGCCAGGAAACGTATTACTATTTCATGACTCAGGGAACAAATGACTCTATTTCAGCATTCTTTCTCACTAGTCACTTCTGCTCTTCAAACTAACAATTGTTTCTGGCATTGGAAATATACTTCTCATCACATTTGCTGACCATTTAACTGAATTCCCTGATCCAGCCCAGGGTGCTTATGGTTGATATATACCAGGAGCATCCGGCAAAGGCAACAAGGAGGGTCCGCTTGCTTGAGTAGCCCATTTCTTTGAGTCCTCTCATGGGTTCTCCCTACCTGACCAGGCAGAAGTCACACAGTAAGGCTGAATGTGTTGCCAGTATGAAGCAGAGTGCATGCCCAGAAGGTAAAGACAGGTGGGGTTAAAGATTTTGGTCTTCTCCTATAGTTCAGTGAAGTGTTCTAGACTGGCTATCCATGTGGGTATTACCTGTCCTAGAAATATACAGTATATGGAAATTAGCACAGGCTGTTTTAAGGTGTTTCCTAAAACAGAAATAGAACAACATTAAAAAAGCAGAAAGGTCCATTAATGATCCGTAATATGGAAGGATCATTATGTTTTGAAAATAAGTAGTTTCTCAGTTTGTGCAATTTGACTGATGCCATGCTGGCTGATGATATATTGGAGAGATGAAGCAGTATAGCTCTTCAGAGTTACAAGAGCTACACCATTTAGGACCTGTTGCCAGTGGATGCCCCCTTCTGTCACACCCGGACGCCCTGGTTTTATTATTGTCTTCTGTCCACACTGCAAATGCTTATTCACATTGTTATGAAGGACAAAAGCTTAAGATAGCTTAAGATGAGGTAGAGACCTTTATAAGGAGTGTATCCTGTACATAGGATAGAACTATCTAGTCTTTCAACACTATTTACAATGTCCATTTACCTTAGGAGTTATGTTGCTCCAAACAAGTACTTTGATGAACTGAAAAGCAGCTGTTTCATTTTTGTGCATACATGTGCAAAATAATACATTTGCTGAGGAAGTGAATTGTTTATTCCAAAAAGAAGAGGACCTCTGTCAATACAAGCAGGAATCATTCTTTCAAACATAGTTTTACAGATGGAAAATTGCCTGTCAGCAGTATGGTGAAAAAGACTGAGCCTAGCTCAGCCAATTAAACCGGCAAATAGCATATAATCTTAAAATAGCATACATTCAAACCAGTTAAGCTTTTGGGCATAGTTCTGCATAGTTCATTTGTCTTCTTCAGAGCTTCACAAGACTTTTGGGTAGCAGCTATCAGAGGACTAAGAGCACTAACAGCACTTAACTTTCCTGACCAGCCTCACCGAGGGCTTCCTTGGGCCCTTTCTCATGTCCCAGGAGCTCTATTTCAACTCTTCAGTTCCTGCCTGAACTGTGTTGTTAGTGCTCCTGCCTCTTGTCTGCCTTCCGGATAGACTTCTGTTGATACTACAGATAAGGGCTGCTTCATCTCTTCCTCAGCATCATGCACATAACAGGGTTATGGATTGTTTGAAAAGAGTGACCCACAGCTTGTTACCCTCAGCAATGTCTAGATGACATGTGTGTGGTGAAGCAGGCAAGTTTGGAACAAGCAATGTACAGGGCAGCTACACAGGGTTTCATTGTTCAGTCCTGAAGGGTAGATAGTTCCTACCAAAGTGCCCTATGAATGTGACCTATCTCTCTCCAAAAAGTACTTGCACTCAAAGAGCAGAGCTGAAAGCACTTGACACACAAACTGCAGGGATCCACTACCAAGAGGAGTGTTACTGTACCTGAGATTTGTCCATCTCATTAGTTACTTTGCAGAAGAACTTACCTTGAAGTGTATGGAATTTTAAGCAATTTTAAGCAATATATTGTCATTTGACTAAAGGAAGATGCTTTTTCTTCAGTCAAAGATCCATAATGGAATGTTTGATTTTATATGCCTATGTAAAAATATGTAGATCTTAAATTTAATGCAAGTTCAGTGTTTGCAGGTATGGTAGATAATTATTGAATTACTCTGGTTTATTTATACATGCAAGCTGATTGGAAAATTGCCTAAACTGAACAGAAAATTGCCTAAGCCTTTGACATATCTGTGGCTTGATTTGTATTTCACATGTAAAGTAGGCATATGAACAAAAATTGTTTTAAAATATTTGTGATACAATTGAGTATTTATTTTTTAATAAAGAAAGAACTGTGTTCCTATGTTAGAATAATAGTAACTAGAATAATGTAAAAGAAAGGTATTTCCCAGCACTGGGAAATTTTAATCTCTAAATATTCAGATATAGTGTAACAGATGTAGCAGTATAATGCATTTTTTAAAAGATGATTTCCTAACACTAAATTGGTTTAGTGGAATATACTATTTAGCCATTCAAAACACACATATTGGTGAGGCAGCTAACATACTTTTGCATTTGCATTATACACTCTCTCTTGCTCTATGACTGTTAGGGTGCTGTGCTTATTGTGGCAAGAAAGGCAGCAGGATGTATGTCATAAATCAGCAGGAAATCATCATTAGTGTGTGCAACAATTTGTCTTTGTTAGCACTCTACTATATTTTCAGAAAAAAATGAACTATCATATAAATACTACAAATCATTCTTCTTAAGTGTTCTGATTTGCTACAATGAAGTCCTGTCAAGTCCTTGGCTTACAGTAAATAGAGACCATGACTTAACTTCTGTTCTGTTAAGACAGTCAGCATTGGCTGTCCATAAATTTCACCTTACATTTAAAATGCATATTTTTCACATGTAAAATTGAAATAAAACAGTTTAAATCTACCTGTCAAATCTGTGCTACCTGAAAGAACAGACAAGTGTGAGCACGACCTGTTCAAGAAACTAAAATATTGTGGGAAAGCTGCTTTCTTAATTATAACAAGAATTTGGACTTTCCTTATTTCAGATTCCAATAGAATAAATGCAGAAAACCTAAAAGTAGATAATCCTGTTTCTTAGGGAGAAAATTGACTGATAATTCACCATTCAAGGAATGGAAAAGATAGCAAAAATGATAATACAAAGGGCCTAAGGGATATTACTATCAATCCTACAAAATCAGCTTGACAATTTAAAGTAACCTGAAATATTGTGCCTTCATTTTATAAATCTGGTGCTCTATTTTTTTTCTTTTAAATGGATTTACCAAATTCAGGTTAATATGGATAGCAGTGACATATTAAATAGAGGAAGTCATTGTTAACCACTAAACAGATATTAAATTAGTGTTATTTATGTTTTAGCAAACATATTTTGTACTTAACTTTGATTTAAACAGGAAACAGACTCATCTTCTGTAACAGATTTATAGCAGGAATTAACTGGCTTTTAATATTTTAATTTCAAATTAAATGAATAGAATTTATCACTAAGTTTCGTTAATCTTAATATTGTCCTGAACAGAATAGCTATAGAAGAGAAGAATGCTTTGCTTATAGTAGTCCAACAGCATTAACAATCCTATTTCATTATAATCATTTTAAGAAAAGAAGACAGAACACCAACGCCATATCAATTTTGGCATTCTTACAATATTTTTCATACTATTTTTTATAATGCGATACAAAAAGATATTACAGCATGCTCAACAGAAATCAGAGGTGACAAAAATACACACCTTTTAAATGAATAGAGGATGGACTCTGATACTCTTATTCAGCAAGATTTCCTCTATGCTTCACAACAGCCCAAGTTTTCAGTATATTAACTCTGAAAAATTTAATATACCAGATTTACCAAACTTAAACCATTTAGAAATAAAGGTTTTTTGATGATTACAGAAACAACATTAGAATTGTATATCAATGCTGTATATATACCTGATAATCCATAAATCAGTAGAAAGAAAACTTGTAACTTTTTATTGTGTAGGTTTAGGTTAGGTTACCTTTAATCATGAATAAATCTTATTAATGAGCAGCTTATCGAGATGCCAATGTAATCACCATTTGCTTTTGAAATTAAACCCTTATCCAATGACTGTTTTCTGTAAAATATAAGATTAGTTCAGGAAGCAAAAAGTAAAAGTAGGAGTTCCCAGTGGAATTTATTTTTCAGTGTTTTCAGTTATCTGACTGTTTTTGAATTGTTATCAGAGATTCTCCTTTTATTCTCTTCTTTGACAGGTGCCCAGCTCTTTGAATTATCTTCATGTAGTTAGACATGTGAATTTCAAGCATTCCTCGCCAAAGTTTGTATATATGTATGGAGGAAAGGGTTCAATATGCAGGAGGGCAAGGCTATTCGGAGAGGTCTCAGCAGGCTGGAGAAATGGGCTGTTAGGAACCCCATGAAGTTCAGAAATACCAAATGGGAAGTCCTGCACTTGGGGAGGAGGACTTGGGGGAGTCCAGCAGTCCGAGCAGGCTGGAGAGCAGCCTTGCTGAAAAGGCCCTGGGCAGTCCTGGTGGACAAGAAGTTGACTGGGAGTCAACAATTCACCACTGCAGTAAAGAAATCCAACAGCACATGGGCTGCGTTAGCAGGAGTGTAACTAGCAGGCTGATCCAAGTGTTTCTTCCCCTCTTCAGTGGCTATCAGCTTCATTTTGAGGATTGTGTCCAGATTTGGCCTTCCCAGCATGAGAGGGGCTGGGACATTGCTGGTCAGGGTTGTGAAACATTTCAAAAAAAAAAAAAAAAAAAAGTCCTGTATTTCTAAGTATGGTGCTTAGTTTTAGTCAAGGCTGCCGAAGTTAAAGAAATTTCTGTACATCATTAGTTTTATTTGGCCTTTAATGAAGTTATTGAAAAGGTTAAGAAAACATGGGGTAGCTAAACATTAAAAATCTATTTCTACCAAGAGAGTTTGTAGATCACTGTTGTTAGACTGGCATAATTGTTTGCGGTTTCAGAATATTGATAGTCCTGGGTTTGATATGACAGCTGAATTGCATAAGTATCATCTTAATATTGACAGCGTTTTCTTACAGGTCACTCTGCATAAAGCCTATTTGCTAAAAGAAATTAAACTCATGACAGTTTGTTTAAAAGAAGGGTTCAGAGGTTTAAAAATAGTCCTGCTTTCATAAATATATCTAGTCACTCTATTTAGTTATACAAGACCTAGATGATAAAGAACATAATACCTCAGACAAAATCTCAGTTTGTGCGTGTTTTGAAGGGATAACTTTCTGAATCTCAGGATTATGAATATGCAGCTATTATCATATGTGGGAATATTGCCAAGCCCCTGCATAGAAAAAGGATGTGCTACTTGTCTGACAAACTAACTGTAATTGTCTCCAAATTAATGTATATATCTCATGTAGCTGCTTTTAGGTCCACTTCACAATCAAGGCAGAGAAATTGGAATGTTGAGGTCACTGTCCTTCTTATCTTACAGCTGACATTTAAAATAGGAGAGAGGTCTGTGTTGTAACCATGAAAACTCAGGAGACAGGAATAACACTGAAGATGACAACTCTCGTTTTTAAAAGGTTTTTTAATCCTCTGTCCCCAAAGTTGCTCTGGAGTAGAGAAATGAAAGGGTGACCCAGGAGCAAGCTTTTCTTTTTGTACTCAGAATATATTAATGTAAAAAGAAAGACTTTCATGACAAGTATTTTGCTCCACAAAAGCTCTTATTTTATAACATAGAATAAGACAAAATGTTTTGCCAAATCTTTCTGATCTGGCCTGCACAAATCCAGCTTTTGTCATTGAGCAAGCTTTTCTGTTATATTTGATTGATGTTTAATTTACTTGGTTAGTTTCTAGCTCAAAAGCAAACACTTTTGGCTGTAATAGAGCATTTGTGCCACTTGATGGAGCCATTAGAAGTAAGGTAATGCCACATCTTCTGTGATTGTTTTAAAATGCCTGTTTGTGTATTAGCAGCCAGAATATGTGGGTGCCAGTTACATACAAGCATACGGGGATGCGCTAAAGGAAGGGGAATCAAGCTCCCTTTGCACTTGCACAAATTAAAGTTGTTTACTCTGGGGGGAAAAATCTGAAACAAAGGTTTCACCTTTTTAATTTATAGTAGGATTCTTACCAAGAAAGAGAGCACTTAGATCTAAATATGGCAAGAATGTGCTTTCCTTTCAGCTGTAGAGTTCTGGATTTGTTTAGTTAAGGGCTGACATGCTATTAAAATACACTTCTGCTCCTCCTGTTTTAACCTGAGCCCCACTGGTGGAGTGAGCTTCTTGTTTTGATGAAGCCATGCCTAATTGTCAAGCACACCTATATTTTCCAAACATCCTTGAAAACTCCCAGTCGTTTATGTGTTTGCCAACGGCTAATAAGAAGAAGCACAGATATTGCTGAATGAAATATCCTCTTGAAATTTGCATGACTCGGCATGTGTATTGCGATCGTGTTCAACACACTGGATGAGCTCTAGGTACTTATATACAGCTGACTAACATGAATACATTTTTTGATATGGATTGAATGAAAACATGAACTATATTTCTTATAAAAGGGATATTTTCAATAATTGCATCTGATATTCAAAGTGTGTATTCACAAGAAAGATTTAAAAACAAAATAACTTTTGGTAATATTTACTGTAATAGTGTTGTAATATTTACTATTCTGCTTTGGAAGATATTCAATTAGAGACAGATGAGCCATAATTTCTCTTTTATTTTCCTGTTTTGGATTTGGGGTTTGCTTTCAGATTGAAGTACTCATATTACACTGAGAGATGACAGTGAATTACACGAGCTGATGAACAGTCTGACTTCTGTATTGCTAGATAACATTACTAAAAAAAACCCTACTGTTTCACTGTAGCTGCAATGAAATATTGTTTCTCTAGAGCTACAGTGAAATATTGTACAGACTGTCATTTTTGCTTTAGTGTACAGATGTTTATATTGGAAACACATGCTGATCCCTAATGTTGGCTCATTCTGTAATAATTATATCTTAGTACTGCATTACATTTTATAATTATCATAAAATCTTTATAATCATAAACACAACATGTTAATACATGCATTTTTTTCAATAGTTTATATGCTATCATTTCATGATTTCTACTGAAAGCGAAGATTCAGCTATCGCATGAATCTTGAAGGCAGAGAGAGAAATGAAAAAGGTAGGCAAAATATTGTCTTAAGTGATAATATTTCACACAGAGTAAGTAAATCTCCTTTTCCTTAAAGGATTTTTATGCCTCATGGTCAGGAAAAGTATAATACAATGATGTATATTCATGCATAAAGGAATATATTAGGGGAAAGAAATGCAATTGTAGAAATACCAGGGAAAGGAATCGATAGGACATTGTTGCCATATTTTCCCACTCCTTACAATCCTTCATCTGTTTTTTATTTTTTAATCACAGTACATACTATTGGAGATCATTAAACAAATATGCTGCCAATCGAATCCTTTATAAAACTTTTTACTTTAATCGGATTTATATGAGCATATTTGCTTGAGAAGGAACTCTGTATTCTTAACAAGGAATATTCTGTGACATTCCATAGATCCAAGATAAGGATTTACAGATATGATTTACACCACATGTAGAAAACAGGCAGACAAATCTCATTAAGAAAATGTTTCATCACAATTCAGTTTCATGACATCAGATAGATAGTCTAATTATTCCACGGTTGCAAAATCAGTGTGATGCATGGTAATATTAACTAGCTATTGCGATTAAGTAAATGTATGATGGAATTGCATAGACTGGAGGATCAACTTTATTAAAGCTTATCTTCATATTGGTGTAGTTTAATTTTTAACATCATCATAAATTCTCAACACTACTCTTTAATCAAGAGTACATGTTATAACAGTACCATGATAAATGTTTTAAAATAGAGCATGCTGTCTAATATATTTATTTTTAAATCCTATCAGAATATTTTCCCTCACATTTTCTGTTTTGGGGACCCTTTCTTGCCATTCTCTTAAGAGTTACAAAGTATTTAGTTTACCTATTTTCTCTTTCATTTGAAAAGCACCTACTCTTGTCTTTAGCATCAAAATTAGCAGAGGACTAGTTTAATTTTACCGTCCTTGAGTATATTTCATGTTCAGATCCAAGCAATTCTGATATAGGTCTGCTTTAACTCTGAAGATATTTGTCAGGAATATACCTTTGCTTTTATATGCTATGAGCAAAGGACAGTGCAAAAGATTTTCAGCATTCTGGATACACCAGTAAAGCTGTTTGGGCTAAACAGACAGATGTAGAAAATTGTTTACATGACAATCAAAGTTGATCCCAATAGCTCTATTCACTGCCTTTTCTCCCAAGGTTCAATTCTGACTGTTCCTTCAGAAAGGATTAGTGGTTCTACCCCATACAATATGCCCTCTCTTTAGTGCCCCGCTGTCACCTAGACTGTGTGAAAGGACAATTTTCCTAGCACAGCAGTTGGTGTGGAGAAAGATACCTGATTTCTGTGTTAAAACATAACTGCTGTTATGTTTATTCTCTGAATAAAGTGTTTACTGTCTGAGCAAAACATAACTGCTGTTTTCCTCTCTTGTCTTATCTTTTCTAAAATCAAATACCTGAAAAAAAAAATCAGAAAAAAAGGCATTCAAAGACATTTAAATTTTCCCTTTAAGTAGAATCCAGGCTAAAGTTAGCTTGCTTAAAAAACACGCTTATTTTTATATATCAAAGTAAGATAAATACCCAATAACAGATTCCTTCTTAAAACACAGCACCTGTATGGATGGCAAATTTGGTGTATATTTAATATAACCCTCTTAAAAGAGAAAAGAGAAAGACCTCTTAGATATGCAATTGGCGACTAAAGACAAAATTTCAGTGCAGCTTTTCTCCTGACAACACAACAGACTGGAGTGCCATACTGCTCCGTTTGTCCAGAAGACATTCAACAGTCATCTCTTTTCCATTAAATATAGCTTAGCACTTCTCAACAAAGTCTCAGAATATTTAAATTATATTTCATAGCTCCTGATTTAATTGGGTGGAACTGGAAGCTGGGAGCTGAGAGGGGAGCTGGGTTTGAAACTAATCAAATATAGACTAATGAGGAACCCCAATGAGCAAAAGTTGCTCCTTAGATCACCTTCCTCTAGCATGTGAAACTGTATCATGCCAAAGCATGATGGACATCATAGCAGTCTTCTACTTATGCCCTTTTTTAGAATCTGATAAGTTCTCACTTTTTTTCATGCTTTTTATAATCCAAATAGAGACTTGTGACACCTTGGCAAACACATAAATGGTCTTGTCATTTGCCTGACCATATATCATGATGGATTTAGAATGATTCTCCGGTCAAGAAAAGGTTGGACCAAATAAACTTAAATTGTACATTATTAAATGAAACTGTCATTAGTGGCAACAATATATTTGAAGTAAAACTTAAACATTGGGAAAAAAAAGACCATTTCTTTCCAGTTTCTTAGGACATTTCCTTTTGCCTTGCCAGCTATGCTGAACTTCCTAAGACACTCTCCCCAAAACATTTCGGTTTGTAAAAGTGACCTAGAATTGTCAATCAGTGTTTTTATTTATTTCACCTAAAGTAGACTATATCTAGAATGACAATGCATTAATTCTTCCAAGCAAAACAATCAAATGTGCTTGCTTTATTACATTGGTTTCTTTCATTTTTCTTGTGGCAAAATTGTTATCATTATTTTATTAAAATGCAGAAGAGAAAACCATTATTGACTGTAATAAGACTGTAAGACAGGGAACAATGAACTTAAAGATATCTCAAATAAACATTTATCATAAAACTCAGTATAAAGAACTAGAGATTTTAAAAAAAGTGATTTTTAAAAATACATTGCTTGAGTAAATATTAATGAAGGCATTAGCAAAGATAAGTATTTCCTGTGAAGACAATTTACTCTTTAATATTCAACTGGTCTCCCTAAAATGTGATAAATTTACAGGTTCAAAAAATTTTCTCTAAGATGAAACAAAGTCTGATTGTTTGTTTGTTTACAATTGAAAAAAAAAAAGGCAATTTATACAGCCAGCTTTAAGTATTCCTTCTTTGTATCTTAACACTTTATTGGAAGGAGACTAGTTAGAATAGGAATAGTTAGCAGTCTGAAAAGGAACAGTGTTTTTGGTACCGCTAAACTGCAGGTTTTGGGAACCCATGATGAGTGACCCTTGAAGTTAGATTCTGCTTTTCCTGTTTCAAGATATTAACACACATTTTAGGGCAGGGAGCTGCTTCCTTCTATCAGTATCTCTATATTTAAAAGTTTTAAAAGGAAATTAATATATGCCAGATGGTACTAAATCACCTCCTGCCCCTTTTTTTGTTAACATTTGAGAAATCTGTCCGCTCAGCTTCTGAATTCTGGTCAGCATTATAAAACTGTGATAATGAAAATTGTCATAAAATTTTATTCCTCTTTAAAGATTCTTGGTAACTTAATAGGAGTGAACCACATATCTATGAATATAGAAACAATAGTTAATAAATGGGTCTTGCTGACTGTCTTTCATAAAGCAGAATGACGGATTAAATCTAAGGAAGAATCACAAAAAGAAATTCCCCATTTTCAAAGTGATCAAAGAAATGCAGAGAGTAGACACTTATTGCAACAAAACAAAAATGTGACAAAGGAAGAATAAAAGGAAGAGTTTGCTCTTTACTTCTTCAAGGACAGAAGTAAAGACATAAGATACTTTAACATAAGAGAGGAAAATATAAGGTTTTTGTAATGATCGAGATTAGAGATCAATCAAAAGACAGAAGAAACAGGTCCAGAGGTAAGGAAATCTCATGTATAAGTTTATTTTAAATTATGTGTCTTTCTCCGGAACTAGTTTTTTTTTTTTTTTTTTTTTTTTTTAAGCAAAGTTCTCAGAAGTGTTGTTCACAGGCCACCTTTCTCATCATGCTTAGAATTGCCAGGAAGCATCTGGTCTTACATCTTTGGCAAGATTTGGTGAAGCAATGGTTTATAAGCTGGTATGTGTATGTGTTTGTATGTTTACATAGGAATAGAGGCAGCAACTCAGCTGGTTAGATTGGAGACTATTTAGATTGCTGAAGCAATGACTCCAGCTTTTAAGACGTGGCATTTGAAGGAGAGGTTTCCTATTTCAGATGTATTTTATTATTATTATTATCATAATTATCATTATTATTATTGCTTTAGTATTTCTGGTTACTACAAAGCAAAGGCAGAACATGGATTCTTGAATACTTGGGGGACTCCGGAAGTGCAGTTCCTTGTAGCAGTCTGGGCAGTGGCCATGAAGGAGCAAGAGACAAATACTGTCACACTGGCAAAAAAAGTTGAGAGCAGGTAATAGAGGAGGAATCCAAAATGTTAAGAGTATGACTAGAGTTAATGTTAAATGTTAAGAGTAGAGCCAAGATGCCAAACATATATCAGGAAATTCAGGAAATAGTAACCCAGTAAAGTTACAATTTGAAATGAGACACATATCAGTGCTACACAATCTTAGGTACAAGAGCAAAACACAGTATACACAGTCAGACAAAGGCCACTGAAACCTCAGGTGCACATGCAAACATCATCTGAACAAGCTAGATTGAAAAACAGTTTTAGAATGGCAGACTGGGTGTAAAGACTTTGGTAGAACCCTGAGAAAGAAAAAGGAAGCGAAAAAGGGCAATTAGGAAGAGGGAAGTTGTATTTTGAAGAACAAAAACAACTATACAGGTTTTGAGGGGGAGCGGTTCTTTTGTTTCAGACAATGCAGAATAAAAAGTCTGTGAACATAATACGGGCACATGGAAAACACTGCTTCAGACTGTGTTTTAAAAAGATGTGAAATGCCAAGTCCATTAGATTTTGTGTGCAGTATGTGCATTCTCCTTCAAATTATGATGAACTATTCTGAATGTGGCTGTTCTAACTGTAAAAAATGAACAGCGACTGTCTGTGGCTGCAGGCCAGCTTAGCCATCACTAAGTGGTGTTTTCACTGTTGTTTTATCAGTGTCGATTTAGCATGCATTTAAGTACCTGCTTGGTAAGGGGGGAAGAAAAAGTACCAACAAACCCAACTTTGAAACAGTACTGAAAAGAAGAAGAGGAATTTTGTTTTGAATGAACTAGTTTTGGGTTAGTCGCTGAAAATGATGCATTTGAAGTAAAAAGAAGCAAACACAAGTATTGAGGAAGGTTAGGGAACAGGAGAACAGTGACATCAACCTTCCCATATCGTAACTACCAGAGCACATTACTTTTGAGTCTCTGAATCCACTTACATCATTTCAAGATTTTTACCAACATTTTATATGTCAAAACAAAACACCTGCATTCAAAGATTGCAAGAAGTTGTCAAAGAGAAGAAGTTCTAAGTTCAATGAATTACAGGAGTTATATGGTATGAGATGCATACTCATAACACCTGTTAAAGACTGTAAACTTGGCATTCAATTGAAACATACCAAGGTCACATTTTAACGACTCTGGAACTGTTTATGTGTGGGTGAATACTGAATATGCACTTGTATTACATTTTTAAAGCACTAAGATGTCCTGAAACACGCAAAGTAAGACAATGCTTTCATAGATAAAAAATTAAACTTCAGCTAAAGCAAAGCGTATTAAAATGTTTGCAAATGTTAAGACATCTAAATTGGTAAAAGTCACCTGTGTCTGGGAAGTTTCATTCAAGGGCAAAGTGGAAAATAATAGGAGGAAATCCCCTTTTTTCAAACTTCGCATCCAAGTGATGCATTCATTTCCCAGTGTTCAAGAGCAAAGATATTTTGAACAGAGGCAGTTGGATAAGGTATGTTAATATCAACTTAATTTAGAACGATTGCAGTTGGCACATTCAAAATACAAAGGAGATGGCACAGAAGGAGAAAAAAGAGTTGAAGAGATAATAAACTTCAGGCTTCTCCCTCAAATGTTGGGGAGTGTTTCCCATTGCGGTCTAGGTGGCTCTGAATTTTTTGTTTATGACTTAGAAAATATTATATACACGTTCATTAATAAATTTTAGATGTGGCACCATCAAATCTCCTTGAGTTCTGGAATGGAAAAAAAAAAGCCCTGATAAAAGAAAATGAAACAAAACAAAACAAAAAAGGAAAGAAAAGGAAAAGAAAAAGGAAATAAGTGTTCATAAGTGTTCCCACGGTTACATTTTTGCAAATTGACTACTATCTGTAAATAGAAAGTTACCTACATAGCAACGATTTTTTTCACCCTTGGCTTTAAAAAGAAGGCCAGAAAGGTCAATATAGAAAGAATTGCAGTAAGTTCTCAATTTTGAGAGGGTCATCAAAACATTTAAACCAAAAAAACTGTAAAGGATTCAAAATATTATAAAATGAAGTTAAGCCACTGTGGGGTGGGGGTGGGGGAACAAAACACAGAAGCAAAGGCAGGGAAGGACAGGAAGATTGTACCAGAGGTTAAGATAAATGATAAGAAATGTTTCAAGTAAATAGAGCACAAAATGTCAGAAAAGGAGACGACAGGAACTCTGAGAGATAAGGACAATTTGTTGACATAAAGGTAGACAATGCAGGGGTGAAATGGATGAATCCTCCATTGCGGTGTTTACTAAGAGGGCAGGGAGCAGAAGCTGCCAGAGATAATAGACGTGCTTCTACATATCTCCTGCTGGGCCAAATGAAACAATGGCAGAAATCCAAATCCCTTTAGAACAGGTTACTAGGAAATCACAACAGCAACCTCCCTGGCTGCTATCATTCCAGCATTTGTTTGGGATTCTTCTTTGTAAGCCCTGCCGTGTGATAGACTCTCCCAGTGTTTTACTTATAACCTCTCTGTTGGCTCAAGTCAGCTCTAGCTCATGCCAGAGAGTTTGCTGCAAAAGCAGTACTTGGTCAAATATCATTAATCAAAATTGCCATCTCAATGCAGTTGTTGTTCTCATCTGCCTGAGTCTTGCTTTTTTTTGGTATAGAATAGGACACAGGAATAGAATAGTACAGAATACCTCTACAATTTGCAGTTAGTTTTCATAGTAGCCACTGCATGCTTTCAATTAATTTGGCAGATCACTTCAGGATACTGTTTGGAGATGTCACATAGAATGAATTTAAAAACTGGTAAAGGTTACAGACTAAATCATTTCTATCCTGTTATTTTGAGGGAAGTTTGAAGAATAATTCTTGAAGCCAGTTAGGATACCATCAAATATATTTCAAAAATGAATATATAGAGAGTTGCTTGCAGTGGACTTCAATTTAGAAAAAAAGTAATGAATTGATTTTCTTTGTTCTTTCTATTATCAGGAGATCAGATGTTTTCATATAAGAAAAACTTGTATGGTAACTGCTCAAGCCAAAAAGGTGCCATAGAATTAAATATGATATAATTTCATTAAATTATATCTCTTTCTCAGTAAGACTATCTGGGCATATTGCATTCTACTGCCACCAAAGATGAGAATCCATGGAGAGGAATTTGGGAGTTCTGATTGACAACAAGCTAACCATGAGGCATTGGCCAAGGCCAGTGGGATCCTGGCCTGCATCAGGAGGACTGTTGCCAGCAGGTTGAGGGAGGGGATCTGGAGCTTCTAGAGAGGGTCCAGCAGAGAGTGACAAAGATGATTAAGGGACTGGAGAATCTATCTTATGAGGAAAGCCTAATTGAGCTGGGCCTGTTTAGCCTAGAGAATAGAAGACTGTGAGGAGATCTGATCAATATGTATAAGTACCTGAAGGGAGAATGTAAAGAGGATGGGGCCAAACTCTTCTGCATGGTGGCCAGTGACATGACAAGGGGTAATGCGTACAAGTTGAAACACAGGAAGTTCCATCTGCATGTGAGGAAGAACTTCTTTCCTGTGAGGGTGACAGAGCACTGGAAGAGGCTGCCCAGAGAAGTTGTGGAGTCTCCTTCTCTGGAGATCTTCCAAACCCACCTGGATGCCACCTTGTGCCACGTACTCTAGGTGACCCTGCATGTGCAGGCGTGTTGGACTAGATGACCTCTAGAGCTCCCTTCAAACCTTAAACATTCTGTGATTCTGTGAAATTTATTATATACATTTTATAGCTAAATTAAAAAAATAGAAAATAATGATCAGAATCACTGCAGTATACACAATTTTGATATTAATCAAATATTTATTTCACTTATTTTTGTAGTTTCATTATTCTTGTAAGACACCCCGTTTGTAAACTCTTGACTCTAACTTCCTTCAAAAAATTATTTACCTGTTAGATGAAGTCAGTGATCAATGTTATGTGGGGCCAAAAATCTCAAAGGGATTGCTTTGAAAAGTAATGATAATAAAAAACATAAATGTAAATATGAATATATAAATAGGTATTCAGAAAAGGGAATAACATCCATGTGTAAACAATTTTCTACAATTATCGATGTTATTTGTGGGCACCATGTAAAAAAATTTTTTGACTTCATAGTGTGTGATGTGATGTGACTTCACCCTGTCTTGGTAGGGTTGCTGGGTTCGTCTTCTGTCTTCCAGTTAATCACACTGACCTTTAGGGAATAGGGAAAGACATATGACATTCAAGATCTGCAGAAAGATTTCCGAGGGTTTCAAATTGAATACAGGCCAAAAAAAAAAAAACAAAACAAAACAAAACTAACTACTACAAAAGGCTGACTGCTGGGATTTACTGTTGTGTTCCATCTCTGTAAGACACATTTTTTTTTTTTACCCTCTTCTGTGTTCTCAGATCTCAGCTGAAACACTTTCTCAAATTTTAAGGAACCCCAATCTAGGTAAGATGTTGTCTAATGAGAGAAATCTCAGTGGAGATAAATGGATTTATCAGATTTCAAGGAAAAATAAAACAGTAATTGGGTTTTTTAGTCTTGAAATGAGAAAATCATGGGACATTGACAGGATCTGGGTGCTGAGTTGGAGGGAAGGGCTTCAAGTCAACCCGCCAGCTACCCAGTCTGGCTCAGAGCTAAGCCAGAGAAGTGATAAGGGACCTGCAAACAACTGGGGAAGGACCCAAGGTCTCCATGTTCGTGTGCCCCCAGTGTCCTTGGAAATCATGGGGAGGTGAAGGATCCTGAGGCTGGACAGTGGATACTGCTGGGGATCAAGATGATGGCTTCATGGAGTCAACAAGTCACCAGGCATAGGCCAAATGTCTCACAGGAGAGATGTGTAACAGCCTTCAAAATATGTACAAACTTGCAGTATGTTGAAGGGAACTAACTTATTCTCCACATCTACCAGGGAGAAGATTTAAAAATGGGTTAAAAATGCCAAAAATGGAGGGTACTGACTAGACATAAACAAATAGCATAATTTACATGGAGACTAGCTGGCCATCCCTGACTTGACATAAACAAATGCTTTCTAATGGTAAGGAGAGATAAGCAATAGAATGGATTGCTTAGTAGGGTTAATCAAATTTCCCTCCAAGAGCTAGTTTAAAGAAAATTTAGACAAATATCTCTTTTGAATAATACAGAAATAGAAATTAATGAATGCTTTCAGACAGGGACATAGATTTAACGACTTATTTTGATTAGAGTAGGCCCTCTATTGTATACTACCTGGGAATCATTCCATCGATGCAAGCTAAGTTGAAGGAATTGATCCACTATTCTCTCAGCATCACTCTATATTTCAGTAAATGACAAGTTTTTTGTGAACTACTTAAACACTTTTTGCAGTTTGGTTACTTTCATGTGCTCAGTTTTTTAAATCATGATAGGGTTAAATCATGATATAGGTTTTCATTGCAAAATATATATGGCAAGTATATATTTTTTTCTAATATTCATTCATAAACATCATCAGCTCTTGTTATTGAATAGGGATGAAACAATCATCTAAGAAAATAACTTCTGACTATTCATCCAATACATTTTAAAGAAGGACATGGTATATATGTATGCCTACACAAGAGTTATTAGCTATTCTTTTTTAAATAATGTACGTACATATAGAGTTCCTTCCTAAGCCAAATTTTAAAGCATTGTTTGCATATGATTTTATATTCCAGCCTTTCATTAACATGTTTGGTTTGAAAATGCAACCACCACCCATATAAAGCAATTACATGGTCAGGTATATTATCACCAGATGTGATTACTCATCAAGTATAGATACTCCATATATTTTCAATGCAAATTAGAGGCATGTCTGAACAAATCACACGAATGCATATCGTATATCTGTTATCAATTTGCCCAAATGTCTCACCATAAAAATTCCATATTTGTAATTAACTAAAAAAGATAGAAGCCTAAATGCTATTGAATTGTTTTAGATCAGTTAACCCTCAGAAAAGCCTTTCATGGTCAGGAGAAGAAGGACTGTGATTAAAAATTCTTTACCACTGTCACCCAGTTTATCCCACCCACTTACTGTGATTTAGGCACTCTGCAGCTATCATGATACAGGGGGGTTGGCCTTTGAATGCTTGGGGGCCTTAATCCTCTTTCTAGCCAAGTGAATCACATTTGCAGTAATTGTCGTTTCTCAGACATAATTTCAGATGTCAATTAATAAATGGAGAAATCCCATAGTATGTTTTTATCAGCATTTTCAGTGATTGTTATCCGTGTACTCCTTTTTAGTTTATTTACTCTCTGCGAAAAGAAAGTATTAGCTACTGTGACAGTTATTTCTGAATTATGGGCAATAGTAACTTACCTAAATTTATGTCTGACTTCTTGCAGGCCAGTAAACAGCAAGCACCTCAGGAAGAACAAAATCTTCTGACTGATATATGATTGCTTTTACAGACACCCGTCTTTAGTTGAATTCAGTCTTTTTGAAAGCTGTTTCCCGAAATGCCAGAATACATTTGAGCAAAACCTCATCCACATAAGTATTAAACAAACAGCAAGCAATCAGTGGTATATACAAAATTAGGTATGTCTGAAACTCGCATTGACAGTATATATACAGCACTATTTTAACATGGTAAGTTGTACAGCAACTCCTACTCCATTATCAAAACAATTATTAGTAGCAAATGGTAATTTCATTTTTTCAGAGCAGTAACATAAAATTCCTTTGGTAAGAGGATTTTTTTATTATTATTATTTCCATTTTCTTTACTGTCCATGCCTCCTAGGGCATATCTGCTATTCATTGCACTGATTTTATAATTTTTTTCAAGTGAAAGTTGTACATTTGAAAAGTCCTACATGGTGCTTGAATTAGGACCTAAATACCTAAGGCTGTCTTCCCATCTACACATCTATCTAGCCATAGATTTACTATGTTGCATTCAGAACAGAGTACTATCAGGAGTATATATTTGAATCTTCATGTATAGAGATCTAGTCTCCTTTCTCATCCCCAAAATTGTTTTGCTAAAGTTATAATCAGTGCTTTCTTTCGTGATGCCCTTTTGTCCACTCTCATGAGTCACCATCATTGAGGGCTGTAATACAAAGTGATGGATGCAGCCTGTCCATCTCTATTATCTGGCAACTCATAGGCTGAAAAGTATAGCTTTCTCAGACATTTCTGCAGAAGTTGGGTCTCCTTTGTGTTACACTTCCTAAAATAGTTAATTTTTATTTTAAGGTTGTTTTAAAAGGGCAAGGCTGCAAGAATAAACTATTTCTGCAGCTCTTTTTCATGGTACAGGCAAAGTGCTCAGTACTGAAATTGCCATATGCGCATTTTGTGGACAAAAATGGTACACCATTGCTATTTGAATAGAATGGGTTTTATTTGTGTCTACATTACATGTGACAAAACATTTTATCTTTAGTTGCATATGTCCATATACAGAGGTACAGAATATATGATAAAGGGAAAGAAAACCCTAAATTAGATATCTTTGGGTATCATGACAGAAATCAAAATCTAGGATTGGTCCCTAAGCTCTTTATGCAATACATGAAGAGAGCGGCATACCTCAGAAGAGAGTTGTGTGTTGTTGGAATGAGGACACTCCTAGAAACTATCTACCGAGAAACGCTAAGCCTGGGGTGTTTCTGAAATTCTATCATCTGCTCTGGAAACAACATGACTGAGGCAAGGCTGCTGATAGGTTTCTCTCTTCCCTAGAGCTTGAAAGGTGAAAGTACATGCCTAGAGCTTAGTCCCTTAAAAATGGCTAGAGTAGTTTCTTCCTTTCAAAATGCAATTATTGACGGATGCAGCTCTTGCTCAGCAAATGGGAGACCTAGATTTCATATATCCTCAGCCTTATAAGTATTTCAGCTTGTATCTTCCAGCACTAAATGCTATGCAAGGCTTGGGCTACTTGCCAATGTTCCTAATAAAGTATTTTAATGAGGCAGCAAAGAATGAGAAGTTCAGTAGGCTAAGAAAGAAGACTGGAGAAGTGAAGGGATCCTAAATGTCAAACTATGTAATGAGTGATTTAAGTATATGTCAGTGGAATAGGAAGTCTTGGGGATTGAACCCAGGACTCCCCCAGGGATATATTCCAACTCCCGCTATAAGCTTCAGCTGACAGGATGGAAGACACCATTCCATTTAGCTCCTATGAACAGGACTTTGGGATTTGAATGTCTAATATTGTGGCAAATCTAGCCATACCAAGAGGGAGCTGCTCTAAAAACAATTCAGGTCAGACAGATAGTGGTACATATGAATTTAAATAACTCTTGGAAGTTGAGATGTTTTGTCCTTGTTCTCTTGTGGTTGCTTTTGTGCTTTTTATGGGATCTGGCCTTTGTTCTGTTGAAGTGTCTGGTTGCCAGCTATTTTAAGCTAGAGCCAAAATATTTTCTTGGTTTGGGGCACTTATATTTGTCCTCATTTTCCATATTAAAAATGGTATTGGGTAAAATCTCTAGATTCTTAAACAATCTTGAAACTGTTAAAACACACATGATTGTTATCGACTCTACCTTTCACATCCTTTTTATTAGCTGTGTCTGCATGTGTTTTCACTTAGGAATGAAAATATGAAAGTATTTTGCATTTTGAAAAATTTATCATTGCAGTATAATTGCTCCATGGTGTTAGGAGACAGCTTAGCCTTTCTGTTGATGTTTTTACCATTCTTTTTTATATTCTGGAGATGTGCTTTCATTTTTTTTTTCAGAAAACACCAGATTGAAGTCTTCCAATTAGTTTGACAATTAGTCTGTTTGATATTTCTCTTTTTCTCCATTGTTTGCTGTACATTTTCAAAGAAATTTATAAAATGGATTTGGGAAATTACTATTTTCTCAACTGCCTATGCTTTTCAAGAATTCATTGGTAACTGAACAAATTAAATGAGATTATATGCCCTCTTTACTTTTGAAAAGCAAGGAAAATCCTGAAATATTAATTAGAACAAGAGGATTTTGAAAATTAGAAGATTTTATTTTCAAATATATTTAGGTAGTAAAGGTTCAGTGAGTCACCATTTACGCTGTTAGGTACCATAAATCATAGATGGATTAAGACCATTGACTTAAATAAGAAGTGGTTAGATGAGTTTTGTCCACATATTTTAAGCACAGGGGCATTAAACAGCTTGCAGATCAGTCTGCAGTTCAACCTAGTATACAGACATGCAAACATGATACTATAAAGTAATTCTGGGATTAACAGTGTCTTCTGTTGTACAGTGCCTGTCTACATGTGTATACTTTTACTCCACGGCATATGTGAAGTAGCTAAAGACATCTTTTATTGATGATTGTAAAGAAATCTCTAACTGAGATTAGATCTGATGGAAGGTTTTGTAATCTTCAAGTGCTCTGTTTCAATGGAATATAAGAAGCCGGTTGCTAAGAGTCTGAGATCTATTAAAGTTGTCAGTAGAAAGAGTCCATTAGTGACATTTGAAAGAGTCAATTTGATTGTGTCTCACAATCCTTGTCTGTTCAGAATTTACTGCTGTGTAAATTACAGAGATGACTTGTGCCAGTCAGATTAAGCAGATGTGAGATATTGAAATGTAGCAAAAAACATGTTGAGAGGGAAAGACAAAATCTGTATATCTCATGCAGCATCCCATGATACATGATGGCCTGAAAGAGCCACGGGATATATTTGATAGTGCTAGGAGAGCAATTATGGAGAAAGATATGGAGAGTGCTAGGAAAATCACCTGAGGTATTTCTGACTCTGGCAAAATATGGATTTTAGGTAATGTTTCCTTGTATCAAAAGTTAGAATAAAAAGATAGAACTGATCAACATTCCAAGGGCAGTGCTAGATAGCATTAATGCATAGGAACATTTTCTCTAACCCAAACTAACCTCAGAAAAATAAATACGAATGACACGTAAAGTAGTGTGGCAAAACCTATTTCTGTCTCCAGTAGTAGTTCTTCCATAGTTCTTTAAGGAAATGTTTATTTTTGGAAAAAGCACTATTCATTTTACTGAGTTCCCTTACTTAAAAAAAGGTTACGTTGATAGCCCTGGACAGTAAAATTGAAACGTAGTTTTCTAATAAACTGGCAATTTCAGTGATTAATAATATCTATGCTTGAAAAGATAATAAATACCATTAGCTTTAAAAAACAACTGATCTCACATGAAGACATACAGTTTTAAGAGTTCTGCCCATACAACTAAGTGAGTCAGTGCTTGTGACAGTCTTTCTTTCCACAGCATTGGTGTATTTTATTATTCTTCAACGGAAGCCAAAATAAGTATCATCTTAAACAAAGCTATAGTATAATTAAATTAGAATAAAAAGGTTATTTTATCAACATGATGTTTTGTCATGAAAGAAAGTAGTCTTGAATCACAGGTGGCATGCTCCCAACTATATCAAACCAAGAGATCTTGACAGCAGAACAATGTTGTTTATGAAAACACAAAACCAAGGGAGGTGTGATTAATTATGCCTGTTCTTGGAAGATGTCAGAATTGATTAGCAGATAAATGGCTGAATGATTCACCTCCTGCAGGTCAGAGTGATTGCACAAAGCTGAAATTAATGTACTTAATACAGGGGTTGACTCAGCAGCTATCCCACTGCAGAAGGAAGGGCAGGAAGATGATGCCAACTTCAAGCAAAGCCCCTACCCTGATCCACGCTAGCCCTTACTTTCATGGGATATCAGAGTTCAATGATCCTTTGGCATTTCTCATGCCAGTAATACAAAAACTTTGAGTTTCTGGAACAAACATATTTTTTGGTGACTCCTTTAAGGTTTTTCTCAGAAAGATAAAAAGAAAATGTTGCTTAAATTAAAAGGAGAATATGGAAACAGCTGTTGATATTGAAGAAGCAGTGGGATGCTTGGGAAATTGAGCTGCAGATAGAGCAGTATATCTGAAACATACTTCAGGTATATGAACGGAAATAGAAAATGAATGCACTGAATGCTACAAATTTTGGACATAAGTAAGATATACAAAGCTTAGAGAAAAATCAAATATTGTACTGATAAAAATCATAAAAGGAATGGTTTCAGGAAATTTCTTTTAAAAGGATGAATAGGTACTATTCTGTTATTTAAAGAGAGTAAGATACCATAGTGTTGAACATCTTAAGAAAGTGTAAGACAGCAATCCTGTATTAAGTATACTAAGCAGCATTCCGTAAATAAGACTCAACTCTTATTGTGTTCAATAAATGTTCAATAGGGCCATATATGTATCATGAAGATATAGATGCACAAAATGTAAGTTATCATTGAGATTAGTTGCAAAGTCTGTTGAAATTAATGGAAAGCCCTTGAGGTACTGATTACAACTATGTTTGAATGAGAAGCAGGAGAAGCAAAAGGACTCTATTAATGCTATACAGGAAAATAGAACTGTGCTATTTCCAATTTTTGAATTGGTTGCATTGTAAAATGCAAAACCTTACTGGAATCAAAGAAGGATAGGACTGCCATTGAACAGTGACTTGAAGTCAGGAGCTCAGAACTCCATATAGTACTGTTTTTTGAAATAGGAGAGAAAAATTAGAAAACAAACAAACAAAGAAAAAATAATGAAAACCTAACCAAAATGAGACATTCAACAAAACAAAACTATTCCTTTAAAAGGAATAGTTTCAAATAATACAAAAGATGTTTGCAATTTGTCCTGATTTTAGACTAGAATAAGCCTTTATACACTGTGGTACTTCTTTATACAATGCTGTGGCAGAAGATGTTTTCACAGAAACAAACAAGCATTCTTCTATTGGAGGAAAATAATCACAGTTACACAGAATTTCTGCGCTTATAACATCCTCTAGAGAACAGCTTCATATTTTATCATAAAGATAGTCTTGTTTTTCTTTAATCTGCTCTGGTCAGGAAGATTTAAAGCTACTAAAAATACATTTTGTAGGATTTTCTCTCTCTTTCCTATGCTTTGGGTTGCCTGAATGTTATAGTGTTGTAATTTTTTTAGAAAGGTTATGAGAGTATGAACAGGCAATGCTGGATCAGATTAACAGCCTGCAGCATTAAAAGCCATGACGCCTCACCTTCCCTTCCTTTAGCATAGTCATGCTGAAACTTGCTCAGCATCATGCTGCTGAAGTAAGGTACATCCATTGCTGCCAGACACAAGAGCAAAAGAAATATCAGATAACACAACATCAGGCTATCATTTTCTATTACGTTAAAAGGCAATTAGATATTTCAGATGCACTGAGAACATTTAGAGACATGACAGTGAAGGCACAATCAGCAACTTCACTGAAGTTCAGAAGTAGCATTTTAAGGGTCATTTTTTAATTAGAGGATTTATTTTATTTTATTTTATTTTATTTTATTTTATTTTATTTTATTTTATTTTATTTTATTTTATTTTATTTTATTTTATTTTATTTTATGTTTTTCTTATTTATTTGACAGATATGGGTTCTTCTCCCAAGCCTTTGCACATCTTCTCTTACCACTTATTTTTCCCTTTCAGCAAACATTTGCCAGTGCAATACCGATTTCCAAAAAGTTTGCTGAAGGGACAAATCTCTAGGGCTACCAATATCAGCCTGACAGTCCTGCAGACACCTGTACTTTAAAGAAGAGGGTTTCTTCTCAAATGCTAATCAAGTATTGTTTCTAAGCACTTAAAATTAAATGAAATGGTATACCCTTGAAGATGTAAAACAAAAATACAGTAACCAGTATTTACACCTTACTTTATCTTATTGCTGTGCTGCTATTTCCAGTCAGATCAGGGGAAACAGTATTGCTTGCTATTAGAACAACTAAATTGATTCTAAGAGCTGCATTTGCTGAGTACTTCTGGTTTTTTACCTCCTCCTTTGCCACTTAGAACTTGCAAAATTGCTATTAATCTACTTCTGGGCCTACTTTGAATCCACATATGTGAAATAAACAAGCTGTGAAACTCTGAAATCTCTTATGGCGCCTTTGCAATGCAGCTAAAAGGCATTAAATTTGTTTCTAATCATTTTATCCTTTCATTCCATTTATTTGACTTAAGCTAATTTTGAATGAAGCTTTTATATATATACATATATTATATATATATTTATATATAAACATATATGAAGCTTATATATATATTTAGATTGTGACTGACAGTATGAATGGCTCTGGTCATATTTCCTTTCCAGATACAACATCTGCCATGTGGTACTGTTGAGTCCTTCCTTGCTTTTGGAGAGGGTGTTTCCAAAAAAAGTAATTCAGATGCCTGAGGAACAGAGGAACCCAAATTTTAAAAGAATATCCTAAACAACAATAACAAGTACCTAAACAGATTTTTTTTGAAAGACTTTGTGATGAACCATTACAGTTAAATTATCAATTACAGTTTCCGTAGAAAAATCCAAGCACAGTGATAACCAGGGCAAGATTTGTTTTTTCTCCTTCCTTCCTTCCTTCCTTCCTTCCTTCCTTCCTTCCTTCCTTCCTTCCTTCCTTCCTTCCTTCCTTCCTTCCTTCCTTCCTTCCTTCCTTCCTTCCTTCCTTCCTTCCTTCCTTCCTTCCTTCCTTCCTTCCTTCCTTCCTTCCTTCCTTCCTTCCTTCCTTCCTTCCTTCCTTCCTTCCTGTAAACTTCCTTCCTTTCTCCCTCCCTCTTTCTTTCTCCATTTTTCCCTTTCTTTTTCTTCTTTCTTTCTTTCTTGTTAGTGCTTCTTCCTGTAACCTGCTTTCTAGGGTGGGAAATTACATTATTCAAAAAGATAATCGCAGTCGCTGTGTGCATGGATTCTTTGCAGAGTACAGATCTGTTGACTGTAGTTAGATCGTGTTTAGTTTTTAAATAAAAGGTGAGGCAGAACAGTGCTTGCTTAAGAATTTTCCTTAAACATAGCATCTTCACATTGTCATTCTCCTGCAGAGAACACTGCAGAAAAACAGCAGGTTACAGAACAAACACAGAAATCAAATGCACTTTGAACTATTCTGCCCTATTCTTTTTAAGAGCAAGCAGTAGAGGAACATAATACTGTAGGTGGCATTATATCAGATTCTTTTGTCCCCTTCTGGAAGACTGCAAACCTTACAATGCATCTGCTATCAATCTAATAAAAGGAATTATTTTTGCTTCAGATATAAAACAGTTTTACTACCCCAAGTTAATATTTTAACCTTCTTAATAGTACCAGTTTTCCAGAATATGAATAGACAAAATTTAATTTTGCCTTTTAGAATCATCAGTGAATCCAGTGATAGTCACTCCATCAAGTCAATAGGGATCATTCAGGTCAAGGCAAGGCTTATACTTGTTTCACTGTGGGGATAACAAGCAGCATACACATACCCTTTCTTGCTGTGAAGCTGAAGTGCTGCCAACAGGATAAGCTTGATCTGTAAGTGCATAAGGTAGTGAGTAATAAGGAGGTGTATTATGTTCTGAGCTCTGTACATTGCTCTGTAGTGCCAGTTACAGCAAGATGTCAGTGTAGGTAAGCCCAAAGTAATATACGACAGAGTTTATTTAGTACATTTTTCCAGTGTTTTAGAAACAATTACATCAGGTGACAATAGATACAGGCTGGGAGTCAGCAGAAATAAGAGGACAGAAGGTATCAGGCACATGACACCTCTTGGAGGTTCCAGCTTCAAAAACCTACTCTTTCACTCTTACACATCTGACTAAGCTTCACTAATGCTGTGTTGAACTGGAGGACTCCAGTCTGACTCTACTAGAGTGGTGACTTCCCCCCACTTTGGGCTTCCAGAAATGGAAGCCAGCTGCAGAGGTCCAGCTGAAGGGGAAAGTGGACTTGCATTACAAGGTGCTCTGATGGCCTCTGGTGCAGACAAGGAGAAAGGCAGTTTAGTGCACTGCAAATAAATGTCTCAAAACCAAGGAGCCATAAATCTCTTCGGCATCTTGTGTCTGAATTTTCTGCTGGTGAAGCTGTGCACTGTGAGTCTTATGTATCTAGAGCAGGTCTGTCATTTGGAAAACTGGCTTGTAAATTAAGGCTCGAAGGCAGAGAGGCTGATCCGGGGTGAACAGTGGGCGTGAGCACAATACACCCACTGGTCCCACTCAGTTATCAGAATCTGTGGCATTTGAAATAGTGGTTTTAGGCACCTTCTAGTCTCATTCAAGTTCTTTGGTCACTATATTCAAACATTGATCTGTGTATCCAAAGAAGCAGAAAAAGCCATAGGACTTGTGAAATTAAAAAAAAAAAAAAGAGAGAGAGAAAGAGAGAGAATAGAGAAAGCTGAAGGAACCCTTACAGCAGGGTTATTTTACATCATCACTAGAGATAAGCAATCCCATCTCCATTTTCTGCCGTTAGGAACAGCAGAGAACCGGCAGATTACTGTAACAGCAAATTAAAAAGGAAAGAGGCAATTCAGTTGAATCAGTGACTCAGTGCTTAGTGGCTCAAGTCCTTGATCATTTAAATCAGGATGTAAATTTCTGCTGTCAAGAGGATCTTCTGTTCAATACAGTAATTTCTTCATCAGCAAGAAGTTGGTCAGTCTCTGGTGCTTTACATTCACTCACACAGAGATGCCAAGCCATGTTGAGTCCATCGGTGGTCAAGAAACCTAACATATGGTGCCAATGCCATAATAGCAAAATAGCTCGAAAACTATCCAGGCTGACTCGCTCATCTGACTCATGCTTGAAAATACATTTATACCCAATCACTACATTATAGAGCACCTCTATCACTATAATTCTTATTTGTTCTTGATTTCTAAATGACTTCAGCAAATCGAGAAATGTGTCGAATGCAAAGGCTCTTCTGTTGTTAATATAATGTTTCAGTATTAAGATTTTTGAGATATGGACTGTTACAGGAAAACATAAACCAATTAAATACCAATTGTATTTATCTTTCTGAAGGACCTCATTACAAATAGTAGCTATTTTATGAGAAAATGTTTGCACTGTAAGCTCTAGATAAAAATTTAACATCCTTTTTCTAGACCATCAAGTTTTCTAATATCAAGCTTTCTAACAAAGGCAAACTAATAAAAATTCTTGACATGGTAGGAAAATTACGGATATCACTAGTTTCTTTCCAAGTAAACAATTTCTTGGAAACTTGCATGTAGTCCTTTCTCCAACATATTTTTTTCTTTATCCCTAGACCATGAACTATATAAATTAGTTAAATTCTTCACAATGTACTTCAAATGTCATATTTATTTAGCACTGCACTTAGAGTATTACAACATTTTCATATTGCTAGCAAATGTGAAAATAGCTTGGAAAGCACTTCCCAGTTTTCCTGGTAGCTTTTAAACACATTATTGTCAAAACAACCTTAGTGTCTAGTTTAAAATATTTCAAAAATATGAATACACTGCAAAGATACTTGCTCCTATTATTCCACTAATAGAAATTATGTTTATTCTTCTTGGAAAATAGTGATATATTTGAATAAATGTCACTTACATTTCCAAACTCCAAATATTTTCAAAACTTTTAAAGGAACTAGCTAGGCCTTGAAAAAGTAAAATTGATTTATCTTTGGATATCCATTATTGCAAAAACCAGTAAGATTAAAAAAAAAGTATTTTGATATATTTAAGAGGTAAGCTGTCATTTTGAGCCTTCCTTTCTGAGTATAATCTGAGTTTATTGCTGGTTATTTGAGAAAGATATTCAGAAAGGTGGAAAGAATTAGTATTGGGTGTCTTCTGAACAAAGAGAGGTCTGGGAATAAACTAATCACCTTTGGCTCTCATAGTTCACAGAGACAAGCACTTTTAAGCATGAGTCATCTTATCTTAAATTAGATGCCTGAAATAAGTCATATGAACTGTGCTCAAATGTCCATTTCTCTCCACTGACTAATAAAGGGAACCCAGACAACCAGCTCAAATGTATGTTATTCACAATTGTATAAACTTAGGTGAGATAAAGCCCCCTGGATGAAGTGAAAGCTTTCTCATCCCACTGTTATTTCCCTCTTGACTGGTCTATCATGTTTGTATTCACTGTGAATATGAGGCTGTCATAATTCAACCATAATCATTCATTCATTCAACAATGGACAACAGAAAGATCTCCAATTCAAAAGAAGAAAGGAATTAACCAAACAGCCTAGTCCAGTGTTCATGGTCTTTATCTTCCCGTTTATGCATGTACACCTTGATGTTTCTCTATGAGCATATATACATTGAGTAAGGAGACAATATATGGTCTTGCGTTTAGCTAAAATTTTTGGTGAGTTCAAATGTGCTATGTTGGGTTTAGAAGGATTTGTACTCAAATTAAATACGATTAGTTAAAGTACTAAAAAATCTTTGTGCGGATGACTTTATTTTAGTTTAGAATTTTCTTGTTTATGTTTGATTCCTAGGCAACTTTCTATGAACTAGAAGAACCATTTAAAAGATGTTTTTCAGTCTTCGCTGATTTAGGGAATTTGGCTCAAAATTTTACATCATATACATGATACTGACTACTATTTTCTTTTTCAAAAAACAGCAGATACTAGGACTAGATTTCCATGTGCACTACCTCAACTGGATAAATTAGTTTTAGACTTGAAGCACTGGCATTCTGTGTTATCAATAATTTACAATTGAATGTTCATTTTGTGTGGATGCCTCCTTAAAGTGGAGAACCAGCCCTTTCATCATTGTCTGTGATCAAACCCACAAGCCAAAGCCTGCCATTGCTTAGAGAATAAGGACTTAATTGGTAGACACAAGTCTTAAAGTATCAGAGGCCATGAAATTTAAAAGCAAAGCTACTCTGCAGATTACTGTACAGAGAAAGATGACTGCAGATGAGTTTAAGAGAGGGAGTCATTTAAGCAGCAGAAAGCCCCCAATAGGCTAATTTATCATCCTCCTTGGCAGCCTCTGTGTGAAACCACTTTACATCATCTATCTGAAACCACTGCTGGATCAAATCTGGGATATGTTCATCGGATGGTTTGTGCATGCCAGCAAATGTAACTTCATTTTGATTTGTAATGCAGGTAGAAAACAATCATATTTCTACACATTTAAAATACATATGCATTCAAAAAGTCCAGACTAACACAGAAAGATTACAGGCTAGCCTAAACCTTCGCATTTCCAAGAGCTATATTTGAACCTATGTAAGACTTGCTTAGACTTAATGCTGAACTTCATATTTAATTTGCTATTCAAGAATGAATAAATTATAGAAAGTAAACAGCGTTGAGGAGAAGATCCACATAGAAGGGCTAAGTTATATAAACAATATATGTTTTTCACTTCACATTTCAAATTTACACTACATGGTGAACATGCTGTTGATATAGCATTGCTGACGTTCTGATCCTTTGTGTCCTGCATGACATCAATTAAAATATTTAATGATATAGAACCAAGATATGCAGTATGATCAAAACCATCAAGCTGATAGTGACAGATTTAAACATCTTTGCAAACATTTTATTCTTAAAAACTAAAGTATGTATTTTGCTTTTCAAATAGAAGTGTTTGCAGCTGAAAATATTCCCCATTTATCTTAAAACCCACCTTTGTTGGATCACAGCATTTATAAATTAACTACTTTTAACTACTAACCATTTGTCAGTGACATATTTTTTAAAATTCTAGCCTTTTAAATAAAGAGTGAAATAGTAAGTATATTAACCAATAATATTCTTTTACTCTTGCTAAAAATCACAATTTCAACCCAAAGCTCTGACAACAATAGCCTGAAGTTTTTGGTGGGTACTGGTGAACCAGCTGGATTAATCCCTGGCTTCCATGGGGAGGAGGCTCTCTTGGAATGGAGAGGTCCTGAGGTCAGAACACTGGGAGCAATCAGAGCAGTTGGAAGTTACCCCACTGATTGGGGTCTTGATCACCGAGGCCCATGGCTGTGCCTATGGTCATGGCTATGGCCATGCTGGAGACCAGGACTCCTATGGCATTGCTGAGGCAGGGACTGACAGCCCTGGACTGAGCTGAAATGGGACTCTTGGTCCATGGGGTCCCAGGTGAGGCTAGTCAGGGCCATAAAGACCTATTGGTGTTCTCAGTGCCCCCTCAAAATCAATTGCTTTGATACAAACAATATCAATAACAGTAATAAACAATAGCAATAGTACAATTAATAATTTCTACATCCTCAGTAATGACCTCATTAAATCTTAATAACAGAAAGTCTAGACCACAGTATTTGTTGGAAACAGCCTGTATTTTAATTTCTTTGATAAACATTGCCAGAATGCTATAGGTGGCAATATCATTTTTACTTTTATAAAACAGCCATAATTTTTAATTTTAGTAACAGCTTTTATTCAGGTGAACTTTGCAGAACCAGTACTTGAATGATTATTTTTGATCACATAATGTATTTTTACATGCTTATGTCCCTTCATGAAAATAATTTAAATGCAGGTTTTCCAGTGACTCCATTCAAATAAGTCACCTACAAGTACTAAAGAACATAATCTCTCCAAAATTATTCAAATGCTTAAGCGCTTGAGGATATATCCATACTGCTAAATAAAATGGTCAGGGAATAATACCATTTCCGGATTGCTTAAATCTAGCTCTAAATAAATATTTGTCTTGGAGAAATTTAGAGCAATGCAAAGCAAGGGAAGAAGCTATCAGTTAAGCTGTGTTCATGATCAGGGGTCCAATGCTCAAGCTTTCTCTTTTCCACATTTTTGTTTTTCAGTAAAGATGCATTCAAAGAGTCTCTAGACAGCAACCTATGTTTTCTTGAATGGTACAATTTCATCTTCTGCCTTTATGGACTTTGAGCAGGAAATTCGAATATTAGAAATATGTTTTGCTCAGGGTTCCCAGCAGTTCCCTAAGACTGGGAAAAAGAAGTTCAACCATATACCACTTCTTAGTAGTTTTACTAGAGAGATTAGATATCCTGCCACTTATTACCACTACCAGTTCTAATCTGATTTTACTAGCTAAATTAGACATCCTTGCCACTTTTTATGCTGGTTCCTTGAATTCCATCTGAACTGTCCAGCCCCTTTATAAAGATAAGATAAAGAATAAAGTCAGTCCAAAGAATTCTTGTTTATGAATTCATGCAGGCAAGGCAATATTCAGTACTGTGTTACCTAAATCTTCCTGTCAACATGCATTTAGAGGCTTAAGGCTAAGATAGATATATCACAGTTTTTTTTTTTTTTTGTATATGACAAACAGAGCAAGCTTCTAATTACGTTTTTACATATGACTGAAAAGCAGACTGGCTGCTTGTTTACCCATTTTAGATACTTAAATTCATTTGAAACATTAACATCTCATTGCAAGTGTTGGAGGGGAGTTATTAGAAAAGGTCCAATATCTTCCTTATCAGGGTTGTCACAGACTACTACCACACAAATTATATTATAAACTAGCCATACAATGATTAAATTCTACAGGTTTAGAAGTAAGAAAGAAACAGTAGGGTCTTTAGGTTGGAGAATGTAAATATAAAGGGATTGAAATTTAATCAACCTCCCAGTTAGCTAGAAGTGTTCAAAGAGCTGCTTTGAAGAATACATAATGTAAGTTCTTTCCTTCCATCTTGTCTCATCTCCCACACCTCAACTTTTACTTTGCATTGCTGAGAAAAGTGAGAGATGAGTATTTTTCATCTGCTGTGGGCATTGTATCAGTCCATGATATTCTTTTCTTTTCTTTCCTTTTTTTTTTTTTTTTTTTTTTTTTCTTTTGTGTTGGATTCAACCTATGACATTTTAACAAGACCTTAGTGCATGCAATTGTTCATGAAAGACAAAGATGAAGTTTCCTACTGGAGGTGCCAAGCCCAGGCTGGACCATGGCAGAAACTTCATTGATCAATTCAGACCTCATTCAAAGGACAGACAATGTCTTCTAGAAGAGGTCTGAAAAGCAAATTTGAAGCTGATGACAGCTTTTAACCAGGTACAAATAATTAAGGAAGGAGTGGTGACCAATACATCATTGGCAGGGAGCTTCCAAATGAAGCAAGTTAATAAAAACACAATGTAATTAAAGGATGTTCCCTCTGTCTTATCTCTCTGCCTGCATGCCAAACGCAATGGCTCTCATTACTCATTCGGGTAACCTGCTTGAAAGCACAAAAGAAGGGAAAGTAGTTTCTTGGTTCTACTGGAAGAGAAAGTAGGAAAATGGATCAGAGGAAGCGGAAATGTGTTTTTCTATGCTTTCTTTGAAAAATGAAACTTTGTATTCAGTGTTTTTAGAACTGCTGAACATTGTTGAGACATTGTACTTTTTGCTCCACAACTTTCACGGCTACAGTATTTCCCAGAGTACATGATGCAGCCTGATAAAGACTTTATTAACTATCTCCAAGATAAAGACTATAATCACTGCTCACCAGGAGTCCTCAGAAGCAGGTGTCAAAGAAACCTTAAGAATGAAATTTGCTTAGGAGAGCAGGACAGAAAAAGAAACTCAACAATATTTTGGAAGAAGATGAAATTTAGTAGAACCACTTTATGGATGGAAAACAGATTGACTTGTTACTCTGTTACATGACTGAGCAAAACTTTCCTTAGCTGATGTGATCAAACATTTTTCTTCTGCAGCCATATAATTATCTTATTTTAAAAAGCTTTTTTGCCTTGTTATAATCAGCACTATGATTATTTAACTTCAGCTCTTATTTTCTTTAGAAGTAAACCTCTTCGTTTTAGAATTGATTTGTGTTCTTTGGAGGGGAGAAGGTGGTGTCATGGTTTTCATATTCATTCTGAATCAGTAGTCACAAGAAGTATATGCCTAGTGCCTTCTGGAAAGAGCTGGTTCAAAAAGCTGCAAGTATTGGTATGAGCATGGCTCACAAACGTGGTGGGCAATAATGGAGATGACAGCATTAATAAAACAACACTGGCTTACCAATAATGATTGTTTTCAAAGAGATTAATTCTGCCAAACGATAAACACAGAGATCAGCATACAAACTCTTCCCTAAACATCATAAACATCATCTTCCATAAAAACATTTATACTTTCTGGACTTTCCATGTATAATTATTTTTTATTATCTTTTTTTTTTTTAAAAAAAAAGAGAAAGATTTAAGTGTCATTGATGGAGACAGGAAATTTAGCTGTGTTGCTACGATTGCTGCAATTTGTCACAACGTTTTAGGAAAATACCTGTGCCTGTGCAACCTTTATGACAACAAATTCATATTTGAAGTGACTTTATCTGCTTAGTGATTTTTTGACTTTTGAGGATCTTTAAAAAGTGACTGCAGGAAATGTTACATTGTATTTTGCATCCAGCTTACAGAAGTGTGAAATGTTCGTGTATTCAAATTTGATATGTAAAATAAACTTTTGTCCACATTTGTTCAAGGATTTCAATATCTGGGCAAGCTTGTCATTCGCCTTGCAGCAGATTTTCCATATCATATTGTCACTGGCTTGCAATAACAGGCTTGGAGGCTCCTTTGTACTGTTTAGTTTCCAATAATTCAAAAATTCACTTGATAATGGTCTCTCTCTACCCAGTTTGAGTTCACTTAACTCCAACACAGTCAAGTGGCTTTTGCACACATGTATTAGTACCCCACTGATGCATATAAAAGGACAGGGAATTATACTTTTAGTTGATTTCTTCTTTGGCAATCATTTTAAAATTACCACTTGGCCTGTTTTTAATGAGCTTTGAAATTCTGTCAGGCTGAGACTTTTTTTATGTTTAATGAAGCAAATTGTTGATCAAGGCCTTTGCTATTATTAAAATTATTTGGACCTTTCTTTTTAATTCTTTCTACTTCTGTTATTAATATGTTAATTTGGAATGATGAAGATCACAGTAATATTAGCTGCAGTCTTACTCTTTATTACACTATTTACACTTCCTCTTTATTACACTAATAATAATATTACATTAATATGAATCCTTTTTTGGGGGATGGCCAGATGTGATCCATATATTCCCTTTGCTAGCTATGGGAATAACTATGAAGCCTTTTAATAATAATGATGATGATAAAAAGAGAGAGAGAGAAAAAAGAAGGGAAAAGATATGGTTTGTTGCATTTAGTGTCCAGAAAATTCTTGCCATTTCTTGCCATTCTTATGCAAAAATAAAGCACCTACTATTTGGTCCATTTTATAGAAAATAAGTGCAGGTTAGCTGCTTATTTGTAAGTTCCAAGTAATATTTGCTTTCAGTAAAGATTTTTTTCAACATATTCTATCTTTTTCTGCCTTTGATCATAAGTTATTTTGGATCCTAAAATGTAATTGGATGTGATTTTAAATACAACCTGAAATGACTTTATGGTGTCAAGTGACCTGCTGTGGCAGGAAACCCTAAAATGCTGTCCTTTCCCTAAACTGATCAAGCAACTTAATGCCATTAAAAGATTGAAAATGGAAATAACGATCGACTGCCAGTTTTGCCATTCTACTCACTGTTAATGTTTCATCAGTTTTATTTTAGTAGTTAGAAACATTCTCTGCTGTATGGCCACATTACACTCCTTCATTCTTCAGCTCATATTTTTCTTTTAATAGTTTCTTTCTCTCTGCAATAATTCTCTTCTGCTGCACGCACAGACAGCAGTATTGAGTCTCTCTCTCTCTCTCTTTTTTTTTTTTTTTTTTTTTTTTTTTTTTGACCAGGCTAAAGTTTGAGGTATTTAATTTAATTTAATTTAATACGATTATACCTCCATTCCCTAGTCCTGCTCACTCTGTGTTTAATCATTATTGAATTCAATTTTTCTGAGTATGGGTTATTCCACTTACACATTAGCTTGTGTGGTGGCACTAATAATTGTCTCTCTCCAAGAAACTGTGACAATATACATATTATGATACTGGACTTAGTTTTTATAGGTACAGTACATTGGATTATGGTTGTCTCACGGTTAGCTAATGTCCCAGAATACCGTTTTTTTTTTCTCATTTCAAATTGGTGAACTTCCACTTCAGAGCAGAAATTCTTAATGTTAAATACATGACCTTTAATCTTCTTCTGATTAATACCATTTCTAGAGCACAGGGCCTCATGATTGTTGTTTTGAATCCCTTGTTTTTTTTCTCTTGTTCTGAATTCATTCTGAATTCATTCATTCTGAATATCATTTAACTGGCCTCATCACCAAATATCATCAGAAGAACTCCATTCTTGGAGTCTTGCCAGCACAATATAGTGGAAATTTGTAAATGGCCTCAAGCTCTGCTCAGGAACTCTGCTGATAAGCTCTGCCTGTTCACATTGTCCATTTCAAGTTACACACTTTTTGTTTTCTTTTTCTCTCCCCTCAGTCAATTCTTTCTCTCTCTGATAGAATTTTACTAATTGCTACCCTCTTCAGCTGTATGAATAATATTTTTATGTAGCATCCAATCAGATGATTTATATAAATCCTGAGAGAATAGATCAATTGCTTCTCATTTATCTGAGAATTTATGCAACTCTATTTGAACAGTGAATAAAAGCAAGATTTTGTTTAAACAAGAAACTAGGTGATAAAGGACTGCATATTAATGCAATCCCCCCAAAACAAACAAACAAACGAACAATAACAACAAAAAACACTCCTGAAATAGTTCATTACTTTTTAAATCTTTGATGAAAAGATTTTTTTTTTTTCCTGCCAGAATCCTTCATTCTTTAATTTACTGAATTCCTTTTAGTAGTGCTGGAAGGAAGAAAAGTTCATTTCCTTTTATGGAGTATTTTGACGTATGGAAAACTGTTCTCCCTCTGACTTGGATCAACATGCAGGAATGTTCACATTTGCTAGGAGACAGAAGAGAGTTTTGGCTTTGCAGGCATCCACCTGTCTTCCTGTCCTACAGCCCAGAGAAGACCCAGAGCTCGTGGTCATGGTACCCAGCAGGTGGCTTGATTGAGGAACCACAGAGATGAGCTGGCAGGAAACCAAGAAATTTCCAAAGCTTGTCTGGTGGTTGATTTCCAACAGGATTTCATCACAATAGAACTATTTTAGAAAAACATTTGCATTCCGATGAAGTAAAAAATTCCAAAAAGAAAATATTTTGTCTGAATTTTCTGATGAGCTTGAATGCCAAAAAAGCTTACTGTGGGAGGAGGCAGATAATCTCCATTTGGAACACCACATGCCAATTATTTACCATGCTGGGACTTGACAACTTCTTGAATCACGCTTGTTGTATCATGTCCCTGGGGGGTCTAGGAGAACTAGCATAAAGTTACAGTTGGCCATGAACTAGAAGTACCAATTCCATTAGATATCTGCTAAAAAGTCTTCTTGAAAATTTGAAAGGAGGTAAAAGTCTAAGTTTCAGTGTTCAAACACACTGGAAATTTGATCCAGTTTAAAAAAAAAAAAAGTAATCTAATAAAAAACAAAACAACGTAAAGAAAAGCCTTTTATTTTGTTATTTTTCCTAGCACACTTTACTGTGGGGCCAAACTTCCGTGCTGGACCAGTGGGAAGAGGAGGAAGAGAGAAATTCCATGAGGCCCGGGTGTAATTAGTGAAACCGTGAAACTTTGCATTGGCACTGTCTGAGAAAATTGCATAAATTGATAAGTAAGTAGGTTAAATGTGGCTTTCCTCTTTTCTTATGTTTACAAAGCTTTCTAAATAGGTTACCTGCTTTTATATAATTTTAAGTTAACAGGCTTTAGGAAAGAGAGGATAGACTTTAGGAATGGAGACTCAAAGGCATGTGTCTAACACACATGCGATCTGTTCCTATTTTTGTGGTAATCCTAGGATATTCATACCCTGCGCAGAACTCCAGTATAAATAACCCATGGTAGCACCCCAAAGAATATGCTTTGAGGGCTGCAGGAATCAGTTTAAGAACATATGACACAAAGAAAAAGAAATATTTTTCTAGGAGTTCCAATGTGATTTAAGAAAGATTGGAATAAACTGGAGCCTGCAATGCAAGGTTTCTCTCCTGAAAGCAAAATTTCAGAGTGCTTTGTCTCAGTCTGGGACTAAACTCACGTTCCAGAATATTGAGTTTTCCTTGTGCAAATTGTTTCATATTGTGATCCACAGTTACAAAAAATATTTTTTTTTATATTGCCTAATGTACATGATATTTAAAGCTTACGCTCCAAGGCTCAAACCAGTCATTAAATGACAGGAGGTAGAAAGAAATATGTCTTATCAGCAGGGGTATTCTCTGCTGGATTTTCTTGGTCCTTTCTAAATTGTCTCCTAACCATACTGAGAGAGGATACTGAATAAAACTGGCTGATGATCTGATCCAACCTGGCAGCTTTTGTGATGCTAAGTAACAAACAGAGGTGGGTTTATCCTATACATAACAATGGCAATTATATGCTTGTTAGTACAGCTTGACCTAGTTTTTCTTTGATTTATGCAGCAGAAAGGCTAATGTGTGACAACTATTATTAAAGTAAAATTCATGTGGAGTCTTAGGACCAGATAAGAGCAAACATTGTCTCTTTCACTATCTCCTTGCACTTCATAAGTGTCTATACATATGTTTTTGTTGGTTTTTTTTGGTGGTGGTGGTGGTGGCTTTTTATCTCTCAGTGTATTGCAATGTTAACCGTCTATACCCTCACAGAATATACAGTGATTTTTCATTGCTCTGCTGCCTGTTTAATATATCTGTAAAGAGTGTGCTGAAGTGCCTGTTATCCTAGAAGGTATACTGCATGTTAGAAATTGTGATTCCAAGTGGATTAAAGCTTACTATTGTTTTATTAGAAATTACTCCAGAAAAAAGTGAAGAAAGACCTCTGGCTTACTAGTATTAATTCCTATATCAACTAGGTGGTCTGAAATGGTATTTCTTGCGACAGTTTCTCTTTGCTTTTGTTTAGTCAATTCTTTGGTCATGTGATGTGACCTGCAGAGATGTGATGATACTCAGTGGCTTGCTGTGTCTGCACTCCTCAATGTAAGGAAGACAGGAATGTTAGATAAAGTTTTAGTCTTCACCTCCTTCTAGTACTTGCTGTCTGTGTGAGATATTTTATTTTCTTTAAAATGTAAGCTCCTCTGGCTATAAACTGTGATGTTTTATGATGCATACATTCCTGAGTACATTTATTTGTCCTTAAGAAATAATAGCTTGGCAGTAGCTGGTTGGTAGGTGGCAGAGAGAGACTTAGGTGATGCCAAGTAGTATGTACCAGTAGAGAATGAACCCTGAGCTGCCTCAGATGTCTTGTGAGACCTGCAGAAGTCGAAGAACTTGTGTTTTGCTTCTGTTGACTTGGGTACACCAACTTGGATCAAGAGGAGAGGTTTACATTATCCTGGGGTTCTCAGCCCATTCACTGAGATTTAATGTTTATCTGTTCCTTTTGAAAATAAGGAGGGCCAGGAAACACCACTTCTTTCCCCTTAAAAAAAAAAAAAAAAAAAAAAAAAAAAAAGCTGCCCTTAGACTACTTATTTGAGTGGTGTGAGTTTACAAGCTTATGAAGGTGGTAGGCTTGGGTTCAATGCCTGCTTTTGCTTGAGGAGATGTTTTTCACACTTAACTGAAGTTTCTTTAACCACCAGCTGTTCTGAGTTGACCTGTTTTTGAACTTCTTTCATTTTGCAAAAAAACAATAAAAGATTCATTGCCTCAGAGACACAGATGAAAGAGGAATGCCTGGATCACAGAGTAGTATTCGGAGAACCCAGAGAGAGGTAAGCGCCGGAGAACTGCCAAAATCAAAGTAATAAAAATCAGAACATTAAGCCTCTGTTTACATTAGCATTTTGGTTTAGGACAGCAGTGCAATATCAAGACAAAATCCTTGGTTGTCCCTTATAGCCTTTTGGTCCACAGAGAGGTTTTGTTGCAGACAAATTAGATTCACTTCAGGGAAAATGACATTGAAGGCTGTGCTTCAGGTGCTTACTGAATGTCCTTCAACCTCTAGTGGGAATACAAGGGTCCAACGCAATGACTGTTCTTTCAGGCAGGTTCTCACCACATGTTGTGGGGAGCCAGACCCAGGGAACTGACTGGGCTGAAAGCAAACTTCCAAATGACTTTCAGTATAGATGCAGAGTTCTCAGCATGAACTGCTTCAAGCTACTTCTGCTTTTATTGTACTAAAGTTTGGGTCAGCAGAGAAATAAACTCAGACAATATTGGACCATTGCAGTGTATAGGAAGAGAGAATTCAGTAAAGAAAATTATTCTTTGCACAAAGTTTTAAGTATTGTAGTTCATTTTATTGTATTTTTCTTTAGCTTAGCTGGTTATTGAGCTAACAGTCCTGAATATAAAATAACTGATAGCACTTCCACTAAAGGTATATAGGTTTCATCTTTGCTCTTATTTTCTAGCTACTGAAAGTATTTCTAATGGAATTTCTGAATGTCTTCTGATCATTTCTTTTGATATGTACAGTGTCATTAGGGGAAAATACAATAATGTATCCTATAAATGCCTGAATGACCACTTGTAAGTTGTTTCTGCTGCTAAGTGTGCTTTTGTATTCAAATGCAAATGAAATATTTAATGGGATATATTTCAGTAAAATTGCTATTTTATTTTTACAATTACTGTTTTACTTTTATAAATAGTCTTTTAAGAAAAGATTTTCTGGCAATTTAAAATAACACAGAAAGCTATATCCTGAACTAAAGCCTATCTGTTGTTAAATTGAACTGTTTTTCAATTACATTAAAAATAAAGCCCTATGGCTGACAAAAACAGTAGTATCAAAAGTGCTGCTCTATATTTCAGAATACTCTGAATCAGATAATGTAATCTATAATTGCATCTCTTTAATCATCTGTTTTTATCTCCTACTTCTGGCATGATTTCAGTAGTTGAAAACGAGACATGTATACAGCAGAAACTAGATGCACAGAAATTCATGACTACCTTGAACCGTGAAATTTTTAAAGTTCATACAATTTAAATACTGTGCAGTCTCAGAGATTATATAAAACCATTATTTGATGAAGTCTTCAGAAAAGGAGGATGTGCTCAGAAACATAGGTGATATTTCTAGGATGACTAGAGTCTTGGTAGAAGCTTGTAGAGGCTTGAGTTTGCAATATTTTTCAGTCATGAACAAAAGCTTTAATCTAACAGGGGACTTGCAGCTCCCTGTTTGAAAGCAGTGCCTGACTTGGAGATGCCTTCTTCCTACAGTGACCTCCAAAATCTTAAGCTATAGGCATAGGAGGAGTTGGTATTCAAAGAGGAGATCAGAAATGCATACTACTGAGAGGGCCGCTGCTAAAGCTGGCTGACAGAAAACACAGAGAACAGTTCAGTATGTTGCCACAGAGTGGAAAACAAGTTCTTGGCTCAGGGCAGCAGGCTGCCATCTTAATCCCTAGGAGAAGAAATTTTGCTAGATGACTATATCACTAAATAGGATATTAAAGGATATTTAATTAATATTTTAATTTCTGAAAAAAAAGCAACCCACAAATTTCTTCTTTGAACATAGTTATAGGAAACATTAAAAAAATATTCAGATGTGATGAAATCAGGCCAGTACCCAGCTGCAGTGCAGCTGCTAGTACCCAGTCACACAGTACTCAGAACTAAAGTCTCAAACATCTGGAACCATAGAATATGCCAAGCAGTTCAGATACACATTTTATCATCCGAATGAAATCTTTTATGAAGCTAAAGAAAGTTAAAATGACCAGGATAGTTTTCTTTTTGCCATAGCAGCTCAGTTGTAAAACAATAAAATTTCTTGCTCTGAGAGAGGCAGCATGGTCAAGAAGTCCTAGATGGAGAATAGAGAGTGAAAAAAACATAAAATTGCAGTCTTGAAATCAAACTGCGGAAAATCTGAAGCATACAATGAAGACTATCTTGCATAGTGCTTTCAAAAGAATTTTTCTTTTGCCACCATCCTTAGCCACAGTTACATTTTATTATTTACACCATGATGACGTCTGAAGGCCAAGTCCCACTGTGTTAAACAAAGCCCTGTCATTTAGAGAAGTCCCTTCTGTTTGAAGAGCTTACACTGCAAGTATGCAATTACAGTTGATAAACAGATAAAACAGAAAGTGGGCAGGGATAAAGAGAAACAAATGAGTGTAATACAATACCATTAGCATAAGCCTATCCTAAAGAAATATCTTCATGTTGTTTGCTTTTTTTGCTGAGGTTAAGCCATAGTTGTTAAAGATATTTTTTAGATCTGAGTACCTAAAGTCCTATATGAGGCTGTTGTTTAGATTCAATGATACTGGCCCAATTGCAGAATTCAGGATTCATCATCCTGTTTTTGTTCATGTATCATTTTTCCTTACTAAATTTCTGGTCGACTTGTGAATAAAATCTTAACACATGGTAAATAAACGATAGCTAGTTAGTGGGTTTAAGCTAATATTCTGTAGTGATTCTTTTTGGAAGAATATGTAATTGAAATGTCAAAGGCAAGTCTGATAGAAGAATCCAGGCTATTGTAAATTAGGAATTTGCATTATAAGAGGACTATTAATGAATGACATGAGCTGTTACTTTTAAATAAAGTATAATCATTTGTATGCAATGTGCAATTCTACAAGTTCAATTTCAGAAGCAAAGATGTCTGGACAAGTATTTCTGCATAATTAGCTAATCTAAACTTAACATACAAAATTTTAGTAGGTCAACCATTATTAGAAGACATGATGTGCTTTAGATTGTGGTTGAAGACTGAAATTTGTTTTATAACCTAAAGGATTTATATAGATGTATAAAAATGAATATACATATATATTCCCTCAGAAAACATATTTTTGAAAATTTCCCATAAATGTTTATGCATCTTCTTCTGAGATAAGTGTGACTATTTTGACTGGTTGAGAATACTACACCTTATCATACACATTAATTATCATGACTTGCATACACTGTTTTTCTGCTTACTACTTTTTCTTCTGCAGTTTGTTCCATATATTGTTAAAAAAAAAAAAATCTGTACTGGAATTCAGTGTGGGTGATCAAAACGTCTGCAAACTAGCTTACATACGCACACCTCCTGTCTGTTGTGACTGCAGCTACTAAGACTCATTTTATTTTGGCCATCAAAGTTTGAAATTGAGGAGTCAGTCCACACGAGGACCTCTGATATCTTTAGACTACTGTCTTACAGTGTGGAGAATCCACTGTAAATATCTTAGTGCAATGTAACCTGTACTGTCTATGTAAGGCTCTTTCACCTCTCTTAATCACTGTCATCTTATAATTTGTTGGAGGAGATGGCGGATTAACTCTCTAGAAAATCAAAGCCTCTAAAGTCACCGGCTAATGGCCTCACTTTTTTTTTTTTTTTTTTCTAAACAAACAAAATATTAGAACGAAGCTCTCTGCTTCCACTGCCTAATTCAAACTTTTCTCCCATCTCAAGGATGTCTTTTTTTTTTTTTTTTTTCCCCTGGTTTTGGGGATGTATTTTAAAACTTGGTGTCCCAAAATGTTTCAGCTAAGAAATGCCCGAATGAGATAGTTCAACAACTGCAAATACTTTTTTTTTCAGTTGTTTCTATCAAAACATTTAATTGAGTTTGATCTTGGCAATGACCACCATCCAGTAGCGATCTTAGTACGTCAATCCAAACTAATTTTTGCGCAAATGCAAAACTAGTTTAAAAAGCCATTCATCTCTAATCCTAGAGAATATGTGTGGTAATGAATTGACCATTGCAGAAGTGCCATTAATGCTGATATTCTCTGACTTTCCTGTTTGGGACTTTTTAACCTGAATAATGTTCTTCTAATGCAGATTTTTTGTGTATAATATATTTGAATATTTCCTCTTCTTTTTCCTAATATTTATTCAGGTACAGTCAGCAAACTGTCTGTGTGTGCATTTATGTCATTAAATATTTGCTCCTGTAGAAAGACTCCTACACGTACACTTCTGGTGATGATTCTAATGAGATACCCCAGCCTTCAGGGCACCATTCTGTCAGCAGGTGCTCTACACAAAGCAATGCTGGAGTTTGCAGGTTATCTTCACAACAGTGTAATTTCCTGGCATGATTCAGTGTGCAGTGGGGGAAATACTGGCATGGGGCCCAGAGTACTTAGGCATTTCTTCTTCTGAACTCTTTACAAGTTAAATACCACATGCTTCATAATAAAAGTAAAAAGTTAATATTACTAATACCAAGACATTGTACTGACACTGTTCTCGTGATGACAAATTTTCCCTATCAAAAACAAATAAAGCCTACTTCTCACTCCTAAAAGTTCAGATTGTTATTAGATTTCTGATTACAAAAGTAAAGATGTTTAGACTCAATTTTAAGTTAGCTGGATTTCCTTGGAAGCTTCTTTTTTATTTTATTTTATTTTATTTTATTTTATTTTATTTTATTTTATTTTATTTTATTTTATTTTATTTTATTTTTTAATTGCAAGACAAGGGAATAAATCTGACAGTGTTCCCTGATATATTAAGTATAAAAGTTATGCAATTACCATGAACAGTGATCATCCATTAAATAAAGACATATTCTTTGTACTTATTACAACATGTATACTATCCAGAAAGAACCACATATTTCATATAAATTATTTAGGTTTTGATTTACCATGAGAAATTATTAAAATACTGGAAAAATTAAATACATTATGGATTCAAAATAATGTAGTTATTAGGTATAAAAATGCATTATAAAATATAAATATATTATCAAATATACTGCATTATGAAATTCAAAAAATATTTTATAGTTACTTATAAAATAGAGTATGAATAAAAAACTCTTCAAAACAAATTCTAAGCAGAAGTTGCCAGAGAATGCTGTGCAACCTGTTGCCTAACCTCCTTGCAAAAAATGATGCTTGTACTTCAAGAGCCTGTAAATTTTAGTACAAAATTTTATTTAAAAAATTGTCCTGGGCTAAAGATGCCATTTTTATTTGAAATTGTATTTTAATGAAAATGAAAAAATATTTTTAAACTTTTAAATTTTAAAACTTTTAAAAAGTTTTGACTCCTTAATATAAATTATGATTTATATGGAACTGATATTTTTAAACTGCCAAACTTCTGCAGTGTAGATTGAGATTAATCTAGAAGACTAATGAAAGATTAGTTTCCTTGCCCTTGTAGTCCCGAAATATCTGAAAAAAGAAATTAGAAAAACCTCATTGTGATACTTCTGAAAGTTTCAACTGAAAACTCAGATGAACGAAGGAAAAATGGGCATATTAAACCATTATATAATGTTATTCAGAACTTTCAGATATCAGGCAATTAAGAAAAGTATTAATGACCCACTCAGCAGGTTTTTATGTGTCTGTTTGCCTTGGAGGCAAATTATTTAAACATAACCTCCTATTACTTGCTAGAATACTTGTGCATATTTTAGAGGTCTCTCAAAGAGCAAGTATATTCTTATGGTTAGAGTCCATATCACAGACTGTTGCCATCTTTGTATGTCGGTCCTTACAGTAATTGTAGCACTGAGTCTAACTGTGAGTTCTGAGAATAGTCCTTTTACAAAGAATTTTTAAAACACTTTCCAATAGTTAGGGGGCTTCAGTCACCAATCTGCTTTTGACTGACCTTAAGTCAGTGTTCATCCTGAGAAAATCAATTTTAAGTCATCAAGGTAGTACACACTTTGGCAGCTTTGGGTTTTGTATCAAGCAGGGAGTTACGGCCAGGGAGTAGGCTGCACCAAGGGTGTCCATGACTGTCACCGGGTCCAACATGGCCCATGATGGCTGAGCCATGGTCATGATAATCGTGTACTTCACTCTGCTGCTAGGGAACGGGAACTAGCATCACGCTGGAGTGTTAGGCATGTTCAGGATGCACTTAATGCACAGGATATACTTAATGGCAAACGCCAGGGATGCCTTAGGCAAGGGGTCATTTGAGGATGTCAGTGAAAGTTAGGTGTGACGGCATTCACGATACCTGCTGTGAGTAGCATTAGGTGAAACAAATAATCAAATATAATTGCCCTGCATTTCAAAACCCTTATATATTAAGAGATTCAAGAGAAGACCAAACGGCTTAAGAAAAACCTGCCTTTGATAACAAATAGCAAATGACCAACTAGAGTAAAACTTTGAAACTGGTTAATAAATGTGTCAGTAAATAATAATAATAATAATAATTATAATGTAATTTGGATATAGTAATTTATTTTTAAAAATGGCATTTATAATGAATGTTATCAGCATGGAACAGTTTGAGCAAATCTGCACAGGGTATTCCCAATAGGCGAAATGTAAACTTTTGTCTGTTGGGTTTCATTGACCAAACAAAATCTTTAGGTGATGCCGCTTGAAGAGAGTGATTTTGAGTCAATATGTTTAGAAAGATATCCTAAGAGTCTACTCCATCAAGTGTTCTCAATGGATATACTCAGGAGATTGCTCCATATAGGCTAATCTACGCTGTATGTAATTATAGAAGTAGTTACTATTTATAACTAGTAGTTTGTCATTGCAGAGTATCTCTGCCACAGATTCACAGATTAATCATGTTTTTAGATATTTTTATGAGATACTTTATTTTTTAAATATGTTAACAAAGATCATATGAATATATTCATGAAATATGAATTCATATTTCATACAAATTTATGAAATATATTTGTGACTTCTTTAAAAATGTTTTTCCAGTTCAGAATTTTCTCTGAAACTGCTTTTTTTTTTTTTGCATGAAGAGCAAATGGTGATCAAGAATTCTCTTTGAACACTTGTGGAGAAACAAATGAAATATTTTATGCACTTTTTCCCTCTGCTTTCAATTAACCAAAAGTAAAGAATTTGTAGATGGTTTTGAAGAAGGCAGGGGGGAAGGAATCAGACATTTATCTCATTTAGAAATAATATTGTGCCATAGTGGTGTGCCTTTCATGATAGATTTTGTTTTGAAATGGAACAGGGATAAATATTACTGGGTGCATGACAAATCCTAGGTTTCAGGAAATTTGATGTGAGACACAGTTTGATTTAACAATGAAGATAAACATCTGCTGCCTCTAAATAAATGGATTTTTTATTGCAGTGGTGGTCTTGGGAGAGTTTAGGGTGCGATGACCCCAAGAACAGAAGCACACCACTCAGTGATGTGATCTATTTTTTTTATAAACTTTTAGAGAGTGATTTCTGTGCTTAAGTTCCTATCTTAAGATTTCTGTTCTTCAGCAAAACACACTAAGTGCTCACAGTGCCTACCAAGACCCTGACCACTTTGGTGAAGTTCAAACAAGTGCCATGGGCCCTGGGGGAGAGGATGCTCACTCTGACCTTCACCATGCCTGTGTCCTGGACAGTGGCCTGGGCTGTGTGCGTCTTTCACACTGGGCTCAGACCGCTACATCAGCCGCCTAGGAATGGAATTTCCTCCAAGATAAAACTGCTTTTTACTATTTATTGCCTTTTAAAGTTAGTTTGTCATCACAGACTGCTGATGGCCTTGCTAGCTTACTAGCTCCAGGCTGCTCTCTGTGATTTTCCTCACATCTAAGGTCAATTAGAATTTATTTCCTCGGTTACTATTACCTTCTATTCTTCTGCCCCAAATGTGTTACATAGATTTAAAGCTGTTATCAGCTCACCTGTGTGTCTTTTTGTTTTTTCCTGCAGGTACCTAAACCATTCACTAGAGCAGGGCAGTCCATGCCTCATTTAGCAGCGCTCTCGGTTAGGTCTACTCCATGACATTAATTTCTGCTTCATTGTTTCCAGAGCACCTACTACAACTATCTAATCAGTGAAGACTGGGTGGATGTAACCAGGCTTTCACTTACCCAAGTGATGCTTCTCAGTAGGTTTTATCCTGGGACAAATTCCATGCAAATATAGAAGACATGTTAGCAAAATCACTGCCATTACATGATAGATGCTGTATGGTAGCTTCTTTTAGATGTGATGGACCTACACTAAAGACCACACTCAGGATTTTCACTGACAGCTTTGCTCTGGAAGAGGCTGGGTTTCAGAAACTTGGCGCACCTAGCAAGAAGGCCATGACTTAGCCACATCTGAATTCAAAGAGTCCTCCTGGTTGCAGGTCTGCCATTTCTGATTCTTATCTACTTGATTCAATCCCTTTATTATAGGTTTAATGCTAAGTTTGCGGGAGTCACTCACATCTTGGGTGGTTGCTTGATAGTGGAAAAGTTTGGTAGTTAGATAGAAGTGTCTCTTCCCATTTGCCTGATATTGGTCCATTGCCATTCCAGTATGGTAAAAAGATTAAAATTACCAGCTGAAATAAATACAAGAAAAATGTGTCTATTACCAGTGCACATTACTTCCTGAATATGGAATGACATATCCTACTGCAATTAATTAAATGCATGATTTAAGAAGTTATTTAAAGACAAGCCCTTGTCCCTCATAAAAGCATAACAGTCTAGTAGGAGGTCTATGGCTGTTTAGCAATTCTCCTGACACTATTTTTGCACTGTCTTTGAAATCACTTCAGACAAAGAGCATCATATTTAGATACTCTATGCATTTCAGTTTTGGATACTATATTATGAGAAACAAATAAATGGGTTTCAAATTCAGACAGAAAAGTAGAAATAAGGAAACATTCTGCAGCATAGGTATTCATTATACTTACAAGGTTTTCTAAGGATTTCTGGGCAAATAGTTTCAACTACAGTCAGCTTGAGACTTTGCAGCAAAACAAGAAGATTGATTTTAGTGCTCTGAGAACAGAGGGGTAATTATATTCTCATTTTCATGTTCATGATGTGCACAATTCTCCTATTAAACTTTAATGGGTGTTGCAAGTGAAAAAAACATATGCAACAAGATAGGGAAAACACCACAAAGCTGTTAGCTTTGAGTCCTTGTCAGATAGAAGATATTATCACTATAAATCTTAACTTTCATAGCCAGTGAGAGCTGCAGGGTAGGCTAGAGAAACAGAGAAGCATGGAACTGTATCTGTGCATTAAAAGTACCTCTCTAAAATATGTATCATGATTAAGTTAATATTGAACGGTGGATTTTATAACATTTTCTGATTTTATTTTCCCCAGGCAAAAATCAACACTTTTCTAACTGCAGTATCCTTCACAATTCATTTTCTGTAGTGTCAAAAGAGGTGTATTAAACACTCTGGGAGAAAACACACTCTCTGATATGGTGGCAGCAGGGTGCATATGGTTTCACAACAACATTAAAAGCTCATCTTTCTTTCTCTCTCTTTCCAGGAGCTGTTGTGGAGAGGGTGACACAGAAGTGAGAGTGCACTACCTGCAGTCAGCTATCAGAGAGCTGTGAAAAAAGAGAAGGCAGGGAGGAGTGCAGGGTACACTCAATAACATCTGTTCCTAAATGGAGGCAATAAGATCCAGCCTGCTTAGCATAAGCAGAAATATGTCAAGTTAAATAGGATAGCAGCGGGACTCAAGGTAGAGCATGCAGAAGTTGTGAAAATAAATGAGCAGAGCCCAAACATTTATGACATGAGGCAAGTGTGTAACCAAACTCGTGAATTCCTGGCTACATTTTCATTTATTAAAAACAGGGAAAATGTGGAATTGCAGACATGCATTGGAAAAGAAGTATTAAAATTGTGATTTGCATATATCCTTATCAGAAATATGGAAGGCAAGTATAGAGAATTTAAAAGTAGTGCTTTCTATCAGCTTTTGACTCTACCAAAATTTTTGGTTGAAAACTGTACTATACTGGTTCAAATAGTACTATTTTTCAGCACATGTTTCAGGGCTGAAACACTACTATACAAACCCATGAAAGGATAGTAAAATATGTAATCAGACAGAGTGCTATACTGAAATTTGCAGGAGCAGTAAGACATAAACACGTCTTTATACTTTCACAATATGTTTTTGGGGAGGAATTGGGTTGTTTGTCTTTCTGGTATCTGGAGCTTTCTTAAACTGTAATGTTATTTTAGACTTCTCTGCTGTCTTTGTTCAAGTTCAGCAAATAGGGTGTTTACATTTTGATTAAAAAAAACCCCACTCTTTTCTCAAATAAATAAACTGTCCCACTAGAAAAAAGAAAAACAAAACAAAGCGGAAAGCTAGAGAGCTACATTGTTAAGGTACAGACAGAAAAAGAATAGAAAACACACAGTCAAAGTAAAAATACATGCTTCAAGATAAAAATTAAAGAAAGCATGTGGTACAATAATGAAAGGAAATACTAGAAAGCTAATTTAAATGGTAGGAAAGAAAAGTTGCATTTACAGCTAATCAGATGAATTACTTAGAATCATAGGATCACAGAATGCTTAAGGTTGGAAGGGACCTCTAGAGGTCATCTAGTTCAACCCCCCTGCACACGCAGGGTCACCTAGAGCACGTGGCACAGGACTGCATCCAAGCGGGTTTGGAAGATCTCCACAGAAGGATACTCCACAACCTCTCTGGGCAGCCTGTTCCAGTGCTCCGTCACACTCATTGTTAAGAAATTTTTCCTTAAGTTCATGTGGAACTTTTGGTGCTTCAGTTTGTGGCCATTACCTCTAGTTCTGTTGGTGGCCACCACTGAAAAGAGGCCAGCACCATCCTCCTCACTGCCTCCCTTGAGGTACTTATAGACACTGATTAGATCCCCTCTCAGCCTTCTCTTCTCCAGGCTGAACAGGCCCAGCTCCCTCAGCCTCTCCTCATACAGCAGATGTTCCAGGCCCCTGATCATCCTTGTGGCCCTGCGCTGGACTCTCTCCAGCAGCTCCACATCCCTCTTGTACTGTGGAGCCCAGAACTGGACACAATACTCCAGATGCAGCCTCACGAGGGCTGAGTAGAGGGGCAGGATCACCTCCCTCGACCTGCTGGAGATGCTCTTCTTAATGCACCCCAGGATCCCACTGGCCTTCTTGGCCACAAGAGCACACTGCTGCCTCATGGTCAACTTGTCCACCATGACACCCAGGTCTTTCTCTGCAGAGCTGCTCTCCAGAAGGTCGGTCCCCAGCCTGTCCTGGTGCCTGGGGTTATTCCTCCCCAGGTGCAGGACCTTGCACTTGGCCTTGTTGAATTTCATAAGATTTTTCACCACCCAGTTGTTCAGTCTGTCCAATTCCCTCTGGATGGCAGCGCAGCCCTCTGGGGTATCACTTGAGCTGACATCTGTGATTGTGATGATTTCAACTGAAAGATCTGGAAAAACAAAACTGCTAGCAAATGATAGAAGAACTGAGACTGCAGGAGCTGGCCCTTTGTGGAGGAATGTTGGAAAATATGAGTTGCTGTTGAACAGCACCAAAATACCCTTGCCCATATGAATATCCTGTACTAAGGGAGAAACAAGTTTTCCAGCAATAACCTTCTCAAATGCACCATTTAATTTAAATACACACATATACTTTAACTACAAACTTCCATTGCCACAAATCAAGCTTTTCTATGAAATTAGAAAAAAAAAATCTATGAGAGGGTCTTCCTGGAATCACTGCAGAGACTGTAACAGGTTGGATAAATAAATAATATTTTATTATCAGGTGGAACAGCATGTGGGAATACAGAAAAGGAGGCTCTCCTAGTTCTGGTTAGAAAGGGCAAGTCTGTTCCTACCAGGAATTAGAAGAGAGTATGGGGAGGTATATTCCTCTACAGGGGGAAGAATGCTGATGCTACTTTCTACCAAGTGCAGCAAGCAGAGCATCTTTGTCTTGTTTTTCAGTCATTCTTCAGTCAGTGCCACACACTGAGCAAATTTGACTTGCTCTATGCTGGTAGAGCTTTTAGTGAGTTACCATGAAAAACAACATGGCATTTTAGCCTAACAGCATGAGAACAAATGCGCATCTCCACTGGAACTAATATAAAATAGAAAGCAGATCATATTACTAGGGCTATATGCATGGAGCTGCCAGCATCCTGTCATTAACCAAGTGCTTGTAAACACTAAAAAAAAATATATAATCACAAAACCACAATTTTTTCTTTTTTTTTTTTAAGTTTGATTTTGTGAAGCCCCCATGGCTGGCAGCCTACCCTGCAACATCCAAAGGGCCACATGCTGGCTTGTTTTGTTTTGCTGTTTGGTTTACAGTTGCTAAGTGGGTGCAGACTATCAGGTTTGTTCCTTTGTATCCTTATTTGCTTGCTTCCTTTGTTTTTATGTATGAATAATACTGCATAAACAGCTCAGTGGTTAGATTCCCGTAAACCTCTTCCTCTGAATTACCTACAGGGAAAAATCAGACCAAAGATCTCTCAAACTAGCCAGGGAAGAGGGGGAATCAGTTTGCTCTTGGGAGAGTTTCTATTAAAATAGATCTGTTTTTTAGGATTTTTTTGGGGGGATGGGTGCAACAACAGTCTAGGAGGGAGAACTGATTTGAGTTAAAAGAAAAAGCAACCAGCTAAAGCATATTTTTCAAAGTTCTTTGATACCAGACCCTTTAAGTTCCAGGTTTGCTGGGGAGATGTACTTCTTATAAATACTTTTTCAAAATCATTTCATTAGGAAATACACAAGTTTTTTTGCACTATTTTAATGAAAAGAATTAGATAGAAATAAAAAGAAATAAAAAATCATAGGAGTGGAATATTTTTAATAAATTCAGAAGAGTCATAGTAAAATATAACCTGTAAGTATTTGTAAAGTTCTTTTAACAGGTAGCATAGAAGCTTTGTAGTAGAAAATTCTCTGCAATGTAAAAAAAAAAAAAAAGGGAAAACCATATTATAAACCAAATAAATCTAACACTACTTGTGCTTGTTTAAAATTTTGTCGGAAAGAGGAATCAGAAGTGATTCACAGTCAATTGCAGGTCTTTTAAAATGTGGAGGATAAAAGTCTGAATTCTGACTGTAGGCAAACTTCTCAAAACAAGTAGAGTGGGGTTCATCTTGCATCACTTTCAGCTCCTGCAGTGTAGATCTAAACTTCTAAACATCCGAATTAAACACTCTGGGATCCCTTTGTAAGCCATGCAAAGGAATAAGTACAATTCATCTCATCCTGAGGTAGGTAGAAATACAAAACACATCATATGAAATGTATGCAAAAAAAAAAAAAAAAAAAAAAAAAGGCTTCTTTCTCCTCAGCTTCTCGCTATAATTAATCTGTGTTTGCTGTCTCCAGGATTTCTCTAAGCTGACTTCCTGGTGTCCTGGTTCTCTTTAGGAGAATGGCACTGATGTGGCTTCAGTGGTGGTGCCAGCATGTTGAGCTTGGCTGGCCAGCAAAGCTGAAGATGCCACATGCCACACTGATTTGTGCTGACCCTATCTTTATAAAAAATTATCCATCTGACCTCAGTAGACTGTGGAGAAAAGTTAGAATATAATTTGTAGAATAGAGTAGTATTTCTTAAAATGCTTTGTAAACATGCTATTTATTATATCTCTCGCGAAAGATTCCAAGCTAGGTGAACCGTAGATGATTTGGCCTTATGTTTGGCACATACTCTATAGTCACTGGAACACAGATCTGAGTACGAAGCTTCATATTAAGTGTACCTAAGAAGTAGAAAAAAATTAACACCTGTGATGTTTACAGTTAAAAACAAAAACAAAACAAAAGACTATTTTCAAGTGTTTTCAAGTGAAATGACAATTGTACAGCTTTCAAGTTTGGATACCCATCTGGCAAAAACATTGCAGCATGGATGACTTAAATTTTCTTTTAAGTCTGACAGGAGGTTTTGTTGTTTGTTTCTTTTTTTCCCCATCAATAAGCTCCTGTGCCTGATAGAAAGCTTCTGTGTTTTAGGAGGTTAGGTAACTGTGTGTGGTTCAGAAGTGGAAGCTATCTGGTTTTACCTGTCTGAAATTCCTGCATCTTCACTCCAGAAATGTTTATATTATTCTATTTGATATTTTTATTTATAGATCTTAATTTATTTCCATTCTGCATTGCACTACATTAAACCATTCTGGAAGAAAATGATACAGATTAGGACAAATAAAGCCATTGCTTGGAAGGAACAAGGACTGAGTTTCATCCTATCTTGAATAGGAGAGATTTGCAGCAACCTGATCAACAACTTCCACAACAGCAAGAAACTGCTGGTCAAATGTAATAACTGATGGGAATAAAGCAAAGGAAACAGCTGCTGTAGAAAAGGCCAAATAGAGCAGCAGCTAGAGAATTTACTTGCTGATAATGATGTAGATAATATGTTACAATAAAAAAAAAGAGTGAAGGACACAGGAGAACAATAACTGACTGACAAACAATAGATGGCCCTTTTATCAGGGACCACTAAACTAGAAGCAGAGATACTGGATTACGATTTTTCAGCAGCAGTCTGGAATGACTTTTTCAAGCAGTTAGTGTTGACAGAAAGGCAAAATGACAGCTTCATTTGTTGCCCAAAATATTAAAGTACCATTAAATGCAAAGAGTCCACTGCAAAGGAAAACATTTGATTTGTATGATATATGTCTTAATTTTACAAAGTATTTTGTGAAATTAATGGTTTAATTCAAAGAAGTCATAGGGTGCAACTGCTGCTCTGCAGAACTTGTTAATTTTAATTTATTAGTTGACCTTTGACTTTTATCAGCATATTAATTATAGAAAGTAGGATTACGGTTTCATTATGATAACAAAGACATTAACTATTGTTACTATTTATATAATTTTAAATTGAAATCAAAGTAAACTTTCTGCTTTGCATTTCAAAAGATAGAAACTTGAATGAATAGAAGTTAATTTTGAGGCTTCATGGAAAGATAAAGTTAAAACATTGGGAATTTTTTGATTAGCTTTGCTTATTCTTAAATGTAAAAGTGACTGTATTTGTCTTTTCAAGGACTGTCATACAAATACAAAAGTGCACAGTATCATGTGAAAAGGATGAGTGAAAAACAAACCCATTATTTTTCTGTAACAAGCAAATTTTAATCACATGTTGCTCACCACTTGAATCATGATACTGATTCAGCTGCAGAACATTCGATGGTAAAACATTTTGGTAAATAATTAGAGAATTTTCACACTAAATTGACCTTAACATAGTCCATTCAAGATAAAAAATAACTAGCTGAAGAAATAGGAGTAGGCACTCGAATCCTCTAAATGAGCAATAAAAGTATTTTAAAGTGAGAGCTTTTGAGTACTGAATGTTAGTTTCACAATTTATTTTCTAAGTTTCCTAAGCAGAATTCTCTGACAGAGGGGAGAAAATTTTTAATTTGCTCATTCTGGATTTATAGTTCGGGAAACTAAACTATAAAGCATAAAAAATGGGAAAAGGGATTGACATATAAGTAGCAGAATCATATGATGTGGCACCGGGTGGGACAGCAAGAAGAATAAACGTTTCATCTGTTCCGAATTCCTTACGGTTTGTTAGTATCTATCATAGGTGGCATCTAAAATTGCACACAGTGTTCCAGCTTAGTCTTACCTACCATGGAACAAAGCAAAACAATTGCCTGCCATAAGATGCCTATGATACTCAGTTATAGTATTTTTATTTTGTAAAGGCTGAAGCACAGTTGGCATTGAACATTTCTGAGCCATCTATTGTTTGCTTGCTGCCCAGTTAGAGAGTCTACACTTACCTTGTCTTGTTTATAAAAAAACACATTTTCCTAACATGTCCCTTATAAAATGTCAGGTCTTTCATTCTTCATTTTTTCTACTTTTTGTATCTTTATGTCATTATGCATCTTTAGTTACACATCTCTGCATGGTTACACATCCGTACAGGCACAAATCCTTATAGTTTCCAGATTTAGTAACAATGCAATGCTATCATTTCCTATCTTTTCTCTGTATTGGAACATTTCTTTGCTTTGGATTTAAATAAATAAACAAAGATTTTCTGAACTTTTCTCCCCTTCCTGGGATTTTTTTTTCTTAGAAATTCTTTATGCTGAAATTTGCATTTATCTGTAGTTATTTATATTTCCATTACTGTTGCTTCTTCCTCACCTTAAAGTCACAAACTCTTTGTGATCAATTTAATCCAGTATGATTTTCTACATTCTAAACCTCTGTTTTCTTATTCAAAATAAAAAATAAACAAAAAAGCTCTTAATTGTCACTTTCAAGAGTACACTCACATGTGCAACCTTTTCTTTTATGTAAGAATTTACACTTCCACACCAATTTCAGTTAATCTATACTTTTTTTTTTCTTTTTTCCTCCAGCTCTGATTAAGTCAGGTATGGCTTGTAAAGTATTCTATTTTTTCCTGTTTGTTCTCTGTACTCACAGTACCGACATCTAATTTTATCTTACTGAAGATTCCATTTTAATATCCCATTATTCTACCTCACTGCTATGATAAAGTCTCTCTCTCTCTCTCTCTCTCTATCTTTTTTCAACCTACTTTTGAGGCTTTTGTAACCAGAACTCTTGAATTAAGTTTAAAGTCTTTTTACTAGGTTGGCAATTCTTCATCTAATACCAGATCTGTGCCACCCAGCAGTACTGCTTTCAGTGTGTTTCTTGTAGAAGCTACCCAGGCTGTCTTTCCGGCTGTTTTGCATATATGGAATATGGTCAAAGATGTGTCTTTGAGTTTATTGTGTATCTGGGCTGAAGAGGTGATGGCTGAGGTTTGGCATTAGCAACTATTTGTACCCAAACTATCCTCTATGTTCCAAAGTTAGATTTCATGACTTTTTTTTTTTGTTTTACTCTTACATGACATGCATGAGGTTCCAAAATAAGAAATGTTGGCTTATTTATTGTAGCAGATAGCAGAATAGATCACCAGCTCACACAGCTCAAGTATTTAAGGGGTGTCTCTTTTCAATAACTATTGTCTGTTGGTGGCAAGCAGTCTCTGTCTATCTTCTAGAGGGCAAGAGATGCTTCAGAAGACCCAGCTCTGCACGAACGTTTTGCATGAGCAGAACATTTCAGGAAAGACGATTGTCTCTCTCGCAGACAAGATCACCTTTGTGCATGTTTGAAGGACTTGCGTTCCTAGACTGTCAAACTGGGACCTGTCATAAAACAGCATACACTGTTGAAGAAAGACAGCTTACTGTGAAAACTGCCTTCCAAAGCTGAGAGGTTTGAGTGTTTTTTTTTTCTTCTTCTTCTTCGTGTGAACAATCTGATGTTCATTTTAAATCCTCTTTTTGGTTACAAAGCACTGCATAGTATTATAGTACTATGTTGTTTCCTCCAGTTGCATCTGTTGTCTGTTGCATTCATAGTAACTATCTTGTTGCTTCAGCAAGTTTGGCTCTAAAATAGAGATTTATTTTTTTGAAAAATAAAAACAGACAAATTTTGTCAGCTCAGAGGACTAACTAGTTCAATATCCTTGCTCTAACAGTGCAGCAGATCCCTGAACAAAGTCTATATAAGTAAAAGAAATATATTAAATGTCCTTCTTTGAAACACTTTCCTGCCTTCTGGCAATCAGCAGTTTAGGGATTCCTGCTGACCCATTCATAATTGGTTTAGCCCTTATATATATCTTTCCTTGTGCTTTGCAATATCTTTCCTATTCCTCAGCAATAGCAATCTGATAAGTGTGAAAACTGAAATATCATCCACTAAGGTGATATATTTCAGATAGCCTGATATCATTTAGGAGTTTTCGCTCCTAATCACATATGTGGCTCCTGTCTTCTCTTTTCTTGATCACTGGGTAACACTACAAACATATCCAACATACCCTCTAAACAACAGTCATATCTAATAATGTAATTTAATCTAATAAGTAGAAAATAATAATCAACAAGCTAGGTGAAACAATAAAACCAGGATTAAGGTTAAAAACATATGGCTTTTTATAGGTTTGGTCATAGTTAAAAAGATTAAATCTTTTGTTACCAGAGCGCACCCTATAGTTTCAGCCAGAAACTACTATAAACCCAGCAAGTGATAGGATGAATATAACTGTCTTGAAATCTTCAGGGAAAAATCATTTGAGGCACCGAGTACAGCTTATAAAAGTAAGTATGTTAAAATTTATGAAGCACCCTGAGCTTATGGAGATGGGAGATGATATTACTCTAGTTGATGAGGTGTTGAGTGCCTTCCCCTCTCACATGACTCATGCAGCTCTGCTGACTTAAACTATAAGCTATGAGGTCCTCTGGAAAAAAAGTAAGAACAAAAGACAAATAATTTAAAAGAGCAACTAAGTTAGCTTGGAGATGAAATTGAACTGAGAATTAAACATTTAGTCCAGATCTGCAAAGGGATGTGTATTTTTTATTTGGTGCTGAGTATTCTTGACTCCCATTACAGTCACTGAGCTCCTGATGAGTTCACATTCTATCGTGAATATTTCACTATGGAAGTGCTGACAATCTCATCACTATATACTCTCATTTTGTAATGACTGCCAACACAGCCATTATGTGAATGAGATGGATAGACATAAAAGAAAAACAAAGAAGATCGATAAAATTTAAAGTATTTTTTGCTGCTTCTGATTTTAGTTCAATTATTTCCTTCCAAAGAACTATGACTGAATTAGTAAGGAAGTACAGTAAATATTGTAGATGAAAAAAAAAAAAAGGCTTTAATACTTTCATTGTATATTCATTGGCTATTCAATGCTCTCATTTATGTTCTAAAACTGCACTTAAATAGGGCTACATCCTAAAGACAAACCTGTGGGACATTTTCAGATTTCAGAGTCCTTTGGATGCTAGATCAGTTCTATCACTATAATGGTTAATGGGGAACATGAAATAAATTGAAAAAAAATTAAATTGCTGAAAAGAATAAGACTGTTTTAAGATGTGTACACAGCTAGATTCTACAGTTAAATACTTCAGAGAAGATCTTCATGAATCCTTTATGTACTAATGAAGCACAAAGTCCAACCTCTAAACTAATTTGGGAGGACAAGTGATAGCTTTTGTTGTATGTTTCAAGGTTTACGGAAAAAGATCACTCCAGAGTGATCTGACTGTAAGTACAAGTGCTTTATCAGCAGGAATGTTGTTGGCTAGCATAATTCTGAACTTACTTAATGATACTTCACTTCTTGCTATGGTCTGCACCACCAGAAGATTGAGGTCGTGCAAAGGCAGCTGGAAGCCATCTTTAACTGCCTTCTGGAAGCCTGTTCTGAGGTCAGGTCAGGCTCAGGAAACACTCTTCTTTTAGGAGAAAATTTTAGCTCTGAATGACTAGTGCTGATATAAACCTCCAGAACCTGCTTCTTGTTTATCAACATGCCTTCCAGCAACTTTGTAAGGCTCAGAAATGTATGCTGAATTCTAACACATTTTTTTATTCAATGACAGCTTTCCAGGTGGTGATGACTAGTCCTGAGTCATATTCCCATGATGTTTTTAATTCCATGACTTCAACCATTTCCGGCTTCCTATCTTGTCACATTCAGAATAGTTGGAAAGCTTTCGAATACCTCTCAAGAGTAATTCTTTGTCATGATGACTGAACTGAGCTATACGAGTAAAACGATAACAATAAATAGCATTTACTAACCACATGAAACCTGATGAGATAAACATAGACAAAGAGGGAAGGATGATCTTTTAAACTATGCTTACCTGGAAAGTTAGGGGCAGTTACAGTACCCCTCAGTGAATCAAACTGGATTTCTCTCTCATGTAATTATCCTGTATGAGGCAAAGGTGTCATAAGGACAGTGATAAATTTGGTGCCATTTACAAGAAAAAAAAAGAGACAAATTTGAGTCAGAAAGGAAATAGACAAGGGTGAAATAAAAATATGTCCATGAAAGAACCCTGCTTGCTTTTTTTTGTTGTTTATTTGTTTGTTTTCACAGAAGGTAAATCCACCAGGCTACTGAAAAAAAAAGTTTTTTTTTTTTTTTTTTTTTTTTTTTTACTCTTGTCTTACAAAGAATATGGTCTAAAATAGTAGAAAGGTACATGTTAAATAGATCTAAACCAGACTAAGTAAAACTTTTGCTTTTACCCCATACTAGGAATCAGAACATGAATTCTGTGTTAACACTAAGAAACAAAGATCTGGTTGTGTTTTGTTAATGGAGAATGTCAGAGAGGATGATATGCAGTGTATGTCATTAGTATCACGCTGCAGCAGAAAAAGATAAGACCCGTAGATCTGCTATAGAATCTCATCACTATGAGAATTTGAATTAGGGATACTCAGAAGAAGACTACCTTCACAAACATAAAAACTTGTTAGGAAAGGAGGAGTCTGCTCCTCATGTCCATGTGAGATAGCAGAGGAAATAATGGACTTAAACTGCACTAATGAAATGTTAGAGATAGTGAAAAATAAACTATTCTAGCAGTAATTGAACTGCTATCAAGTCACCACCATAAGAGGTCTTCAAAAACTGGTTAGATAGGCATTAACAAGACATTTCATAGACACTGCAAGTAACTGTAGAAAAGAATATTACTACTACTAAAAACAATAATAAAAAGCAGAAAAACTCTTTGCACCTTAGATTCCTTTTTTTTGGACATGCTACTAACTAGCTGGGCTTTCAAATGGAGAAAACATTTTAAAACACATATTGTCAGCTAAGGTGCATGTTTTTGTTTCTTTCTCAGATAACGGAATACAAATCATGCAATATATTTTAAAATAATACCTCAAACATGACCAACATTTAAAATAATACCTCAAACTCATTGAAATTTAGGATTTTCTAACTTCTTAAGCTCACTTCCCTTCACCCTGGTAGACATAAATGGGAATTAAATAGGTTTTGAAAAGATTAAAACAAGATCTGAACAATATTTAATCACGTATGTTTGGAAAGGCAAAGACTATGAGAGCCAGTGGGGGACAAAGATATAAATTAAGCTGTGAGGCAGGAGAAAGGAGTCAGTTTAATGATGGAAAATTTCTCTGCAAGCAAGAGAAAGTCTAACTATGCCGGCAAACTAAAACACTAAATAGAAACAAAATAAGATTGCTCTGATTTAGGCAGCAAACATAGAGAAATAAGAGCCTCTATCTTTTTATGCCAAGGAAATTAATTTAATCCAAGTCACAGAACAGTTTTTAACCTTTTTTTCAGAAACAAATTCTTCAGCTTGGAAATGCCAGTGCAGACTGAACAAATGTGTCTCCTGATGTTACACAGTCTTCAGCCCCCTCCAGTCTGCCCCCACAATCCTTCAGCTTGGGAGAAATACAAGGCAGCTCCTCCTACTGCCCTTTCGCTTCCAATCAATGAGGAACAGACTCCCAGCTAGGCATTAAGCAGTCTTGAGATACTGAGTTTATTTTGTTTGTTTGTTGTTACTTTTTTTTTTTTCTACAATGAAAATACATTTGTTTTCAGTAAAGAAATTCCCTTCCTTAACCACCTCCAGTTTTCTTTAAGTGAGGCCATTTGTTTTCAGCAGTGCTGAATATTCTTCCCTCTTGCAAACATGTTCGGTTTCTGCAGCTAGAGTACAAACAGCAAATGCTCACCAGAAATGCTCATCTCATCCTCTTCCCTCCTTCCCCCAGACCCTCAGCCTGACTCTTTTCACAAGCCCAGCAGCAGCAACCGTATGTTACGCATTAAAGACAATTGAAGAGGTTAATATTCATTGGTGTGCTGTCTACATTGAGAGAAATTGCAGATTCAGAAAAATAGTGTTTATTTTCCTTAACTCAAAAGGAAAAATTCTAAATTTCTTGACAGACACTAACATTTTGAAAAGTTGCATAGTTTAATTTATTAATAGATTTTTTTTTCCCTCATGCCTTCCAACAATAATTGCTATGTGTAACTATGGGAATACATCTGCCTTTTTATCCAAAGGGAAATAATTTTTTCCTTTCTCTTCTATATGCACATTTTCATACACATAATCATTTTCTTATCTAATTAAAATTACCATAAACTAAGTAACTAGTTTTAAATAAGGAGCACCTTTTCTCTAGCAGCAGATAATAAGCAGTGAATCTATTGTCTAAGCAAGATGTCAGAGACCTTCCAACAGAAACATGTAACCTTTATTTTGTGCTTGACTGTTGTATTCCAGTGGTGCTGCATAACCTTTGGCTTACAAAAAGACTGTATCTGTGCTCTATGCAAAAGCTTCTCTTTGTATTTTTAAAATTGGCAGCAGTGGGAGTTCTACTTCTGCAGGATCTCATTTAACGAATACAACAATACTAGGTTCTAGGAATGCAGCAAGATAGCAGAAACAAATATTTATGTATGCAAGTGTTCAAAAGTCATCTGCATTATGTAGAACTATTGTTCTACATAAGTCTAATGAGAATTTTCTTGCTGTCTTTAATGGAAACAGCGTTATCTTTTTTACATTAGCTCTTCTGACTAGCTGATGTCAGACATCTTTCCCCCAATGAGTAAATACTGAATAAACAAAAACAATGCAGATGACATGGTGGTTGTCTTCTCTGCAGTGCACACTATCTGAACTGTTCTTTGTGCTCAGCCTATTCAATACTGACTTTATTTTTAAATAACAAGCTTCTTCACATTACCTTCATATTTGGTTTTGAATGAACTAAATGTCCAGTTGTGCAAACAGTAGTATTAGTAAAAACTTCACTTGTGTCTAAGATCAAGTTAGTTGTCAGATTACTCACTGACTGTTGTGACCCATAAAATATACTTCAAATAAATACTAGGAATAATGGGAATGCAGGGGTTAATCTATTCTGAAAATCTATCTACTATCTATGAAGTGTACTTCATATTTCTATTAATATAGATGCTAAAAATGATGTGAATTCAATAAATTCAAGATGGGATTTAAAAAATGTCTACTGGCAGTAAGTTAATTACACAAAAATTAAAGCAAATTTTCTTGATTGTGCTGGTTTTAATTCCATTGTGTTCCTTCTTTCTCCATAAAGGTTCTAAGCCAAGTGAGAAACTGATCTTCTCAAGGAGTTCTGGTTTTATGTGAGCATTTATGCTCATTAGCTCTGAAACCACAATCCAGCTCTTTCATGTCCTTCTCCGGAATCCTCACTGAACTATAACTGTACATTTTTTTTTTCTTATAAAACGTTGTAAAACATTACCCTGGTAACTTTCCCTGTCCTCATAAGCTCTGCTTAATTCACTTAGTTGGTTTCTCATCCAGACTATTGTCTACTGAACATAAAATTCAGGTTGGAGTATGGGAGGGGAGGGAGTGTTTATTGGTATAGAGGACAGTGTTATCCGAATTCTTTGTAAAGTCTGAGCATTGGATCTAATTCAGCATAGCAAATTATGTCAACATTTATCACATGCACTCTTCAAGTCCTTTTGAAAGTTAAAGTCTAACAACCAAATTCTTCACCAAGCAGGTTATATTAGAAGTTCAGGACAGAACAGATGAGTTGGGGGTGGGGACCCTACCGTCCAGACATTGGTTCCCACCATTGCTTTAAAAATAGTTCTCCCTAAGACTTTGCAGCCATTCTATAGTCCCCTTTTGCTGCATCCTAAACTGCTCTGTTATGAAAGAAATTTAATTTAAAAGAAGAGAAATTGTCTGAGCAATTTTCCTCCCCCCTAACCTCTAAAGTAAAGCCTTCAGGAGGAATCTGGAGCTCCTAATGACCTCTCTGGCTAATGTTTATATTACCCTGGAGAAACAGCCCCTTGTTTAAAACATCAAGTAAATTAAATTGCAGGCTACACAGGCTTTTAAGGAGTGTTATAGATGAGAGGATAGCCTCTGCTATCTGACTTTGAAGAAACATTATTTTTGCACAGTACTGTCAACTTGCAGTGAATATATGCAATGATTTATATGCTGATTTAAAATTGTCGAAGTTGGGTGTGAGGTTGTGTCAAGATGACAAAAGCTTATACATACAAAACGTTTGGTGGGAAAGGAAAAGTGGATTTTTCCACTACACTTTTAAAATGCACCATGGCCTGGACTTCAGGAATCTCTTCAAATTCTTTAGTAAGAACAAATTTTCCAGTGTAATCAAGATGTGACTCAGTATAATTAAACTGAGTTTAAATTTCCCATTTATCCTTCTAGAAAAACACAGTTTAGCCTTGAGTTACATTGAAGGTGTTGTAGACATGTTTTGCTTTTCACTATTATATACGTTTGTAAATAATCAGGAAAACCATTAACTATAAACATGTAACAGATCCCTCTTGATAACACTGTGTGTGTGTGTTTAGGTTCTTGCACTGATTGTAATTTTGCATTTGGTCAGTAAAACATGAAATAACACTTCCAGTGATTAAGAAGCTCCAGAGACTAGTTGTCCATTGGGAATTACATGTTTACAGCTCCTTGAGAAGCACATGATAGTAAAGACTGAAAGTATGCAGTGTTGTTCAGGAAAAAAAAAATGGAAATATTTCTGAGGTTGTAAACTAGATCTCTTTGTAGTGATTTCATCATTTCTTCTTTGCTTGGAGGTACTTGTTTATAACTACTATCCCTGCATTTGAGCTAGGGTTTCTGCATGCCTCATGTTCTGTTTGTGTATGCCCTGAGCAGCTAGAAACTCCACAAGCAAGGGGGATTTCTGAAACTGTAGCATTTGCTATTGGATTGGCACCTCCATGCTCTGCTTGGAGTAACTTTGAGCATCTTTCCTGGGGTACTTAACTCTCTCGGTATATTGTGTAGAGTTTACATGTGCTACATGTCAAGAGACCAGAGTCCTGAAAGGCAGTTGACATAGTGGCTTGGTCATTTAACAGTTCTGATTCTGAGAAACTTCAATCAGCCCTTCAGCCCAGTCTTGAAGAGTAGGGAGCTAATTGCAGGTTTCAATTCTTCTAATGATTGGAGCTCTTGATCTTTAATAATGATATAGTAGCAACATTTTCTTCTTGTTCAAGAGGACTCCCATAAAAGGTAGGAGAACACAGGAGACTGCTATGATATTTGAACATTTTACTTGGAATAGTGGCTATTTCCAAGTGACTGAAAACTACACAGATATTTCAAAATCAAGCAACACCTTGTTCTAGATTAAACCACCTTCTGAAAGTAAGCTGGTGTGATTGGTGTCATATTGCAGATAAACTAGATTATTTGTTATTAACAGGTTATGTAGTGATATGCCCTTCAGAAATATGTACAGTATGAAGGAAAAAAAAAGCCTCTGAACACTAAAAAGCATCTTTCTAGAATATGGCATAAGCTAATTAGACTGGAGTTATGTCTTTCTTGAGAAAAGGACTGTACAATTCATTTGATGTTGAGACAAATCAGCAACCCTGCTGAGAACTTTAATAAGGTATCTAACAAGGGAAATTTGCCACATTAGGCAGTTTGGCTAGCTGCCAGTCACTGCTGTGCTATTTCAAGATGGTGTAATATCCCCCAAATTAATATGATGGACCTCTAGGATGCTTCATTGGATTTCAGTTCTGGATAATCTTTACTGAGGCACTACACACACACACAGGTGTGCGTGTACGCCTGTACGCCACAAGATAAAAGAAAACAGCAAAGCTAGATGAAAGTATGTAAATTTATGAAGTGGATGGCTATGTTATTAACCCTTCCAATCTGGCCTATGAAAAAACAAGCTCTAAAGTCCTACATTGTAGAGAGAGAAGTCCAACAACTAAATGCTGCTGTTATATGAACAGAATTTAATTGAAAATATAATTTGATATGAATTTATCTGGGGTTCAAATTCAATCAGCTTAAAAAGTAGCGCAGAAAGGGATTTTTGTATTAGATTATTTTACTCTTTCCCATTTTTAAAGTATCATTTTTGAAATCAAAGGTAGCAAGAAAAAAGGAATACTTCAGTCTAAAATTATTGATGACCCTTTTATTTCAGACCTGAAGTACATGGTTTCTGTTTGAGGAGGCTGGTAGGAGGGACTGTTCAATGGTAGAATGGCAGGAGGATGTGGGCTCCAGCCCCAGCAAATAAAGTTTGCATTAATATCCAACTGAAATGTGCATGAAATATTGGAATATGTTAATGACAACAAGATGCTCTTTTTCTTTTTTTTTTTTTTTTTTTTTTTTTTTCAAATGACCTGGATTCCCTATGGAGTCCCCTGTCCCAGAAGTTGTGCATTTAGTCTTTGTCTTGTTTGGTGATTTATACTTCTCCCTGACCACTTACATTTGGACCACAGTCTCCACACTTGTCAAGTCTTCTTCTAGAATTTGTTCTTTTTCATTTGCTTAGCAAACCACTGACTACTTTTCTTCACTGTTGACCTCTAAAGCAGTCCTTATTGAGAACATTTTAAACTTTCTTGACTTTCCTCTGCATGTCTGAAAGTTCTTTCTAGCTTTATCTTGCTATAATTACATAATTTCTTTGAAACAGACACTAACAACTTTCCTCCTACAGCTGAGATATTCTTTGAAAGGCTAAAATCTGTATTTACTTGCTTGGACACTTGGCATATTACCTATTGAACTACTTCCTGTTCTTTAAAACAGAATGTTGCTGGACATGATTTTCCCTATCTTTAATATAAATAAAGGAAGCAATTATAAATAGCTGATGAGGAACTGTGCATGCATAGTGAGTTTTAATTGCTGAGAAGTTTTTACTACATTCAGCTTGCAGCTGGCTGCATTGTTATTGCGTTGGTCAGATTGTAGTTGGCTAACTTATTTATTGCCTTCCCAGCTATATTTTGGGATTTGGGCTATGTTTTTGATAAGGCCAGATGTATTTCAGGCTAATTTTAATCTATAATCTAAATCTAAAATACAGATTTAATTTATTTTAAAAAAATGCTGGAGCACCAAAGTTACTGGTTGCAATTATTGTGTGATCTCTGTGTAAGTAAGTAAAATAACATACATTGCTATTGGGCAAATTGTCATCTTTAAGTATGACTTTTGAATATAAAATATAGAAAGTTAAATCATATTATAACAATATATAGTAATGATTCTGTTCAACTCAACAAAAGGTTCTGGTCTTATACTTACCTTCATAGATACTCAGCAAAATACTTAAGTGTGTGTTAATTGTGTGTTAATTTTAATTAAGAGGTGAACATCTGATTAACTTCAAATGCTATTATATAGCAGGTAATATTGAAAGCTGACTTGCATAATTTGGTGTTTTGTCTCATAGTTCTGAGAATAAACCAGAAATTCTTCACACCACAAGCTCTTCTGAAAACTCTTCTGAAAGTACTGGTACTCTGGTAGAACCTACCCCTGCTGAAATCAGTAGCAGCATAGTCTACTGGAATAGGAAAAGTCTGCGGACAGGAGAGATATGCATTTGTTTTTATATGCATATATAAATGAATACTTTAAATGAAAACTTTAATATTTGTCGTAATATCAGCTCATTGCTAGGTAAGGATTTGCAAAGAGGATAAATCAGCTATGACACCTATTATCTACCCCACACTGAATTCAGCTCTCCCCGCCTGCTGTGCTGCTGCCTGTTCAGACCCTGTGATGGTTGTGCAGCTGTGTGAGGCTCCAACCAGACTGCAGCTGCATTCTCTACCTTGATAAACACAGAATCTTTCTTTATGCCTACAGTGGGGATACTGCTGCACGCTCACATTACTGGGAGCTTATGTGAGAATTCTGCACTTAGGAAAGGAGTGCAGTAATTAGCCAAAGCCCCTGATACAGTCAGTTTTATACTGAAGAAGAAAATATATTTTTTAGAATTTTTCCCTGAAACACATACTAGGAAAACTGGCCAGTATTTCACGGTCTTGATCTCAGTGAACATTTCAACAGGAGCTGACACTTTACTGTTGTTGTTAGCAACAACTGTTAGTTGACCAATGGCAAAAATTTTTAATAACTATTTTTTAATTAAATCCTGTTATAGAGCTGAAAAATAGTAAATGCCAGTAATGTAAATGTTTCAGGATAGTTCTTTTTTTCTGTAAAAGAGAAATAAGAAAGATTATCAGTTATGAGATTAAGTAGGGAGCCATAAAAAAAAATACAGAATAAATTCTCCAGGTGCATCATTTTGTAATCACCTGATATTTTCTTGGGTAAGGTGTGTTATTTTCTAGATAAAGAACATATAACATTAGTGGTTAAACTGAAGAAGATAATGAGATTAGCCTAAGAATTATAGAGCACACAAAGGATTATATTTAATATGAATTGAAAAGAATTTATTAAAGGTACTACTTGGAAATTGTCAGAGAGGAAAATTGCATTTAATGTTTTCATTACTGACTACAGCATAGAGGAGTAGCATTCTGGTAGCAGTTTTTGCCATCAAAAATGTGAAATATATTGTCAATATATGAAAAATAGAAATGTCTTTCAAATAAAGGTATAGCAACAATACACTAAAAAGATATTGTTAGCAAAAATGATATCATTCAGTTAGGGATCATATTATTCCTATTGTAAGACGGGAATTTGGAACGAAGTCATTGAATAATAAAAAAATAAAGGTAGTATTCAGCCATACGGTCAGATATCAGTGCAATATAACTTTGAAAAATGGCAGAGACAATCTCAAGATTTATCACTTGGAATATTTTAATAAAGAAGGCGGACTAGTGCCACTGCAATATTAGTTTGAAAACATTGGAATCCTGGTCAACTAGTTTAAAAAAGAATCTATCTGGAATAGGCTGGAAAATACTATTCAGATTACCAGGAATAGGGGGAGCTTACTTTTGGTGAATCTAAAACATGTCTTATTTAATTAAGAAAACAAAGCTTGAGGATGCATGTCTGTGAATCCAGGAGTAAGAAACAGAAGAGGATGGAATTTTTAAAGGATGACATTAGTCTCTTTAAAAGAGAAAAAACAAATATGAACTGGTGGAGAATAGATTCAAGATTTACATTTTACATTTCCAATCGTGTAGGGGAAAAGGTTCTGGAGACAACTTTCAGTAGCAATGACAAGGAAAAATAGGATTGTTATTTCAATTGATTTATGAAATGGACTATACGATTATGGATCGCCTATTTTGTTCTCTTAGCAGCTATAGTATCTTTATGGATGACCAAGGAAACCAGAGATGTGAAAGACTTTTCTGCCTTTGCTATGAAGAGCTGTGAGAAGCCTTGCAGGTAGGTCACCATGTATAATTCACATAAATGTGTGCCAATGACAACAAAGAACAACAAATAAGAAGAAACAACAAATAGTACTAAATGTTGATTAAAAACATCATAATTAAACATTCATACCAGTTTGATATTTCCCTACATAGTTCAGTGAATCCTCATCAGCTTCTAGTAGGGGAATGCTATATGCTTGCACTACTTTTTCAGGAGTTGCTGTTAAGAACTAAAAGCTCTCCAAGATTTCTGTGTCAAAATATAAGACAGATATGAGAAAACGATTACTTTAAAGTGACATAAATTGAATTAAACGTGGAAGTAAATTAGTCCTTACCGTTATTGAAAAGATGTTAGGATAATTAGTTTGATAAGGAAATTCAAGAAAAGATGTTTAGCCATCAGTGTGTTTTCTCCTTCCCTCTTCTGCACAAATTCTCAGCCCTTCATACAGACAGATTTTTTTTTTTTTTAATCTCCTGTTCATTTACCATGCTTTGCTGTCCACAACAATTTGCACAATTGCTTTTTTTGCTTTATTACATGTTAACTCCATATTGAAGCATGTTTCTCTCTTCCTCATTTTAGGGCATGGTGATAGTACTGGTATATATCCGAAGTAGATAATAATAAAATGCATCCTTCTCGTGTATTTGTCCTGCAAGCCAAATGAATGCTCAGATATGTGAAAGAGGACAAATCTTCCTAGACTTTATCTTCATATACACGTCGTATTTCTATGGAGGACGAAGGACAAATTTTTAAACAGGTCAATATCTCCTCAAATTTAATAATTTTATCTTTGGAAAGAAAAAGCCATCTGTCTTTTTCGTATCCTGAAACTTTACCTTTAAATAATTAGGATTCGCATTGCTAAACATTATATAGCTCGAGCAGACTTTGAAAACCTGAAGACGTAGAAGATCAGATAAAATGAAAATATTAATCTATATTGATGTGAAGTATTTCATAGAGAACAAAAGCTGCTAACCATCATGCACCATTGTTTTCTTTGATTAAAATTACATGAATACTTGGCAATAATCTTCTAGCTGATTTTAGTCACTAGAAGGTGAGGTGAATGACAGCTGCACAGTGAAAAACAGCCTCCCAAAAATCACTAACTTTACAGAAGGCAAGTGTGTTCTGCAACTTAGTCCCAGAAAGGTGCAACATAGAAGATGAACCAGGTGTGATGGCTGATATTCCCTCTCTGAGACCTAACTATCACATCTGCAGCACTTGAAACATTCATTTGAAAATCAACAAAATACGAAATTGATGAAAGTTTAATGAAAATAATGTCTAACTTCAATTAGTTACAGTGGAAGCTCACAAATTCTTGTTTGCCTAACTCCCAGATTCCACAATTTTAAAGAAAATACTGTTTCTTCCTTCCTCTCAACAAATATTAAAAAGCAAACCAAACAAACAAACAAACAAAACACAAAAAACATAGCAATGTAGTAGTATTGAATCAGTTACTGTTTATTACATTAGAAAATATGAAGAAATTGTACTAGAGTGTGTATATATATATACACACACACATATATATATGTTGCTGCATCATCATAAAAGATAAGTACTAATACTTTGGCCAGACTACTTGTAATAACTTGTAGTACTCAGAAGTGTCATTCCTGCCAGGGGTAAATTGGGATCCACTTGTTACTGCAGAAATTTGCTAAATCCTTCAGTCTGGCTATCGAAATCATCAGGAAGTACAAGGGACTAGACTCATTCGACATTGCTGAAAATGCTGAATCTAGCCCTTTATTGCTCTACTGTGCTTGTAGGTTTGAGATGTTAAATATGTCATTCCTAGATCTTTACTTTTAGTCTCAGGAGCAAATTCCTCTGTGAGATAACTGGACTGAAAGCAACTCAGGGTTGAATTTTACTCTTGGTGCTTTTGGACTGGCTAATCTTTGAAATCTTTTATATCAGGCTGCTTAATGTGGCTGTCAGGGTGCATATATAGACAAAAACACTTTGTTAAATTCAGAAGCTGTGCCAAAGTTTAAAATAACTCTTAGCCCCGTATTCATTCCCTAGAAATGATCAAAAAGAAAAGGTGGAATTTAAATAAACTGCAGCCTACTCCGTGGAGTAGGTACTAAAGAGGTACTTATTCTAGCTGCATATCTGGCCCCAGAAGTTTTCTGAGATACCAATCTCTCTATACAGGCAAGATGTAATTGCAAGTATGCATTTAGTTAATGTTTATTAAAAACAATTCACCTTTAAAATGCACACTGCAGAGCAGATCTCTACTTTAGCAAGTAGTTTTTGTTTTACTTTCTGGTATTATAAAAAACAAGAACAATGCCTTCTAATAGAGGTCTTTTCGAAATAAAACGGACTACCAGTAATTTCAGAAATAATCTAAGGCTGTCGCTTAATCTTTGATCTTAAAAATCAAATCGATAGCACTGCATGAGTCACTTAGCTTAATTGTCACAAAGGATTTCATCTTTCTTCTGCATATAGGGTACTGCCTTTGGTTTTATGGAATTAGGTGTTCAATTAGGGTAACATTCTGTACTAATCTGTGGCTTTTTTTGTCTTCTTTAGAAGAGACAGTCCTCAATGTGCAGAAGGTTGATAGCTGCTATAATTTAAACAGCATAGTTCTTTCCTTTCTTTCTTTTCCTCCCTCCTGTAGATTCAAAAATACTTTCTCTGTGCTATCTGCATAACTGAAGATGTTGGTGTTTACTCAGAAGTTGGTGTTTACATCATGCTTAATCATATTCTATTGAGGTGCTCCTCAATAGCCTTTCTCCAAAACCAGGTCAGTCAGACATTTAGAGACCCATATCTGGGTTAGAAAAATAAAGTTTTGTAATTAAAGTGAAATTAGAACCATTATGATTCGTTTATGTTAATCAGTCCTGTAAATTCTTCTTTAAATATGTAGTTTTTACTGAAAGTAAGTCATTCCACTATGTTAAAATCCATGAAACAACAAAGGGTAATGCAGAGAGGAGTGTATAGTGTATAGTATGTATGGCTATCAGGATATCTTTTTTATCAGGACCTTGATAGAACTGCAAGTTTTATGACATGTGGTTACCTGGTCTATCAGTTTTGTGGAGCCGCAAGGGTTAGCAGTCTTTAAAAAAAACCATTCTTCTGAGCTGCTTTTGCCTGGTATTCTAAGGACAAGTAGGGGACAATCCCTATATGAATTCCTTCTCAGAATGAGCTTCTTATGCTACTTCCAGGTGCTTTCTACTCTTTCTGCTAGTCAGTTTTTGGTTGCTCTAGCACATAATGCAGGCTCAGTCATGAGGAATTGTTTTAAACATATTTTCTTTTGTTTTTCATATGGCAAATCAAGCCAGTGACAGAGCAAAAGCCTTTCTTCATTTTAAAGGCATATGTAACACATTGCACAGTGTAATCTCAGCTGACTACCAGTCTCTTTAGTAAGCATTTTTAGAAGGTTGTAGCAATAACTACATTTTGGAATTGACCTAATGTTCACTACATTTTAAATCTGTATTCTTTTGCAAGGCAATCATCCATTTTGCTATAAGATAGCGAAGGGTATCAGACAAGGAGACTAATACTCTTGATAGCAGGGAATTATTCTCTACGAAGAGAAATGCCTATTCTTTTATTTGTCACAGTATGCTGAAAAAGAAGAGGGAAATAATTTCTTGTTTCTTCGTCCTACGATAAGCCAGATTCTTCTGATTAATAAGTATATACTTGTTTGTGTTTATGGTTGAGCAATTGCTGTTAACCTAGGTAGAATTCTTCCCAGAGAACTAGTGCCATTGCATGAATATCCTCCAACATACTCTATAGTTTTGGGATTTTTTCCATTCTTATGGGTTCTTAATATTTGAAAGACCTAAGAGCTCACAGTACATTCATCTTTAGGATATAATTTATAAAAAGAGATATTATATTATATGTTTTATACATGTATAATATGTACTTATACATGTATATACATGTATAAATATAATATATATATTATATTGTATATTATATATTATTTATAATGAGACATTATGAGATGATCTTATATTATCAGAAGATGTTTCTGTTTTTAGTTGAAGAAAATACAGTAAAAGGAGAGGATCTTTTTTTCTTTGTTGTTTGTTTTTTTCTGAATTTATTTATATTCCTCTGAAACATAACTTTGCAAGTTCATTATTTCTCTTGTACAATTATTAATCCTGTGGTGTATGTGTATTTGTTGGTGCTTATTTCACTTTTTTAGTTTGGTACTGTTTACTTTTGTTCCATGTCTTCCTTTCAACCTACCCCATCACTTGAGTGGCAGCTTTGAAAGTCAATGTAGCAGTATTGCTCAGAGGATAGGCTCAAGTCAAAATACAGGATTGGAGACATTCCTCCCCTTCCTACTGACATTTGTTTTTTTTTACTTTAGGCATAAACAATTTTTTTTCTAGAGCTAAATCTAAACTTTCTGCAGTTTACGAGCATTATTTTTTGTTTAGTTTAGTTTTGTCTACTTTTATTTTATTTTCAATTCAGAACTGATTCCAGATGTGAATATTGTTACTCCAGCATTATTTGAAGTTAGCATTAACATTTCTCCAGAGATGACTTCTTGGCAGATTTTTTTTTCTTAAAAAACAATAAAATTATTTTGTTTCAAGCTGGAGTTTCATTTACACTATTTAGAATTTTCTCAACATATTATAACAAAATGTTCATTAAAAAGTGCACTTCCCAGAACTGTTAATTAAAAGGGCATGCTGGGATAAATAAACACATATGCTGTTGATTAACCACCTTTTAGGGGTCAACAGTTGGGACATCCTGCTGTGCTTGTGTTAATTGTTGTCCAGAATTTTACCAGGTACTGTTTTGTCCATATGGCACTTGCTGCAGATATATTGCAGCAGTATTCTCTCCATGGAGGGAAAGCGAAGGGAAGGGAGAGGGAAGGGAAGGGAGAGGGAAGGGAGAGGGAAGGGAGAGGGAAGGGAAGGGAAGGGAGAAGGAAGGGAAGGGAGAAGGAAGGGAAGGGAACAGAGAAGAAAGGGAAGGGAAGGGAAGGGAAGGGAAGGGAAGGGAAGGGAAGGGAAGGGAAGGGAAGGGAAGGGAAGGGAAGGGAAGGGAACGGAGAAGGAAGGGAAGGGAAGGGAAGGGAAGGGAAGGGAAGGGAAGGGAAGGGAAGGGAAGGGAAGGGAAGGGAAGGGAAGGGAAGGGGAAGAGAAGGGAAAGGAAGGGAAAGGAAGGGAAAGATAACTTTGGCTGCACTATATGGCAATAAGGAATTCACCCTCTCTCTTAAAATTTTCAAAGGGCTTATGTGGGTGTATGTGTGTATTCATCACTATCTATTAATATCTACCACTATTTATAGAGATCATATCTACCTGCATGAGGGGGAAATATAAATGCAAATTTGTAAGAAATATTTTCCCAAATAATGAAAAACAAGAAAAAGGGAAGACAATGTGTGTTAATGCCTACATTGCAAATATATATATAGATAGATATATTTATATATTCAGGATGGATATGCTATTTTTCAATTGAACAGAAAACATTCCTGTAAAACCCAAAAGATACTGTCTTTTTTTTTTTGTTATTTAATTATTCCCTAGAGACATCTGTCTTCATGAAAGGTGAATCACAGAAATGTCTGTAAGAGTGGAGGACTTGCCCTGATATACTCCTAAGTCTAAAATATATTCACCTTTACTGAAAATTATTTCTATTTGTTTGAATTCTTTTTAAATTTAAATGCGCACACAAAATTTTCATTTCTGTCTTTTATGATATAAAGATTTCAGGAAATTATTTGCAGGTAGGTAAAACAAACCAACTCCAAATCATAATATCTTACATAGACATTTAAATCTTACTGTCAGTTGTGTCTCTGACGATTGAAATTCAATATTTTTTTCTCCACGCTGTTGTTGAAATTTCAAGAAACCACTGGTCAAGTTCGAGCTCCATGTTTGAACAGTGATATAATCAGCTGGATAATAATCTGGAGAAAAAGTCCACCAGAAGTAGAGTCTTGTAAACCATTTATTTTACTTTCTCTTCATTTTTGAATGATGCTTCCTGCTGAAGATCTGGTTCTGTAGAGAATCCCAAATATTCTGCCACAGATATGCTTTATTTAAACTGGACAAATTAGCAGCCCTTGCACCTCAAGGATATCATGAATGACAGCAACCATATGACGAGAATTTATTCAATCTGCTAAATGGATAGTCTGAGGGTGAATTCTCTGGAATACCATAATCTCCTAGAATTAAGGCAGAAGTCCCTATTTCACATTGCCTGACAAAGCATTTCTGATGTTTTCATGATGATGATTTCCATTACCATTTTAATCAAAATGATGCATTGATGCAGCTTTGTTATATACAGGAGCAAAGTTATGTCTTACTCTTTCATGCGTTTTACATTTTGCTGTTTTTTGTGGTCATTCTGTATACATACTGTTAGGCATCTCTGTCTACAATCTTTGTTCTTCATTACTAAAAGTCTCTAGTCCAGACAGCCAAAATTTCAGTTTTCTTCCGAAGACTTCTCTCCTTTACCTTTGTTTTAGACATGTTCTAATCCACCTTTGTTTTCTGTGTCTGTGGTCTTAAGGATCATTTTTAGCTTGCCATATAGTTATTTGTTTCCACTCTTCTCTATATGAAGAGCAATTACAAACCACCAGTCCTTGACAAAATAACTCAAAAGCCATTCAACCTTGAACCAATCAGTAGTGGCACAGTGAAACTGTGAAAACAGAGATAAAAAATGATTCCTTTTTCAACTTGCTTGCTTGAGTTCCCTCTTTCTGGGACTAAGCTCTCTGTTTCTCTGCTGTGTGGTGGTTTTCTTACTCCTTCTGAGTGTCTTGCTGCATACTTCTCCCGGCTTTCACTATGGAAGAGCTGGAGTAGGACATCTCCTCAAGGGCTGACAAGCTGGTGACCCACGGTACCGATGTGCATCTGTAGCAGTGATTTTAAGAAGTTCCTCCAACAACTTTGTGATTATCAGGCAAGGTGAGGTGATAAGTCCAGATCAATCTGGAAAGTGAAGTGAGCAAGACAGGATCAGCCAAGGACAGAGCTGTAGAGAGGCACCATGGTGGCGGTGTCGAGGTACGGGGACTGACGGCCCCAGGCCGGGCTGAGATGGGAGCCTGATGATGACAGCCCGGAGTGGCCATGGCCAGTGGTGTCTGCAGGGCCCCGACAGGTATAACCAAACTGTGTGAGTTTCCTCTTCACTAGATACCATTCTAATTATCTATAATGTAATATTTTATCAAGCATAGGCAATGATGGAGGACTACTTCCACCAAGATCTCCTCAAGTATTTCATTCAATAGTGCTTTTCTCTTCGTATAGAGCTCCAACTCCCCTTTATTTATTAACTGAGGAAAACTGAACAAGTCCTCCTATAAGAAATGTCAATTTCAGGATGCTAAAGCAGTAATTTAGGAAGAGAGAAAGGAAGAGAGAAAGTTAAAAATTAGTCATGTTCAGAGAATAATAGAGAAAGGATAGTTTAATCCATGCTTTTGCTGTCTTACATTGTTGTTTTTTAAGAGTCAGTAATCTCATCAAATGCTAGCCATCTGTCAATACTAAGCCTCATTCCTCAAAAGCCTCAGACACAAATTTTCCACTGAATATCCCCTAAGTTTGTAGAAAATTCCAAAGGCCAGGAAAGAAACTTTCATCAGAAATGTCTGATGGTAGCGGAGAGATTACATTTCTCTCAGTTCTGGTATGCCATCAGAGCCATATAGTATTACACGACATTGCTGCTCTTTTCCACCTAAGTTTGGTATATTGTGTCTATGGCTTCTTGATAAACAATAATCTCATGCAACACAGGAAATTTTCTCAGCTGGTACAGGTTAAGGACTCAGTGGAGTTACACTGACTAATGCCAAATGAGGATCTGACTTGCACTCTGTTTATCTGTATCTGTTTATCTGTACTCACCAGTATCATTTGTAAATAAATAAATAAATAAACCCTAGAAAATTGTATCTATAAATAAGAAAGCTTGCAGGTAGCACATTGCTTAATTTAGTACATATGCATCCTCACATGCTAAAGCTGTTTATAGTAATAAATGCACTGCATTATTTATGATAATAAATGTTCAGAAACTTGTTTTCAAATTTCAAGGCAATCTAGCCTTGGGTTAGGTAATTGTGCCAGAGAGGATATAACTGGTCACAGTGACTGTGATGAGTATTCTTTACAGATTAACACACTGCTGATCACTTATAAAAATTATAGCATAATACTTCATTAGATTTTAATTTCTTTATCAATTTTTCTTCCTTTGGTTTCTATTAGAAATGCCTGCCTAAGGCATTTGGAGATGTCATTTCCTGTGATGAAAGGGGAATAGCATGAATGCAAATTTCCAGAAAATATTTTTGTTTCTCTTAGAGTTGGATTCTCATAAGCTTTTTTTTCCTCCAAGAAAATAACAATTCTGCACTTTTGATAATTTTACTATATATGTCTGGATTTATTTTTCAATGACAATTTCAAGCACAGAGAATTCAATGTTAAATAAAAGTGGCTTAAGATAAAGGAGTTAGTTTAAGGTATGCTCATGCAAATAGTATCCTGAAACTAGAAAAAGAGAATACAGAATTCTCTCATATTTCATTATTCATCTTGGAATACCAGACTGAAGACCTGACCTAAATTACTGTTCCCCAAATTACTTACTGCTATGCTGCTGATAGGTGTGGTAAAAAAGGAACAGAATTATTTATTTTTGGCATAGTACAAATGAAATGTGGTTTACCATTAGTTTGCTTTGTTCTTTTTTTGTTGTGTTTTGTTTGTTTTGTTTTGTAACTGAGGGAAAAACAGGAAATAAAAGTCCAATTCTTCCTATACAAATATGAGTATTGCTAAACTTAGTGATATCATCTAGTTATTCAATAATACTTTTGGAAACTGTACAGAAAGTATTGTATGACTATACTTGATGGAAAAACAGATATACCAAGTTGCATTAACCTGATTTCTGTGTGATAAAATCTAGGCAAATGTATCTTTACTTTTCACACTCTAAAAGCTTCTGTGTAAATGCTTCTTTAGTGCTTAAAAAACTAATTTGAGATATTCAGATTAGTCATACTCCTGTGACTGAATTAATATTGAAATAAACTGTAAATATTAAGTAAAAGGAAAAAAAATAAGGAAAGAAAAAATATAGATCAGACATGCATAAGAGTAAATCATCCAGTTCAGTCTTCTACTATTGCAGGCAATTTTTTTTTTTCATTTTACAGACTTCTGCACCATCTATGCTGCCTTCACCCCTAAGTTCTACATCATTGTTTCTGGATCACAGCAGCAAGCAAGTTATATTTCACTGGTACATAAACCATCTTTAATGCCAGGAAGATGATGATGTACTTATGTTTTGTTCTCCTTTTATTCCCAAATAAAATAACTTTTACTGTTAAACTTTTGGCATTTCTGACTTTACTCTTGCATGTTTCCGATGAACCTTATGAATTGTTTGTCCAGTTTTGCATTGTCCCTTGGCTTACTCATATATAAATATATTTCCCCATTGCATAAGATGCAAACTCTAGCTAGTTTAGAGCCTTTATCTTAGATATTCAAAGCTGTTTTTACATCTGAAGGCTGACATGCACCTTTGTCCCTCAGGACTTGTATCTACAACAGAATTTGCATGGGGTCGTTTGGACGTTGTTCCAAAGCCACCTTTTTTCAGTGATCTTCAAAGTGGATTTAATCCAAATACCAAAGTGGTTTTGTTTTTTTTTAAAGTTCCTTTTTTCCACACATACATCTTTGTATTCTTTTTTAACCAATATATCAGTCATTTACAGCACTACTCAAATATTTTTACCTTTTCTGTTTCTTATCAATTTGTACTCTTCCACATTGGCTTCAGCCATGGCTTTCTTGTAGTTCAGCTTTCTCTATTCTGTTGGTTCTATCCTCTACTATCCTGAAGGTTATAGTCACTGAGAGAGAGAAAAACAGAGAATCAGAGAGTAAATTCTAACAGAGAACAAATTTATGAAACTAACATAGAGAGAACTGAATGTTGAGAGAAGTAGAAGAAAATTTATCTACTATTTCTTAACACATGGCCCTTGCTTTCTGGCTCATCAAACTTGATAACCATCCATTTAAATTGAAGCACACATGGCTTTTGCACAGAGCAAAAACATGATCATCAAGTTCTTGATGACAATCTGTGCTTAGACATAGCTGTGCATTCCAGCACACCACCCATCTATCTTGGATTGGGTTAGATGTGGGCAACCAATACTTTCCTTCTTCATGGTTAGTATGAATGATGGCTGCTCAGACTGTGCACATGGAAGGAGCCATGGCCTTCCAATGGATTCCATTAAGAATGATAGGTTATTTAGCTAGATATATGTGGAAAAAAATAAAAAAGAAAAGCTCCCAATAAACTTGTCTGTGTGAGTAGGATAAGACATGTTAGACTGTCTTCCTTACTTATATTGAAAAAATAGCATTCCCACAGAAATTAAGAATAATTTTTCACTTTTTAAAAGGGAAGCTTTGGTATTGGTTCCTTCTTCTTTAATATGACGAGTCATGATTATTTTTGCATTCTCACAATACATGTGGATTCATGCTTAGCAAAACAACAGTATATTATTATTTAAATTTATTTTTATCTTTGTGTCCAGCTAATGTTTCAAATCCTTTCCTTTAATAATTATTATAAACTTAAATTCCTTATTGTTCTCAGCAATTATAATCCAGGTGGTTGGTTGATGTTGCTTGCATAGCTTTTGGCTATGTTGTTAACAAACTCATCAGTGCTTGTCTTTTTTCTGACAGTGATTGAAAGACTTTGGTTCACTCCTTCCATATGCTTACACATGCTGATAAATATTTGTCAACAGTTCTACTTATTGTACCGACTCAGAAACAGAAGGAAAACTTTTCAACTGCATATCCTGTAACTTCCATCCAGTACATATGAATGTCTTCCCTTTCATAGAAACATCTACTAACATATCATTGTCAACATCTCAGCCTCCCTAAGCAGTCAAAATATGCTTTGAAAATAAGTGCCACCTACCCTTAACATACTCCAGTGAGATATGCAAACACACACATTCTTTTTTGTAGTCTGGGTGATTCCGACTGAAATATAGGTAGATAGCTCTCCTTCCTCAATTGCACAGCATGTTGCTGTGAAAACAAAACCAATTTTAGTATCGGGGGATATTTTCAAGCCTTTTTTTTTTTTTTTTTTTCTCTCGCTCTCTTTTTTTTTTTTTTCATTCTATCCTGTGTCTGCTGCTAGATTTTTCAGTTGCTATGGTGAGCACGGGTGTAGGCAGTTCTTCCAGTGAGGGAAAAAAAAAAAAAGAAAAAGAAAAACACATTAAATGAATGCTAATGTGAGGGGAAACTGGCAAAGTCCTGTTTCATAACTTAGTCTGGCTCATACATAAAGATCATTCCACCTCAGACTTTCATGAAGCTATGTAGAAAAAGGTCCAAAAATCATATGCACAACCATCTTTTTTTTTTTTTTTTGAATCAAAAAGGAATGTATGGAACAGAATAGTCCAGTGATTTAAGCAAAGCTCTAGAAAATAGAGGCCTGAATTCTAGTACTATCTGTTGTCACTGAATGAGATAATTAAAGACAGGCACTGCAATGAAGGAGAATGATGTTCAGGGGATAATGGCTTCTTTCCATCCCTCTGGTATCCTTCATGCCTCCATCAGTGAACAGCTCAACCTCATAAATGAATGCAAAGTTTTTCAAATATCTATACTTTTTTACATTTCAAAATGTGTATCAGGTTTTAAAATATGAATATTCCACTTGGGAGACAAAATTCTCTACCTGCACTTAAAATAAAGGTTTTTGTTCCTTTCTCCTTCTTCCTTTCCTCCCTCTTTCTCTCCTTTCTTTTTAACTTTGTTTTTCTTTTCTCACATCTTCAGGACGAAACAAAGATTTTGAAGGAAGAAAAAGATCAAAACACTAATTATCCTGAAGAAATCATGATTTTGGAATTTCAAAAAATTATTTAAAAACATCTATCTTTTTTTTTCTTCCCCTCAAGGAGAAAAATTGTCTAGGAATAATGTTTGTTTAAAAAGTTTTCTGTTATACCTGTAAGTAGGGAATCAACACTTTCTTTCATAGACAACCCAAAATATCACAAAATGTTTCTATAATTTCATGCCACTTAGTGTCCTCTGTTCTTAAACTAAGGGACACTTTGAGATGCTAAGATTTTCAACTAAGCTAATTGAGCTCCAGCTCTTCTTTGGCTTCATTCTCTGCCTGTCTGTGATGGCGCTAGGAGACGCAGAGCTAACCCTACTGGGACATGAGAATAACCTTGCCCAAATAGGCTCTTTTGATCAGATTGAGTGTTATTAAAACTAATGCTCTTGGGTCTCTTATACTTGTGATTCATAGACAAAGTTTCTATGGTTTGTAGACAAGGCTTCTACCAGGTCTCTTGTATTTCTTTCAGATCTGATATATAGGAAGAAGTAACTTTTTGTTTTGGTCACATCTGTATACATCTGTTTGCTATATATGACTAGAAGACTAAAAATATTTCAGAATAGCTTGAAAAGCAGGAAAAAAAAAAAGCCCTGTTGAATTTTATCTAGTGAATATGGTGCCAGATTTATTCATAGTTCCAAGGGTTTTTGTGAAATGGAATTAACATCTGTGAGATATCTTGGATCTTCTACTATATAAATGTCAATTTTTCCTATTATTGACACAGAACCCCTTAAGAGTTGCAAGAAACTAGTCACTCTTTTATGTTTAACTTAAAGTGGTGATCCTGTAGATTACTAATATTAAATATCTCATTAATGAAAAAGCAGTCTATTCTCAACATATTTACTTATCTTCTTAATAGTGGAAATGTGCTCTCTTATTCTAGAGATGAATTAAATCTTATTTTTATGGAACCTTATGGAAAAAAAGAATGTTAAATTCTGATTCTGACAATGATTCCTTATAATTATTACTATTATTTCATAAATTTTATTAAAAAAATAATAATTTTTGCTTAAGAGTTGATGATAAATGAATAGGCAAGAAAGGATTTTCCTTGGTGACAGGTTTTAAAAATGATTAGTGCCTTAAATCTGCCATAGAAAAAAGAAAGGCATTTGCCTTATGTTTAAAATAGAAATTACATTGTATTCAGAATAAAATTTGATGTCAATTTGGGTTTAAAATTTTCTGCAGACGGGAAACTTTTCTTAGAAATGACTATTTTTACCTGCTTATTTCTAATCTTGTAAAATAACAATATGAAGATTTTTTTTCAAGGAAAATAACTATTAGTTTGCTTTTTGTATCTGTGTGTGATATCAAGGCACAGAAACATACACAAAAGATCCTACCCAAGTTGCACATAGATTTACTCAGTCTTAAACAGACTAAGAAAGTTTCGAATCTTCCTGCCAGGAGCAGTGAAATGAGCCCCAGAAGACCATGAAGACACCTTCTGCATGAATATCTTTCTTAAAATGTGAGGAGGAGACATGAAAATTGCCAACATCAGTTAACCCTATAAATCTCATTGTAACTGTGTATTGTGGAAACAATGCTCTAGGCAAGGGCTGGGTGCTTTGAAAATAAAGATTTAACTCTTTTCTAAGTTTTAAAATAAATTTCCTAACAATTTGTTTCCTATGGTTAGAGATAAGAAACGATTTAATTTGATGGATATATCCTATCACATTTAAACTGAGCGATTCAGCTGCTGAACATTAAAATATTCTGAGTTTTCTGTTAATAATTACACTATCCTGGAGGCACTAAAATAAATAATAATAAAACAATAAAAAACAACCAAGACAAACTATTCATAATTGAAATAATACCTACATCTAAAACAAATCCTTGTTTCTTTGATCACAAACAGTAAGCTACACAAGAAATGTAAGTTCACTTCATACGTACTTTGTTCTTACAATCTAGATAATAGTAAACTCTCTTCTGCTTGCAGTAAAACAGAAAAAAAAAAAAGGCTAGAGAATCAAAATCTTCACCGAGTGCTGCCCTATTCATTCAAACAAAACTTTTTGGAAGGCTGTAAAAAGTCATCCAAAGTCTCTTCTGCAGGCAACAAGTTAATGTTAATCTAGCTGTTTCAGAATTTGAGGCCTGTTGTGTTCTTTTCATTAGAGCAGTCAGTAATGCCACTACATAGGAAAAAAAAAAGATGAGAAATAATGCTATACTCACTGTAAAGCACAGCAAATGTTGAAGTCAAACTATGTAGCCTCAGGCATTTCTGCAAATGCAATGGAGTGATTCACTGTGTCATAAACCTTATGACCCCTCCTGTCTTTCTTGCATAGAGCTACTAGTGAATGATGGTTGCCTAAGAAAGCAAAAACAACAATACAAATATGTCTCCTCCCCTCTAAAAAAGTAGAATCAAAGCCTAATAAAGAAATCATATATCAAATATGCATACTGTTATGAACAGAGCTGAAGGAAGTTCAGGTATGGATAAGGAGCCTCTGCAGTGGTCTATCTTTGTCTTTGTCTCACATTACCTGTTTTTTTGTTGCATGCTGCAACTATACAGCTGCAACTCAAAACCAGTAAATATCTCTCTGATTATAAAAAGACAGTGTAGTTGAAGGAAGCCTTGTTACGGAGGCTTCAGTGACAAATGAGCTTGATTGGGAGACAGTTATTAGGTAAAGAGGAAGGCAAAGACTGACTGTACTACCCTAACTGTAGTAAAGAGGAAGAGAAGACAAAGGCACAGGGAGCTCTTCATCTAGTTGAATGTACACAACTCCATGGGAACAGATGGCAGGCATCCGGGCTGCTGGGAGTGCCAGCTCTTTATCAGCTTTGAAAAGTTTTGGCAACTGGGGGCTGCAAGTGGTTCTTCATGTCTGGAAAACAGAAAACATCAGACACATCTCCAAGTGGGAAGATATTGCAAATTACAGCGCTGTCAGCCTCCCATCAGTCCTGGTAAAGGTAATGAAGTAAATCCTCCATAAAGGCATTTCCAGTCTAGTAAGACCAAGAAGGTGATTGGGAACAGCCAGCACATATTTACCAAGGTCAAATCAGGCTTGATCAACCTGGTAGCTTTTTATATTGAGATGATTAAGGAAGTGGATGACAGGAGACTAGTGAACAATGTATACCTTGACTTTAGCAAGGCTTTCAACACGATTTCTGATAGAATATCCCTGTAACCAAGCTAGTGATCAAGGACTAGATAACTGGATGCTAAGTCAGTGCAAAATTGCCTGGAGAGCTAGACTTAAAGAGAGGTGATCAGCAGTATGAAATAAAACTGACAGCTGATGACTAGTGGAGTCACTCAGGAATCAATATGGGGACCAATATTATTTAGCATCTCTATTAATAACCCACATTTCACTCTCAGCAAGTTACAGATGATGACAAATTCTGAAGGAACAGCTGATATGGAAGCAGGTAGCACTGCTCTTCAGAGAGTCCTCAAGAGGATGTATAAACAGGCAAAGAAGAGCTTCACGATATTTAGCAAAAGCAAATTTGGAATCCCAAATTTGGGGTGGAATAACCCCATACAATTGTGGCTGCAAACTAGCTAGGAAGCAACTTTCTAGAAAAGCCAGCAGTGTGTCCTTATAGCAAAGAAAACAAACTACAGCCTGCTCTTTAGTAGCAAGTGATAGGGTGAAAGGTAATGGAACACGAGCTGCAATACAAGAAATTCTGATTAGATATCATGAGGGAAAAAAATCACTACCAAGTTGTCCACAGAGTCTTTAGAATTCCAGCCATGGGGCTAGTCAAAACTCAACAGAATAAGGCCTCTTACATAGACAGGCACATTAATATGGAACAACCGAATACTCTGGTGAAGTACTGGATTTGCAGTAAAGGTACTCATTTGATTTCCAGTGAGAGTAGAGCTGGGCTCTGTTCTGCCACAGCACTCTGAAAGGGGCTAGTTAGCACTGCTTCAATCAAACCAAGTGAAGCATTAGCCTTATTAGGCTATGCTGCTGGTAGTATCTGAGAGGCTTGAATATCTTTGCATGCTTTGTTTCATGTATTTGCACTCTTGGCAGCACCGAACTACCTTACACCCATCTGATATGGAAGTGCTACTGGTTTAACTTTATCTCATCTAGAAATGTTAAATTCATAGACATTGTCAGAATATGGCTCTAGATTAAGCAAGAGGTAATACTTCAGGCAGTTTGCCTGGTAGAGCAATCAGACAGTATCTAAAAGTCCTCATTTCAAGTAATTTATGAACATTTATGAGTGCGGCTCATTTAAAAGAGTACCCATACATGAAGGGAGAGAGAATATTCCAAAATAATGGGTTTTTAAAGCTGTTTCAATATAAAAAAAACCCAAACATACAGTGATCGACAAAAAGTGAGTGACCATCCTGTGGTAACTGAGCCATAAATGGACTATATTTACTATATTAAGGTGTAAAGTCTCTTGGCTATGTTGTGTGTAAGGATGAGTTCACCTAAATTTAGGAGAGGATTCATGGGACTAGGAATACTGAATTATGAAAAATATATTTTTCCCATAAAGATGATCAAACTATGAGAGTTAAGAGGGAAAGGGAGAATTTAACAAGCAAACCCCGCAGCTCCTGGCTCCTCTAACTGACTCCTATAAAGACCAACTTCAATGCTTAATTCTTACAGGATATTGAATGAGCCCAGTTACCTAATTTGGGTTTTGAATAACATTGAATAGGTTTGTATATGTATCGAGCTTACGTATATCATCGACATCAGTTCAAAGAATTTTTCTGCTGTTACACTAGTTTTCTCATTGAACATATACTTTTAAAATGTGGTATTCATATGTGGCAGCATAACATCACAGTTAGAAATTCATATAGTCTTAGCAAGTCTAAATGTTAGTTTCACCATAGAATAGTCATTGGAAATCCACCAGAAACTAGAAAGCACAGTATGCATCATTATGCTGAAAAAACATAAGAACTAGTAATGTAAAAGGTAGTGTACAAATTAACTGCTTTTACATAATCAAAGGATGGTTGAGGTTGGAAGGGACCTCTAGAGATCATCTAGTCCAACCCCCCTGCTCCAGCAGGGACACCTAGAGCATGTGGCACAGGACTGCATCCAGGCGGGTTTGGAAGATCTCCAGAGAAGGAGAGTCCACAACCTCTCTGGGCAGCCTGTTCCAGGGCTTTGTCACCCCTCACAGGAAAGAAGTTCTTCCGCAAATGGAGATGGAACTTCCTGTGTTTCAACTTACACCCGTTACCCCTCACCCTGTTAAAAGATCCTTTTAAGGTCTTTTAAGGTCTTAAGATGCTTTTAAGGGTCTTTTAACGTGTTTTCTAATAAGCATCAAAGGTAGGAAAAATCTGGCATGACATAAACTCTTAAAGGAGATGAACGTGAGCAGATGAACATGAGCATCCTCTTCTCAGAGATGAACTTAAACTGAAACTGTATCAAAATTCTGTAACTTGGACTGGTCTCTGTGCTCTCTATGTACTATGCATAATCAACATGATAAATCAGTTTACGTTTTCTGCAAGTAAGGCCTGCACCAATCAGAAGAAAACAGAACAGAGAATTGCTGTCCTAGCTCAGGATGGATCATGTAATTTTCATTTTATAAGCAAAGAAAAACTTAGAGTTATTTAAATGTCCGTTGCTATTTTTTTTTTATTTGGCTTTGAAGGAGAGATTTTCAATAGATAATAGCCAAGAACTTTAGAAATAACTGGTGTCTTAGGAGCCTCTGTTTTTCCAATGGCATTTGTGATCACAACTATGGCCTAGTTTTCCAATAGTGCAAAAAATGTATATTGACAGCTTGACTTTTAAAAATATTAAGATTCCAAGTACAATAACCAAAACTGAAGCATGAAAAATCAATACTATTTTTGTCACAAGATTTTACAAATGTCAGAACTTCAGTTTTTAATGTATATGAAAGATGACATTTTCAGCAGTACATTGCCCTCTAGCACTATACTGAGATATTGATTTAGATTTTCTTAGGGGCCTAGATATTCCTAAGAGGTGTCTGTTCCAAGTATTAATCCATCTTGGCCTGACCTAACTTGCGAGATCTGACAGGATCCTACAATAAGATGTTATGTCTAAAGGCAATTTATCTTTAAACTAGTGAAATAAAAGATTTTGTCAGAATGATACTGACATATAGAGAAAAAAGTTATAAAAAATGAAGATCAAACAGCCAAAGATCAAAACAAATGAGCAAACAGATAGATGGATGGATGGATGGATGGATGGATGGATAGATAGATAGATAATCAAAAAAAAATACAGATTCCTGTAGTCATTTGCATTTTAGTCAATTACCTGGACTTCCAAATTGGGCAATCATAAAAGAAATAGGTAGTAAAAGGTAGTTGAAGGATTTTTTATAAAATGGTCTCTACAACAACCCAAGACTGGAAGAGGCCTTCTGTGTGGTTTCTCTGAACCTGTATGAAAATTTAACTTTATTTGGAACATATATGTAACGGAAGACTTCAATAAATTTAAACTACAGTAGGAAGAGAAGGAAGCAATAGATCAAATATATGTAGCTGACCACTGGAATCAACAATTTTCTTGAATAGACAGTCATTACTTTTTTTTTTTTTTCCCTAAAACCTCATAGTCAGTGTAATCAGTACCAGCAACTGAGAAATCATTAGACTTTCAGACCATCAAGAGGGAAAGAAAAGGTATGCTATTGAGTGGGAGGATATTCTTTAAAATATTTTAGGCTTATTTGAAAGAAGCAGCTAAAGTGCTATTAAACTGGAGCTAATAAGTGCAACGTTATCTGAAATAACTTTCATTAAGGATCTCCATAAAAGGCTAGTAAGAAGATTAGCATCAGATTAAGCCTTTCATTAGATTAAAGAACGAAAACAGAGAGCAAATGGAGTAAATTAATAGTGAAATGGCTTATGGATCAATAGGAGGAGCAAAATTTTTAGAAAACCATAAATTCCTTGTGGATCTAAATCACATTTTAAATACACTAACTATCCTTAGAGGTATGAAGTATGTATTAAAAGACTGTTTAGAATTATGTATCCTCAGATCTGTAGGTTCTGTGTGCAGAATAGTTAGTACATACTGGAAGACAATAAGAATCGGGCACTTTATTAATTTAAGTATCTGGTAAATTTCACTGAAGTCCTCTCCTAAGCTTGGTCTCCTAAAGATAAACATAAATTCTCTGTCAGTGTGAAAATCCTTTGGAGAGAATTTTTATTAATTAACTCTACAAATTATCTGAATCTAGCTAGTCTTGTCTTTCACAAATTGTTGCATTAGTTCTGACATGTATGTATTGGAAGAACTATCATAAAGTAAAAAACAAAATCAAAAACAAAAACCCACACCTCTGCCAAAAAAGAACTTATTTCTACTTTCAATTCTGTATAAGACAGTAGTGCTTAGTTGATTTGCTTTGAAATTACCATGCAAGGTCTCCCCTGCAAGACAGAAGTAAGCAACAATACAACAAAACCTCAAGCACAGAATCAACCTAACAACTGAAATCTATGATTTTACTCTAAAAAAAATCAGTTCATGAGATTAGTAGTCATATTTTTTTTTCAAAATTGCATATCTTTTTAACAATAGAAATCCTTCCAACAGACTGATTATGATTATCGTTACATGCCTTTGACACTCCTCCAATAGCATAAAGATGGTGATTAGCAAAAACGAAATTCAAACTTTTTTTTTTTTCAAGGCAAAAGTAGCTTTCATGAGAGCAAGCAATCTAATGATTGATTGTTATACCTTTACTGTATAGCCTATCTAGACAGGAATTTAGTGAACCATTCCCCTCAATTATTTACTGTGAGTAGAAGTTTCTAAAACAGAATCTTCAGTTTGGTAAGACCAGGTGCAAAGCAGAACACAAACTCTTTATAGCGAACAAAATACACATCATGTCCTCTTTCAGAAGAAGATTTTTGAATCTTAATTTTCTTTTTTAGAGAATAAAATTTCAGCCATAATTACCATAAAGAGGTAGATGATAACTTGAAACATCTGTCTGGAAAATATGCTATGTGGACTGGTATGCAATAGCAGGGGACACCACAACGTGAAATAGATTTTAGAATATCAATCACCCTTTATTTTTTTTTTCTCTGTGGTGGTGTTTAGGGGTTATTGGGAAGATAAGGTTTGACATGTAAGTCATATAAGTTGTAAGTTTATTTTCTGGTTGAAGATTAGAATGGAAGTCTCAAGCCCGTGAAAAAAGAGGTGCCTTGTTTAAAATGACAAGCCTCAAAGACTCAAAGTCTCTAGGAAATCAGAAAATTAGTTATTTCTCCTGGGGGCTAGGAGTACATTTTGCATTCCTGCTAAAGATAAGAAATAAATCTTTCCACCAAGCAATCTTCACAATCATAATATTAGAGAAAATAGTTGTTCTTTAATTCAAGTTATTCCTTGTACTGTTTTGATCAGTATTATTATTCTTTAATTTTACTGTATTCCTATTACATCATTTTAAAATATTCCTTTCTGTACAAGGCACAAATTAAGATACATGGGATTTTCAAAAGCACTAATGGCAATTGGGAATGTAATTGATATTGAATACACATGGCTGTTACAAGACTGAAAATCCTGTCTGTGGCCAAACATGTCAAGAAAAAGGCCACTCTTCCCTTTCATAAACCATTGACATTGAAGAGCATTCTCCCATGAAGTGTGGGCAATCTAATTAAAGAGTTAATACTAAATAATTTCAAATCCCTTTCTGAATTCTTATTTCCCAAAGTAATATTTTGAGCTTTTCTCCTGGCCTCCTCTACTCTTTTGTTTGTTTGTTTGTTTGTTTGTTTGCTTTTGTTTGTTTTTGTGTTGGTTCCAATTGGATAGCAAATTTCTGAAAATAGCTTCCAGATTAAGCCCTCAGGAAATATAAGCAGGGTAATACCCAGTGATGAACCATGCTGGAATCTGGACTTCAAGCAGAGCCCTCAGCAGTTATGTGATGACAGGACAGAGGAAGTTCTGCATATTTCCATTAAAAAAAAAAAAAAAGGCATTGACACTCAAATGAGTTTATTGGCAAGAACTGGAGGACTGAAGTTTCTTTAGTACACAGTCATTACTTTTTTTTTCCCATTGGGTTGGTGATATATAACGTATTGCTGAGGTACTGGGCTCCAGCCTTCCAGACATCTCAGGACATGCTTGTTTTACACACTGAGAACAATTCCTCTGCAGTGAAAAATCCATCAGTAAGATAAGCATCTGCATGAGTCTTTCATGTCTCCAAAATCTAATTTGCCTGCAAATCCATTATTATGAATGGTGATATAAATAAGAATAAAATCCATTTGGATTATTCAGATCTCAGAGTTAGGACTGACTGTTGCAAGAGACATAGTTTAATGTTATATAGCTGCCTTGTTGCTTGTCTTGTATCATTCTCTGCTTCTAATTGACTTAATTTAAAAGTGACTTTTGATAGAATCAAGTAAATTAAACAGGCTGGATTTTAAAATAAGAAAAGGGAAATCTTGTGGTGTTTTTTTCCAGCACTTTTGAAGTTTGCATTTTATAGATTTTTAAAGGAAAAAGCCATTTTGCTGGCATTTTATTTCATATTTAACAATAAGAATATTATGAAAAGAATCAGATATGTTTTGAAAAAAAAAGTCATTACATATTTTGAATATTTTTTTAGGTCATATCTATCGTATGTCAGCTTTCTAATTTTTCTGTTTTGGAAACCTAGTTTCTACCTACCATATACAGAACAATATATACCGTCTAAAAGAAACTGTTAGTATATAATCTGGATTTTACCGAACAGATACATAGACAAAGGAAACTCTGAAGAAGGAAAAGGAACTTAGAACAAATATTCTAAACCTGAAAAATCTATAGTTATTGCCAGATGACTTAAAGACAGAATGCTTGAAAAATATATTTATTTCCAAATATTTGAATGTTAATCCTGAAATGTAATTGGAAAATAGCACTAGGTCTTACAAATATATTGAAGCACTTTGGTAATTTTATTCCTAAACTGATATTTCATTTCTGTTGATTAAACTGAAGGTAAGAAAGGTGGAAAAAAAAAAGTGCAGTAATAAGGCAAAGTACATAATCTATCAAAATTACATTTTATTGCATAATGGAAATAATTCCCTGGTTACTGCCTCTTTATTTTTTTCTTTTTTCCAGTTATCTTTAGTCACAGTTTTCCATTAAAGCTGTACACATCATAAAACACATAAAAATCTCCAGACCCTAGAGGCAGTGAAACATGGACTGGACATACGTTTTTAATTTGATGCTTTGTTTTTTAAGAACACATAAATCCCTCTTGGTTCATTAGGACCAACATCATTGTAATCTTACGTCTATACTTCTGCGATGCAATCATTCTAAAGAGTGAATTTATGAATTCCATTATTAAGTCAAATTTACATGGACTCCACCTGAACTTTTATTGTATTTAAGATCACAGAAACAAGACTTCCATAAATCTACTATTTTTTGCTAATATTGGCTAAAACAGTCTATACTGATGGTGTACAAGGCTAAGACAAGACTAAGGACACTAGAATTAAAATCAATTTCATTGGATTTGTCTGTGTAGAATATCTGCATCCCTACAAGTCACTGTAACTAACATAGTTACAGTGTGAGGAGAAATAAATACAGCAAAGGGAGGTAGAATTCACCTAAACTGATGTAGATGATAGCTACTTCAGGGTAAGATAAATTTTGCATTAGAAGAGTTTATTTCTCTACATTGACTACAAAGAGACCCAAAGATGACCAGCTCAGATATAGATATGTGCAAGTCAGATGACTGAATCTGATCAGATGAATCATGACTCAAGAGCCAGATTGATCAAATTTAAGTGCTATGTCAGTAAAAAAAAATTCTAATTGTCTATCTTTACAAAAAATCATAGATCATAATGAGTTTTTAGTCATATAAATTGTTTACAATAAAACAAACAAACAGCTTGATTTTTGTGTTTGATGTCATTTTATTTTCATTGTGTTATCTTTGCTTCGATTGCTATACATATGATTGAAATAAAGATATATATGTATGATTTTTATGAAACAAATATATATATATATGATTTGTATATGTACGGAAAATATATATATTTGTTTTATGCAGCACAAGAATGGAAATGAAGATTTCAGGTATACATATTCATCCGTATTAATTATTATGTTCAGTTAACGCTCAAGTCCATGAACTTTTGCAACTTCAAATTTACTTAAGCATGCTAACTACTAGCTCAAAAGTTTACAACACCCTTAGGAAATAAATTCAGTGGAAATTATGTCAAATATGGTTCTTAACAACAGCTAAAGAAAATCAGCTATTTTCTTTCATCAAATGGGCATAATCCACCAAATTCACAAAAAGATGTCACAAACAGTTAAGTTTAATCAAAAAAAAAATCATGTCATTCGTGACATGATTATGATTCCAACCCATTTTTCCCCTATGATGCTAAACTGCTAAATCTTTTCTTGGTTAAACTGATTGTAGGATTTTCGTTTACTGTGAAAAGTTTTGTGCTAGTTTCAAAAACTATGTTTTCTTCCTTTTGTGTTTTCTTTTCTTTTTTTTTTTAATATTTTCATTTTTGCTTCACAAAAACAGTGCAATATTCTGTGAATATCATTTATCAACTCTTGAGTTTTAGTGAGATTGCAGCTGATTCTGTGCCCTAACAATGGCATAATACTGAACAGTTAATTTATTTTACTACTTTTTCCCTTAAAAAGCATTCATCTGTAAAAACTGTGGAGATTTTTTACTTTGTAAAATTTTAATGCCAGAGAAAGAACCAGTAAAAATAGAAAGTTTTTGAACATGATTGAAGACATATTTGAAGGTATTATTAGAGAAGCTATAGAAGTTAAATGAAACCAAAATGAGAGCTGATACTTGACAAGCAGAGATGCTGTACATTCTTGAAATAGTTAGGTGTACAGAAAAAGATATAAATCAATTAGGCTAACAACCTACTTAGATAAAATATAAGGCAGTTATAGAATGTTTGGAGGAATCTTGTTATAGAAGGGCTATGAATTTCACTAATCATGACAGTAAACACATACATTTTTTTTTCTGCAATACTGCTGACCATGACCAGAAAAAAAAAAAAAAAGAAAAAATAGATTTTTTATTTGCAGAACTTATCTAATGAGAAAAGAGAATATTCGAACAAAAATCAAGAAGAGGGTTGGTTCTATAGTAGCCATCTGATAGAGTTGTGCGGTGCTAAAGCCATTCAGGGAAGCAGCTTTCCTTCCTTGTACATTTGTAAATTGTGTGTCCATCCTCTTCAAATGGTGCTTAGGAATTAAGAGTTCATACTGTTCTGAATATCGAGAGAAAAATAGAGGAAGAATGTGTCTTTGTGTAAACTTGAGTGAACAGTTTCTGGAATGAAATTGAATAAGCCTTTTAATATAATCACAGCAGAGTCAGATAGATGAGTTTTATATATCTCCAAATATATGCTTTTAACATTTCTAAGTAGAAATTAATTCTTTCTTCCCCAGACAAGTAGCTTCTGGTAACAGATGCAAGCAAAGATTTTAGTGTGGCTAGGAGACACAAATTGTTTGAAAACAATTAAGTACCTGTTTTGTGTGTATGTGTTCTGCTGAGATGTCAATAAACATACCTGCTGTGGAGGTTTTGCTTCTTCTATCTATCTTAGATGCCAGGTGGTCACATGTACTTGTTCATCTCCTCTAAGCTGCACAAAGCGAGCACGTCTGTGGATGAGTGTAAGCAAGCATTAAAATATTCTTGTCTTTATTATTACCAACTCACTTCCTAGATTAGGAATCATATCTTTTCATCATGGGTGCTAGTTTTCAAGCTCTTCTTATACTTTTCAAAAGGGGTAGAATATAAAGGGTAGTCAGGACCAAAAAAATCACAAGAAATACCAAAGACATAAATTACCTACATGAATAAGTCAGTAAAATTATGCTCTTTAAAAAACAGTGCTAAATTGCTATGTAATATAGTTCAAACGAAAAATAATGCACCTTTGATGTGAAAAAGAATTAAATGACTCACAAAATTTGCACGATTCAAAATCTACATGTGTCAAAATGAGAAATGTATCAGGGCATCACTGTAGACAGCTCAGTGTTACAAATAATCAAAATGATAGGCTGAATAAGCAAAGAAGCAAGACAGAGAATATTATAATACTCTGATACAGCTTATTGCAGCAGTTTTGTCTAGGATACATTGTCTTGTCTTATCATTTCCAAAACAAAAGCAGAAAGAAAAAGCTATTTGAGAAAGGTGAGAAGAATAGCAAAGACCACTGTTATATGCAGGTAAGCTGTGAAACATTGGGTTTGTTTAGAGGGATGATAAATAATGAGGACATAAACTGTATGAAACACTAGATAAAGAGCTTCTGTGTTAGTACAATGACACTTGTGTGATGAGAATAAAAGGTGAGAAATTCAGTGCTAGCATCTCTTTACTCAAAATGTCTCAAAACTGTGCAGCTCTAGGAAGTTGTTAGTTCTAATAACTTAACAGGATCCAGGGAAGCCTTGCTTGTAAATATCAGGAATAGCTAGAATTTTCATAATGAATTATAAAGAGTAATGTGAGAGGCATAATGAACCTTGTTTTAGCAGTCTTGAATGTTAGATCAGAAGGAAACCTAATGTATGATACAGATTACCCTTAGTTTTTGAAGTATCATTGGAGAGAGAAAGGATCCTAGACTTTCTAAATGTTTGTATTTAATGAGTAAAACAGTGTCAAGCACATGCTCAAGGATGATGTTCCACCCTGTTAAATTGCTGCTACTCTCTTTGGCCCACTGACTAAAAGTTATATCTCCAAAGAACATCTGGGTACTGTTTGGAATAAGTATGGGCCAAGGCAGCCCATAGATAGCACACATGCAGCTTTATGACCTTCTCTGACATTGTTTTCCAGTACTGTCCCAGCAAACCTTGCTGAAAATACCCTCAATCTTGTTCTGTAAAAAACTGGAGAGGCTTTGAAAAGGTCCTTGCATGATTTGTGTGTGTAAGGGCTTATTGTCCCAGTGGAGAAGTTGGATGAGCACAAGAGAGTGGCACGGTACTACAGGCAGAGGGATGCCATTGAACAAGCAAGACTGGAGTACTAGGCCTTGGTTCTGGAAAAAAATACCCCTCAAAATTCATGGAGAAGAGGGTTAGTGTCTAGAATAAGTGAGCTATCATTGTGATACTTGGAAAAAAAAAATAAGTTGAATATGTCATGGCCTGCAGACCTAACCACTGACCTGATGCAGTTTGGCATATCTGCCCTAATTACTCCAGGCTGTCCTGATGTTCAGCTAGCATGCAGATGCCATGCACATCTTAAAATGAAGGTTCAAGGCCTCTGTTTCCTCTCATCATGGTTGGAAAAGCGCCCCACAGACAACTGCTGCTCTCATCTCTGTCTACAGAGTTGTCAGACTCTGAGCTGGGTTCTGGGTTCTGAGTTCAGGTGAAGCAGTGGGGACCAATAATTTGCTTTCTGTGACTCTTGCAAAGGAGTGGGGCAGAGCAGACAGTGTTCTGGAAAGAAACATAGAAAAGAACAGCTGCCAGTTAGTACGTCTGCCCTGCAGCAGTGACAACCCACAGCAGGGCATCACCACCTGGACCTTGCATGGAGAAGTCACAGCTGATGTAGTTTCCCTGCGTACAGGTTTCCTGAATGAGTCTGGCCTGGGCAGCACCCAAATATGACAGCAAACGACCTGACTGACTGTTCCACCTGGATGAGGATAAGGTATCATCTTTAAAAAAGGCACTGCGCTTCACAGCTACACAGTGACACATTTCTTCTTGCCCTCCTAGAAGAAAGGAGAACCTTCATGAGTTTATACAGTACCATCCGAGGAACATAGCTGCTACTACAATCTATTCTCCCTATCCATCTTCTCCTTTCATATATGTTGTATAACCCCATCTCTCAATTTTAACACAATCACAGGCTTCCTATGGAGGCAGTCTTGTGAGGGCCAGGAGGATGAGGAGGAGGAGAAGAAGAAGTAGGGGGAGGGGATGCTGGCTGCAGCAATGAATCCCCTCTGGTACAATGGTAATGGATCCAACCAAAGGATGGTAAAGGAGCAGTGGATCCAAGCAAATGACCTAAAGTGAGTCCTGCAGCCTGTATAAGGTCTAGACACTCTGGACTGTCCTCCTTTTTAAGCAAGATATCATGGAAAGCACTGAAGTGGCTCAAGGTATCATTTGAAGCGTAGAGGGAGATATGAGATATCGTTTTGATGCAATATGACTTCTTGCTTCAGCACTCTATGTTTCACAGAGGGACTCATCTTGTCAAGAGAGTTCCCACAAGTAACTTCTTACCAATGTCCCCCTAAAGAAATGCTTACCGTAGTGCTGCTGCCACCCAATTTCCTAGGCAAAAAATGAGAGACAGTACACACTGCCCCTCCCAATCCTTTTTATTAATTTTCCAAGGTCTGGATGGCTTTTTCATATTCTGTTTCCATCTCCTAAAAAATGTGTTTCTTGTGTTCAGATTTGTGTTAAAGCCTTTGTTAAAACCGAGTTGCTCTCTACTGCAGTGGGTAAGTATCTTGGAACATACTGTATAGATACAGAGATCAAAGATGTGCGATTATTGATGGGGGGAGGAAGCAACAGCTAACTGAGACGCTTGATTATGACAGTGGTCTCCATGTTAGAGATCTGTAGCAGAGAAATGATAGAAATTATTATGTATGTCTGAGTAAAATGTGGAGCAAAGTGGAGAGACAAAGAAACATTATGGATAGAGAGCAAAGATTGAGTGATTAGAGATTAACAGTTCATGATTCTGTGAGAAAGATGGGTTGGGAAGGATGCTGTCAGAAAGCCTCTCTGAAGGAAAAAAAAACACAGCAGAGAAGAAACTGGGAATTGCAAAGATTGCCAATGCAAGGAGTGTGGGAGAAGGGAGAGAAGACAGATCAGTTTTTTGACAGCTGTTGGGGAAAGACTGACAGACCTCATTGGAGTTCTGCTTTAATTGCTATTGAGACCTGTGGTGAAGCTATTTCCCACTTCGATGGCTGTGTGCACTTTTCCATCTGCCTGTCATTAGCTACTGAGATACATGGAACGTATCACAGAGTTGAAAGATCTTGTCCATCTGTGATGTCTTCTGTCAGAATGGCTTGTAAGCATCCTTGGGTGCAAAGTAGAGCAAGATCTGATGATCCAGTCAGCATTGAGGATGGTATTGGCCACTCTGCCTCTCAAAAGTAACATTTTCTCAGTCAGATGTCTGAATGAACAGTCCTCCAAGACCCAACAAAACTGAAGCGAACTTAGCCTGTAGTAGACTTTACGTGGATTCAAAACCCACGACTATAAAGGGTAAATAACACTGCCATGATGAAGAGTGGAATTTGGACCACACACACAGGCTGATATCTTCAGTCAAGATTTGGTCTCACTTGTTGACACTGGGATACCTTGAAGTCTTGGCCTTGGTGGGATTTGTTGACATTGTTGACAGTGCTGTTCATAATAACTTCAAGGGAAAACTTATGACAGTCAAAGGTAGCAAAATTTCAGATGATGGCAACTGCTCTTACCACTAGGACAGATTTAGAGGAAGTAATAATCCTGTACTGGATGGCCAGAGCTTCCAGCAAAGAATAAATATTGAATGTGATCCTCTGCATGTGGAAGTACTATACCCACTATTGATCATCCTGTTTGTTATGCTGCATTATAGCATGTCGCACTATCTGTTGGGTGCCAAACCTCCATTCTTGCTCAGGTTGTGCTCAAGGTGACAAATGAGCCCATTGTGCTGCATTTTGCCTTTGGACTGGGGTGGGAGATGGTCTTTTCTTCCTCTGTGCTGCTGAGACTAGAAGTCCACCAGCAGCAGCTGCTATGGGCAGTGTGCTGTGCCATCAAGTACTCATGAGAGACTGCTGCTCCATAGATGTGGCACACAAAGCCCCTTTTTAATCCCCTGGAGTAATGATTATGTGTCATGCATAGGTGAAAGATGAGGAGAACCTATATGCATACTTTGTGGGTTCTCTCCCTGTACTTGGTGCTGCTGAGGCCACATCTCAAATACTGTGTTCAGTTTTGGGCCTCTCACTACAAGAAAGACTTGTGTGTGCTGGAGTGTGTCCAAAGCAACAAAGCTGGTGAAGGGGCTGGGCCACAGACCTTATGAAGAGCAGCTGAAGGAGCTGGGATTATTTAGTCTGAAGAAAAGGAAGCTCAGGGGAGACCTCATCACACTCTACAACTACCAGAGAGGAGGTTATAGTGAGATGAGGGGTCAATCTCTTCTCCAAAATAACTACCAATAGGACAAGAGGAAATGGCCTCGAATGGCACCAGGGGATGTTTAGGTTGGATATTAGGGATAATTTCTACAAGGAGAGAGTAGTCAAGCATTGGAACAGGTTACCCAGGGAAGTGGTGGGTCTCTGCAGTGTTCAAGAAATGTGTAGATGAGGCACTTAGGGATATGGTTTAGCAGGCACAGTGATGATGGGCTTACAGTTGGTCTGATGATCTTGGAGGTCTTTTCCAACCATAATGATTCTATGATTCTATGATTTAATAGACATACTCTTGTGGAATACTTTTAGTGGGGTACCAGGGCCTAAACGAGCTTGTAGCTGCGACAAGACTACTCTGTTTGGGGGACTATGATTAGTGTAACAGGTATGCAAGCCTTGGTTAGAAACACACACTCATCTTTAATTTCTAGGTGCAGTGAGGGTCAGTGGGGTATGTATATTCTGTACATTGTCTTGTAGAACAAGCTAAGACTATTACAGTAATAGCGCTAATGAATTCTTGAAAGGAATAAGTGGAGTAGATGAATCATTTCAGAGATGTTTTCCAAAATGTGTGATCTGTTTCGACCACTCTTGGTTAAGAGGAATAAGAAAAAGGACTATGCCTGACTGATAAGGACTTTGCCCCATAACTTATATTCCTTAAATCAGAGTGCTGTAAGGTGACCTACTAAAATCCTTGCAGAGCATTTAAATGTTTCTGCTCACACAAAAAGTCAAGCAAGCCATTTTTAGGCGCACATGATAAAAGTGCCGTGCTATTAAAGCAGCAATTCTATTATGATCTGTCTTTAAAAAGTAGGGTTGTGAGGAGAAATTGATATAAGGCATCTACTTACACAGGGAAAAAAGGAAAAGATAAATTCATAGAAGTAATGAAAACAGACAGCGCACCTGAGAAATCCCAAACAAAGTGATAATTTATAATTAGATCTGCATGAATAATAATAGAGTATTTACTTAATTTGTTTTTCATGTCTGAGAGATTTTTTTAACTGATCACGAGTTCCCCAAATGTATTTATCATTCATATGTATTTAACAAATACTTGTTGCAATTGATAGGTTCTAAACTTTTTTTTTTTTTTACTGTCAAAACATGTTTGGTTGGAAAATTCAAAGGTAGCTGCTCTTCTTTTTGATTTAAAAAGTTCTTCCAATTAATGTTTCTGTGTATTTCCTACTTTATCATTCACTTTTATGAATTTTTGCATGGAAACTGAGTCTCTAGAAAGAGTATATGAACTCATGGAAAGCAAAACCATTTAAGAATTCTAAATAACATTAACAGATTTTGTTCTGCAGTATATATTTACTCAGATAATAACGGAGTACTGGCCAAATGAGGTGTGAAAGAAAACAAAACATGCCCATACTGTCCAGTATAAAATAATCAGTCTGTTTGCTGGAAAAGTAAACAAAAATACTATATCTGCACAGCAAACAACTCTTAAAAGTTTTAGTAGGAAGCAAGCCAAAAAGTCCATAATCAAGTTTCAAATTTCTCATTTAAAAAAAAAAAAAGAAAAAAAGAAGGATTTAGTCGTTCACCTTGTCTTTGTCCTCGTAAGTTCTTCTGCTCTAAATGCATATTCTCAGATCTTCGTTTAAAACAAAGACAGTCCTTTACATGTTACTAGGTTTTAAAATTAAGGATGCTTTATGCATGATAATGATATTTAAAACAAACTTCCATGTCTGTTTTCCCTCTCTTTTAGGGTAAATTTGAAAATACAATTTCTCGGCAGCAGAGCTGTTTAAATAACTTACTGTCACTGTGCTGCAGTTTGTCTTGCGCTCATTGTGCCAATTGTTTGTGGAGCGAGACAGTAAACTGGATTACTGAAATGATTTGGGTTACTGCGATCATTTCACCAGACCAATTTGCAGAATAGCAGTTGCAGAGTGACAGAGCAGGGTACTGTGAGTGGAAAGGAAAAAGCAGATGGAGAAAGAAATTATGGGAAATGTTAAACCATCACTGCCATCAGAAAAAGCCTCTTATGAAAACTTATTTTTTTCAAAATCATCACTATTAGTATTTTTAATGTTGTGTCCAGCACAGTAAGAAGGCATTTCAATTAAAGCTGTAGTCTCAAGAAGTACGGTTTTTGTGCCACTTCTTGAGTATCACTCTCACTCCTGCTGTGTGGTAAAAACATAAGATGTGTTGGCACTTCAGTGAACCATCTCTGTTTTAGAGTGCATTTTAGTAATATTTGGGTTCACCAAATCTAATTTAGAACTTTCATAGTCAAATATTTTCTCCATGCTCAGAGAGCAGAAGACAAAATGATTTAGAAGAAAATAAAACACATTATAAGCAGAACAATGACATGACTATAGTTCCTCAGTAGCCTTTTAACCTATATTTTTCAGCTTTCTGAATAATTCTATCAATAATTTAATCTGTAGGTCTGCTATTCACATGGTATAAATCTTCAAGTAAAATTACAATGGAATTATGGTAGCAATGATTGCCTATAATTTTATCTTTGTAATATGGCATGGATTTCAGCATTACTTCTCTGATTAATCTTTCTAAACACACATATTTTTTAGGAGGACGTTAGATTAAAAAGAAAAGGGAGGAAACACAGTTAAATAAAGGGAATAAAAAAATGTAACAAGAATTTTGGGCTTTATACAGATGGCAGAATTAACTTTTTGTAAGTTTATGCCGATAGTTTTAATTAATATCAAAGCTGATACTCTGCCCACCCTGCCAACTTAGATTTAAGGGAAAGCTTGGAGAAATATTTATCTGGGCAGATGTCTCACTGAGATATTTGTGCGGAAATATGTCCAAGAATTATGCAGCATTCTAGAAATTAATGTTGTTTGGTCTGTTTTGTAATTAAGAACAGCATAATTGAAAATAAAATTGTTTGCGTTATTAACAAGGTCCAAATTGTCTGTGTAATAGCTAGTCTGAATAAATCTTCCATGCTTAGAATGAGAAGAGAGATACTACCTAGGAAATTTCTATTGCCCCAGACAAAGAAAATATCTAATAATGGAGTATTCAAGTTCATATCCACAATACTTACATCTCCCTAAAAAGAAAACAACAAGCTATTATTGCATACTAAAATTGCATTAAATATTACATATTTGTTTTCTGTAATATTTGAATAATAATGTTGGAACTGTGTTTACAGCACACAGAGCATGCACAATGCATTATTTGTGTTCGGGTGCTGTTCATAGATGAATGATTAATTTAGGTATCTACTAAGGAAGCTTAAGGCTGTATAAGAAGGTCTTCTACGAGTCCTAGGATACTTTCCACATTCCCCTTGTTTTTTACATTGGCTAAAGTTAAGTATGTTTGGAGAACATATTAGTAACATCAGTGTAAATGTTATTTTAGAAAAGAACTCTTTCACAACAGAGCAATTAGATTTATCCCATCAGCAGCAGTTTCCCAAACTGCTCTCAGGTTTTAATGAAAGAGTTCTTTTCCGGTTGGATGTGGAAAGGAAACAAATTACTAAACTCACCTTAGATCTGCACCTTTTGCTTCTCAGTACTTCAGCACAGTTCTATGATTCAAGATATCAGTAACTTTAAGTGAGCAGTAGGAGCTGTGAGCTTTGGTCATAGTCAACAGCAGATTATTCTCTGCTGTCTCTTCCTCAGCTTATCTACATAACATTTATATTGAGCTTATATACATATATAGATATAGACATATATATGTGCTTTATAATACAAAAAACTCAGACCAAAGCACCAAACACCAAACTCAACCATCTTCCCTCCTAGGCCCAGGGGATAGAGAAGAGAGAAAAAGGTTCTTCTGCAGGGTAATTCAGAAAAGGAGCCTGCTGAAATGTGCTCTGGATGTCTCTACAGAAGAGCTTCTTCCTCTCCACAGAGCAGTGTATGACTTCAGGGAGATTAACTACCTTAGCAAATTCCCTCTTTGTCATTGTTAATTTAGGTGTCTAAAAAGCAACAGATGACTCCCTATTTGTTTTGCATTTTTCTTTGTGTCCTGAAATGGATTCTGAACTATAATTCAGGCTTTCAAACGCTTCGCTATTATAACTAATTACGAAGGGGATTAAAAAACATAATGGCAGTGCAATTGCACTCCTTTCAGAGATTTGGAAAGAAGATGAGGATCATTGCCCTTCTGAAGTGCTTTCTCTCTTAATGTTTCATGAAGCTCATATATGGTAGTGCCAGCCAACACTGTATAAAATGATGATCTGTGAACTGTCAAACTGTAGTGTCACCTCAGCAACATACACTGCACTTCCCTTGGCCAAGGGCCAGCAGTATTTGTGGCCTCTGGCAGATTATGGCTGTAACAGCAGCACTTAGAGGTGGAGTCTCCCTCTTTGCCACAAGCAAAACTCAGAATACGCCAGGTAACCCCCTGGAAGCTGCATTTGCTTTTGGTCAGTGGGAGGAATCCAGTACTATACAGGCACAGCCTCCCATCAGCAATTGCCTTGAGAAGCAGGAAGAGAATAACATGAAATGAAAGAGAAGAAAAATGAACTGAAGAGAGGAAAAAATGTAAAAGTTCAATTTAAGACCATGTGAAGCTAATTAGGCAATTAAAGTACCTCGTATAATTGCATTGCCTTGCTTCTTCACTGTCTCTGCCCCCCCAAGAAAAAAAGAAAGTATGAGAATAAAGCTCTGCTTTCCCAGTAGCATAATGAACAAGAAAACATAATATATCACATGACTGTCATCTTTAAAAAATACCAGATAATGTATTTTACTGGAAAATTAGAAAAGCAATGCTATTCATTTTTCCTGAGATTGTGAACGATCTTAACCAAGTCCTTTCCACAGAAAACTTTTATTATCATAAAGGCATATTTGCCATTTAGAGAAGAAGCACAATATTGTTCAAAACAGAGATAAACATTCGGTTCTTAGGAACTAAATGAAAGGAGATAACACAGTGTGTTGATCTAAACAGGACCCCATTGAGAAGTGATTTCATTTTTTTATTATTTAAAACATCACCGTGCAGACATTAGCTAATTCTTCCAGCATCCCCTGCTTATAAATAGTGAGGCTGGAGGAAAGAGATGGCATATCCCCATTTAGTCAATGGAAATAAAATGAAATGAAATAAAATAAAATAAAATAAAATAAAAACCTCAGGAGTTCTCCACTTTCCGTTTGTACTCAGTTCTCTGAACACGGCTGTCCCACAATGCATATGCAACTGAAACCAAAGTAATCAGAGAACTGCTCATGCTGTCTCAGACAAAAGGAGACTTTGCTTTCAGGTCAGACATTAAATCGATTGTGGGATGACTCCAAGAAGACCACAAGAGCTTGAGTCATCATACAACTTGAGTCACATGCCTTCTTCACAGGAATACCCTGGAAGGCAAGGGAGGCGGGGATGAAAAAAATCTCTCCTTCACTGGCAGATGGCATTGTAGCCATCTGACAAGAAGGCAGGATATTACATTGATATGGAAAAGGATGCATCCTTGGTCAAAAAATAAGAGGTGTCAATGTATGGCTCATACTTGTCTGCTTTTCTAGTAAACAACATAATTAAGTTTGTATAAAAGGATAGGGGGAAAATGTCTCAAATATTTATTTTTGCACTCATTTGCAGCTCTCTTCCAAGAAAAGTCTTTTGTAGGACACAAGCACTAAGCTAGAAGCCTAGCTGCTTAACTTACTTAAAATTCTTGCCTTCCTTTTACGTGGCTAAAGCTAAGTTAGACAGACAATAACTTAATAAATGAGATTTCTTCTACAGTCAGTGGAAAAAAAAGATGGTAGAGAATAACTTGGCATATACGGGTGCCTGTTCTACAATGGAATAAACTCTGCCCTGTAGGTAACTGCATCTTTTTGCTATGAAGAACAACTGAAAGGGTAAGCTTTGACTGGATGGTTAAGTCTAGACAGATAGAGATACAGGAAATAAAAAGTTCCAGAAAATGTGTGCAGGGGGGTTGGACTAGATGACCCCTAGAGGTCCCTTCCAACCTTAAGCATTCTATGATTCTATGATTCTATGTGTTTATTTTTGTAGACATGTATATTAGAATAACAATTCTTCACCCTATAGTCATGTTCCATATCAGTATTCTTTACATACTATTAGTAGGGAAATTTCTTTGCCCTACATGTAGAAACCTCACGATAGATGAGCTGGATATTTTTCCTGCATGCTCACATTATCAAATACATTAAAAATTCATGTGGCAACCATGACTACTCAAAACATAAAGCTATTCACAAACTTTCATATGATCAGTCTGAAAAAGGTTTTCTAGAGCTGCATATTTTCCAGGAAGGTGGAATGAAATGTAAGATAATAAGCATGGAAAAGTGTATTGGGTTACACAGATACTGTCTAAATGAAAATTCTCTTTCCACAGTCTTTGTAGTGGAGACATGGATGGGAATAGGACTACCAAAAAAAAAAAAAAAAGTGTGAATTCTGAAATAGCAAGGCATATCATATTAGTACATTAATGGATGTAGCAATAGAAAACCTATGTCTCCAGTATACAGTGACATTCTAATTTAGGTTTTGTAACTTAAAATTGTCAAAATATTGCAGTATTGTAATATTCCATACTTAAATAGAACGTCAGGCTATAAATTAAATGATCATATTATATTTAAATACACTTTTTTTTTTCTTTTTTAAAGAGAGAGCAAGAGAAAACTGCTTGGCTGATTAGACAGAACTCCAGGCTTCCTTTGTCATGCTCAAGTTTTTCATTTTCATTTTATTTATGGGAAATGACAATAGAAAAAAAAAAGAAGGTAATTCTGAAAGAAATCAGAGAAATCAGATGAAGTTCCTTGCTATGAGGTGACTTTTGACACAAGTAAGGGCTGGAATATTTATAAGGCAACCAAGTAGAAAATGTGATCAAAAAAAATTTTTATGTCAATAATAATAATAAAAAAATGTACCATAACATTTTTGAAAGCCAACAAATGCATAGAATTGGGAGAAGACGGAAAAAAAAAACTGAAAAAAAAGAAACAATCTAACTTTTGGTGGTCCTCTTAATCCTTTTTTTTCCTTCCATCCCCATATGGGGAGATTTTATTCTTTTATCTATTTATTTTGATGACAGATTAAAATAAAAGGCAATCTCCCCTTGATTTTAGCATGCTTTGGATCAGGCCTTATTCTATTAGGTATAGGCTAATTTGAGCAAGACATTTATATTATCTTCTTCCTGCTGCAAATATGTGCAAAAGTTATATTTCACTTGTTCGTTGGCTTCAGTTAATGAAGAACAGCCTCTGCTCATTTCAGCTCATGCCCAAATATAACAGCTGAATGTAATATTATGACTGAGCTCTCGTTATAAAAATGTCATGATAGAGATGACCTACAATTTTTGGAGAGAAAATATTGGACTTCTAGACTCCATATTCCATCCATTGTTCTATCTCTGAAAATGTCAACAAACAAAAGCATGTTCTCATTCTCCAACAAGAAGTCTCACAGGATGCAGAGCAAACATCTGCAAGATAATTCAGTCAAACTAATCACATGAATATCTTCCATGTCTGTACTGTAGACTTATTAAAAAAAAAAAAAGAAAAGAAAAAGAAAAAAAAAAGAGTCTGGGGCACTTTTTAATTGCTTCCTGTGTGATAGATAATCAAGTAATTTAGTAAGAAAAGTTTGAAAACTTCAAGCCAAAGAGACTAAATTGAGTGTAATGTGAAAAGAAAGGCTGAAGGAGACTGAAAGAGCCTAAAAATCTGAACTAGACCTATTGGAACGGGAATTAGTACCTCATGTCTGTTAAGATTAACGTAAATTCCCCTGTTGTTTTGGAGAATGAGGCCCAGATGCCTGGAGCTTCCTCACAACGCTTCAGCTTTCTGAGAAATAGTGGCAGGGAAAGGAAAACTACAAATGTGATGGGCAATGAAACAAACAAAATTTGATTTTCTTGAGTCTTACCACCACCACTGATATTAATCTTGTTAGTGAAAACATTCAGATAGTTAAATCTGTCTTTCTTTACAGGAAGCAGATAAAAAACACTATTATATGGCCATATGAGAAGAAAAAAAAAATGCAAGCACTGAAGATGCTAAAGGATATATCCAGTATAGTAGTAGTATATGTAGTTTTGCCTACCGTGAATTTATAGATATTCTCATTAAACACAAATTGGTTCACCCACTAAAAAAAATAATAAAAGGAGGAGGAACTAACAAAACACTTGATTTTTAAATGTGTTAAAAATGCTAGATAACACTATAATGCTAGGGCTTAGCTGATTATCTTATCTTAATAATTGCTGCAACATCAGTAGAACTAGTCGACCCAAAAATAAAACAAAGTCTATTTTAAAAATAGCCTGCTGCAGAATTTTACAAAAGTCAGTGTGTAGCAATTAGAAAATACATTTTTGTTATGTAAGCTTCTAGTTATAAGAATATACATTTTGCAAAGACAAGGCACTGCTCTCCAACCTGTTTCAAATTATCTGTAGGACCTACATACAATCCTCTGGAGCTCGCAAGTTTCTATCAAAAAATCAAAGAAAAGCAAGCAATTAATGTAAAAAAAAAGTGGATTACTCTATGTATGATATTAGGCAAAATTTTAAGAACATTCCCTTAGAAATGGTAAAGTCTTCTCTTTTGATGAGTCTGTATTAGCCATTATTACAAATATTGTTGTCTGTTAAACAAAAATACGTTCACTAAGAAAACCCTAAAACCCATGGTGTTTAGGTGAAGCAATTGCTTAAAGCCTTACAAAAGTTATGCATTGTTCAATCTGATGGACTTTGTTCTCCGAGTATTTTGTAAATTAGTTATCTTGCAAATGATAAATCAAAGAATTAAAAGAACACCAATTGCAATTGCACTGATTAAAGCACTCGATGGCTGAGCTAATGTATTCTAAACTGAACTGTTTCAAGGAGAGAGTTGTGGAACATCTGTTGACCCTGCTGACTAGAAAGACAAGCTTCCTTGCACTTGTCAAGCACACATAACCAATAGAAAAATGTAATTTCAGAGTGAAGACAGTACATTGTGCTGGTAGAATCGTTTAGGGAGAACAATGAATAGGGTTGCATACCTCTGTAATGATAGTTTTGAGAAAAACTCGTTCCTTTGAGTTCAGATAATTAAAAAAGAAACACAGTTCAAAAAAAATCCATTATTTAGAATGGATCATGGTAGAAAAAATGCTAGAGGAGCTTTGGGAAAGAGCAGATATACATACTTCAGGTGCTTTCGCCCTTCACATAAAACCAGCTTCCTGATTTTCAAATATTTTATAACTTTACTTTTTTATTTATTTATTTTTTATTTTTTATCCCTTGAGCTCCAAGACCTAACACTAAGGGGCACCAGAGAACTGAACTGCATCTGCTCAGATCCATCAGGAAGCAGCTGCTGCCACCAGCAGCAGGAGTTATTTGCTGTGCTAGGTGGAGAGAGAATGGGGCTTTGGGGGAAACACAGCAGACGAGACAACAGTTCTGCATGACACATTCTCTGTTACAGAAAGCTGTGACTGGAAAAGCAAGGACACACACGCCTCGGGAATGCCACTGTAGGCTCCGCGTTGTGGTTTATCACTAGGTGTTGAAAAAGAACTCTCACTCTCTTTCCCAGACAAAAGTTGGGAAATGTGTGAAAAATACTGAATGCCATGTTTTAGGGGAGCCAAGTTTATGTTAAAAAAATACTAGCAGATTTATTCTGAGTTTAGCTCTAGACAAGTGCAAATGTAGGAAAACAAACTTCTTTATCAACTCATTCTTATATTCAATTTTGGGTGAGATCTGGATGTGGCTTGAATGAGGCCTAGAGATAAGTAGTTTTCATCACCAATTTTTAATTCTTTGTGGAGTTACAGGACATTTCCAGTGACAGCAGACGGCAAAAGTTCTATTACCTTTTCCCTTTCCAGAGGGCACCGATATCAAACAAACAAGTCCTTTTGCCAGGTGGGCAGTGCAAAACTGACTTCCTTCATCCCAAATTTGCCTGCCAAAGAGACAATAATTATTCCAGTGCTGCACATCTTAATATAGCGTATTTTGAAAATCTCGGAAAAGTTATGAGGAACCTGTTACGTATTGCAGGTTTCAATACCAATATTTTGTTTCTGTCCTTTATATTGCCACAAAATAAATAAATAAATAAATTACCAAATAAATAAACAAGATATAATGAAACAAATGACGTCATGTCAGAGAGGTTAAGCTGTTCTGACCACCTTTTAAAAGCTCAATCACCACCACCTCCCAGAGCAGAAAGCATTGAAAAAATGCACACATAGTACGGGCCCCAGTATGTCAAATCATGGGAATCAAAGACCCAAGACCAAGACTAATAAAATGCCATTAGCAGATGGTGTGCACTGATCAAGTGAGAATTGCTAAGATGCATTCTGTTTGAGTACTGTGGAAGCTTTTTTTTTTTTTTAATAATAATATTAGCACTTATTTCTGTATCTTTAAATAGTCTATCAAAATAAAATGGGCACATAACTTCTGTTCAGTACAGAATTTGACTCATAGATCTTTAAGGCCAGATGAGACCATTATGATAATGTGCTTTGACCTGCAGCATAATGCAGGGCATAAAATCTCATTCTGCAATTCCTCCCTCAAGCCTGTGTCTTCTGTTAGAGGTATACCATTTCTTTTTGAAAGACATCCAGCCCTGAATTTATTATTTAAAGTGATGGAAAATCCAGCACATTCCTTGGTAAACTCACCCCTTGGGTAGTGACAGGTGCAGTTGAAAAGGTACAGGCTCAGAAGTGGTTAGTTTCCAATTTTTTCCATCTACACCTTTTGATATCTAATTAGAGAAGACTCGGCTACCAGATATCTCAAATATGATCATAATGTTGTTTAAGGAATAAAGTTTTCTTTCACCAAGTCATGGGGAAAGCTGCACTTTGTGGAGTACATTGCCCTGGTGGGCAGGCGGACATTGCTTGTTCTAAATGTTCTCCTCCTTAGGATGCAGAAGCCACAGGAATGTGGGCTGGTATGTTCTCCTACATGTTCTCCTAACTCACTGGGAAATGAAAATATTGATCTTGTTTATGCTGTTACCAGAAGCATACCTTCTCAGGAGGAAGATCTTGTTACTGGAAGCTCCAAACAGTCTTCACCTGCTGATGTTCAACCCCTAACAGGCAACTTCAGTTGTCCTATGCAGGTTGCAAGTTTTTCTGTTGCTCTTCCATCAAAGTGTGTCAACAAGCAAGATGAAGGTATTTTTGAAGCAAAACTAACACGACATTTCTTTAAGCAAGAAAGTCTGAGAGCAAGGACTAGAAGGTGGTGGGCTCTCTGCTGAGAGTCCAAAAGGAAATCATAAGTAATTTGGCTTCCATCAATAGGAGACTTAAACTTGTCCTCAGTCTCTAGACAGCCACAGGATCTCTGAGGTGAAGCAAGAAGACTGAGAGCATTTACACGGGTCATGCACCAGACCTGTCTTTTGCAGAACTTCTCTTGGGGGACAGCTTAAGGTTTATGGACATTTTGCTTTCCAGTTTGCTGATTGGAAGATGAGCAGCCATTGTCAAGCTTTTTAACATGGGACTAAACCCTGTCAGGATCCAGCTGCTGCCCAGTACCTGGAATTTAATATGCTGCTATGACAAGGACAGACACGGTGACACATCTCTCCAGCCACCATCCTGCATGGACGTGATGTTTTGAGGCCACACAAGGAAGGAGAAGACCTTGAAGGGGAGAGGGTCTGCAGGGTGGATCTGAGCAGCCCCTTCAGAGAGGAAAAGTAGGGAGGTGTGCAGAAAGAGCGGCGCCAAGGAGGCCCTTTGGAGGGGCCATGTGGTCCCCTGTGCCTCTCCCACCTCCTCCTCCCCCTCCTCCTCCTCCTCAGGCAGGAGGAGGCAGAGTTGTTGCTGCTGCCAATGCGCCAGGATAGAGAGATCTCGGCGCGGGAGGAGATGACGCAAAAGGCAGAGCTCCCCCCAAAAAAGTGTTTCTCCAGGACGAAGATGGCGGCAACTTAGCCCAGGGGCCCAAGATGCCTGTGGCCATCGAGGGCCCCCAGCCTGGCAGTTCCGCCCCGTGCGCCCGGGGACACCGCGCCCGGCGGCAGCAGCGGCGGCAGCCGCAGCCCATTGTCACCAGCAGCAGCGGCGGCCCCGGCAGCCTCCTCCTCCTCTTCCTCTTCCTCCTCCTCCTCTTCAGCATCCTCGGCAGCGCTCCGGGAGCCCTGCAGCAGCGTCTCTCCACTTAGAGCGGAGGGGGGAGAGGAGACGGAGACAGCGGTGCAGGCATCTGTGCCGCGGCTCGGGGCTGAGGAAGAGGAGCGGCAGCGGCGGCGGGGAGGAAGAGGAGGCGAGGAGCCCTCCTGGAGCCGTCCGTGGGCAGCGGGAGACGCGGCATGCAGCTGTCCAGAGGCAGCGGGCTTTTCTCGGGAGGGAGATGGGGAGCTGCGATCTGACCATGCCTGGGTGAGAGGGGGAAAGGACCCGCCGAGCAGCCCCACCGCCACCAACTAGCACCACTACCACCACCATCTCCTCTCCCTCCTCCTCTCTCTGCGTTATTGCTCTTATCTTCTCCACGGCACTCCGTGCTGGATGGATTGGGGCTGCTTCGTGTGGTGAGACCAAGGCAGAGCCACCGGCGAAACCCAGCGACATCTCAGAGGAAGAAAAAGAAGCGGAAAGAAGACGGGGAAAGAGAGAGAGGGGGAGAGTGGAAGAAGGAGCGAGCGAGCGAGAGGAGAGAAGGGAAGGAAGAAGGCAAGAAAATCCCCTTAATCTTCTAAGTCAATGCATATTGTGGTGACACTGGCAAAGGAGCCCTCACGGTGGAGTCGGCCAGGACTGTGCGTTCCCAAAATATGACCAGGGGTGCTTGGATGTGCAGTCGGCAGTATGACGACGGCTTAAAAATCTGGTTTGCACCCCGGGAGAACGAGAAACCCTTCACGGATTCGGAGAGGGCTCAGAAATGGCGACTGTCCCTGGCATCGCTCTTGTTTTTCACCGTCCTGCTCTCTGATCACTTGTGGTTCTGCGCCGAGGCCAAATTCACGGGCACCGGAGACAAGGAGCAGCAGCAGCCGCCCGAGAAGCCGGAGCCCGCGGAGCAGGAGCTGCTGGCGGGCATGGGGGAGCCGGCGCCCCCCGCGCCCCCCGCGCCCCGGCTCCTCGCTCCCCCCTCGCCCTCCCTCCCGCCCTCCCCCAGCAGCAGCAGCAGCAGCAGCAGCGGCGGCCAGGGCAAGGAGAGCGAGCCCCGCCACGGCAAGGCTGTTTTCCTGGGCAACTCCAGTGCCAGGCCCGTGGAGAGCTGCCACCCGCAGAGCGCCTCGTCCGGGCAGTGCTTCAGCGTGGGCGACGCGGAGGCGGTGTGCGGGCGGCGGGGGGGGCCGCGGAGCCCGGCGCCCGGCTGGGACCTCACGGATTTTTACCTTTCCTTTTGTAATTCCTACACCCTTTGGGAGTTGTTCGCCGGGTTGTCCAATCCGGACACTTTGAACTGCAGTCTGGATGTGGTGCTGGAGGGGGAAGGCTCCTGCAGCCAGTGCGTCCAGGCTTACCAGCGCTACGACCAGCACGCTCAGGAGAAATACGAAGAGTTTGAGGTTATGCTCCAGAAATATTTACAGTCGGATGAGTACTCGGTGAAATCGTGTCCTGAGGATTGTAAGGTAGGAGCCCCTGCTGTGTCTCATGTCCCTGCAGGCGGCGGGCTGGCTGGCGAGCCTCCCTCGTCTGTAGTGTCTGCCGGGGTCCCTGTTTTGGCTGCTCCGCCCGCCGCTGGCCGCAGGTTTTCGGGTGCTGCCAGCGGGGAGCTGCAGGGAGCCCCGGTGTGTGCAGCGCTCGGAAGGGAGGCAGAGGGGGAAGGTTAACAGAAAAAAAAAAAAAAAAAAAACGGCGATTCCCGCTCCTCGGGGAGCGCGGAGCGGGATTTCCCCCCCTGCTCATGAATATGCGATCGGCTCCGGCTCGGCTGGCGGCTTCCAGCGGGCTCGGCCGCGGCTCGTCGGGAGGCGGCGACGGCGGCTGCATGTCAATGAGCGCGGCGCTGCGCGGGCGCGGAGCGGCCGGAGCCGGGCAGAGCTCTGCACTAGGGCTGGGCGCTGCAGTGCCCTCCGCGCGGGGGGCGACGGCGACAGCGTGTCCGTAAGCGCCGGCGTTTCCCTCGCCGGGACACCCGTGACCTGTCAGAGATCCGGAGATTCCCCCCGTTCCAGTTTTGTTAGAAGGGAGAGCCCCGCGCTGCCTCTCTCTAATCGTTGTCTGCTCTCGAGTTCTGTGCAAGATTAGTTGGCCCAACTCTCAAGACAAAAAAAGGGCAGAAAAAAAAAAAAAAAGAAAAAAAGAGAGTTGTATTTGGCATCTTAAAAAAACCCACAACAGTCAACATGTTATTTATTTATTAATTATGTTATTACTCTCATTTGCTTGTGTATTTACTAAGTCAGGCCATATGAATGGTTTCTGCCTGCAGAGTCGTCTACCTAGATTACTTTAGTACTACATTAAGCAATGCTATGTTGCCAGTGGAGCACAATAATGCATACAAATCACCACTCCAAGCAGAAGGCCATAACACTCTGTAACTTCAGTGGGGCCTTCTGGAATCACTTTGTGGTAACAGCACGTATCTAAATAATCTTATTATTTGAAAAGATGCTGTGATATACACCTATTCTACATCAAAATAAACCCTAAATCCTCCTAGAAGTTAAGTATTCTTGTTATCTCTATGAATAAAATGGGAATGTTACCATCAGGTTTTTCTTTCCTCACTAGACTTGACCAAAGTAAAGGTTTTTTTTTGAATTCCACTTTAACATGAGTGTATACACACTCATTACATCTATTTTATGTGCTGATAACATAAATAAATTTTGTCTCCAAACTGAGTGATTTGGAAGCAATAAAAAGCAAATATAAGTATATGTGTAAAAACATATTTGCCATTCCAGTAACGTCTTCATTGACCTACAGCTCAGTGCTGCCAAATAATCAATATCTACATTCTTAGGTTGGTTTGTTTTTATATCACAGTTTAGTCTCGATGGAGCCTTACCACAAAGTTTGTCTTTGCTCTACAACATGTAATTGCATAAGAGATGCTGAAAAGGTACAGTGTAGCAAATGCTCACTATATAATTAATTCCCCTTGAGAGCTTGAAAAAGGAGAAATACTCCTAATATTTCTGCTGATTAGGAAAAAAAGAAAAAAAAAAAAAAAAGAACATTAATGGGTTGCACTGACTGTATAAACCCAGCCTATCTACTGATGTTATCCTGCAATGTTTTGAGAAATTGGCCAACCAGTCTGTGTTAACATTTTGACAAGAGGGAGAAACTCGGTGCAATCTTTTTATTATTATTATTATTATTTTCGTATTCTTTTCTGCAACCCTCGAGTGCGCCTGCTCTGCCCCAGCGCGGTGGGGAGGCAGGGGCAGATGCGGGGCCGATGCGGGGCCGGGGACGGCAGGGACGGTGGCTCTGGCGGGACGGCTGCTGTCCGGGGTGCTGCAAGGCAAGGCAAGGGCCGCGCTCTGCTCACCGCGCAGGCCTCGCTGCGGGGAAGGAACTCCAGAAATAACTCTGACACTCGTGCCCCTGGCACCATCTGCTTGCGTCTCGGAGCGCGGTCCGGTTCGCTGAGACCTCTGGCATATCCAAACTCGCTGGCTCTGGCGTTCTGGTTGTGGTGCGTGGCCTGCGTTAACGTGCTTCTGCACGGTCTGCCCTCAAGTGCGTCCTGGTGAAGCTAGAAATTTGTGGTGACTAGTCTGCATGCAGTGAAGTGAACGTCACGGCATCTTATTGTGATTTCTGCTGTTGCATTTCATGTGTGAAACTCTGTCAGGAAGTAGTTGGGTTTTTGTTTATGGAGACACTATTACTTTGAGCACTGGACATACAAATATGTCTTAAAAATACTAGCTTGAGAAACAGCATTTAATATATGACTAGAAAATAAGAACTTTATGTCTAACTGTGCTTTTTAAGTATGCACCACTTGATTGTTTCTGTGGTGAGATTTTTTTATTATATATTAAACAAAATGCTAACAATATTGACATTAGTCAGTAAACATGTATGTAAGCACTAGCTTAGCACAATAAAAGACTTATTAAATAGTCTATTTGCATTTTAAAGATCTTTAGTATTCTATGAGGGCTGCTACATTCAGAGTAGGAGAGAGCTTTTCATCCTGTTGACCCATTATAGCTGATGACAAAATCAATAAATATTGCTCTGCTTATCACTCAACCCAACACCCTTCTTCCCCTCCCCTCAGTCCAGAAACTGTCTATTGAAAATTAAAGAGTGAAAGTTATGGTGGCGATAACTCTCAGTACAGCTAGTGATGTCTTACAGAAAGGCACTAAGGGTTATAATAAACAGTACATATCAAAACAGTCTTGATGTATTTGTGTAAAAATCAGATATTGTACTATCATTCCTTTACCTGAAACAAGAAGGAAATTAACTTGTTCCACTGTATGCCTCCTAGCCTCTGAAGACTGTTGTAAACAAATTGTTTTGTATTATAGAAATTTGTTTGCAGTCAGGAGTTTTGGTTATCAATCTCTTTTTAAGGTTTTCATATGGTGAGTTTTGGTTTCACTTTTAATACTTTTTTTTTTTTCCTCAAAAAGAAAAAAGCCTTCCTGTAACTTTTAATAGGTCTTCTATCAAACTTCATATCAATATTTGGGGTTTTTGGAAATTTTAGAGAAGATGCTGGAGAATAGTGATTTTCAGAGGATTTTGAAAATCAATATATACTCTTGATAGTATCAATTACAATGCATATACACACTGTGTTGTTGGGATGTCACTAGACTTCGTGTATTGTTTGAGAAGTTCTGGATATTGGTGTTGTCTCATAGAAAATCCATCTTGGATTGATTATACACACACAAAGGAATACTGAAATCTGATGTCTTTATATATTTTTTCCTTTCATTGAAAACTGTGTATCAATAATGACTAAACAATAAATAGTCAGCTACTTCTTTGAATGCATTATATATTCAAACACTGAAATAATGAAGTAGCAGAATATGAGTCTTCTTCTAAGATTTTCTGTTTTAAAAATAATTTCTTTTTTATAAAATGTTGCTTTTATGTGTTTTAAAGCAATAGTTATATTTATGGAGATTGTAGTCAGTGTGACACAGGACAATATTCAAGCAATTAACCCAGTACAGAATGGTACTGGTATGAAGTTAGAAGACACAGTTCCTCATAATGACTTGTCAGCTTTCTATCAGGGGAAATATTCAACTTCTTGCTCTTAAGTCAGCAGGCAATCACATTCTGGAATAGAGGAATATTCTGGCTTTTTCTGAGTATGAACTGGGTCAAATAACTAAGTAGGACATAAAAATGTAAAGGTTTTTAAATTTATGTGTCTTTTTTTTTTTTGATTTGTTTGTTTTTTAGAAATACAACTTGTGTCTTGGCGAAAAATACCCGAGGACAAGGTTTTCTGTGTCCTCTATATGATGAAAGTTAAGAGTGTTTAATATACGGTCTTCCTCAGTTAATACTGAATTATGTAATTCAGGTGAATTTGTTGTAGTTCAAATAATGTCTAATCATTCAGTTTTCCTACTAAAATATCAAAATAGAAAAAGAAAAAATACACCATGTTTTTCTTTTTTTTATATATATCAATATGGCTAAAATGCAGACTTTATCTCACATACTAGTGCTAAGCATGTATATGCCAACTATAACACCTTCTGATTTGATGTGATATTGGTATGAGAAATACGAAAAAAAAACAGATGAGTTTTCTTACTTCTTAGTTGAAAAACAGGCACATCAATAAAGGGTTTCATCATTTAACATAGATTGTATAACTGATTTAACTGATTGAAATATAGATGGAATATAGAGCTGGTGCTTATAGAATTGTTCCTGGATTTTATTTATTTATTTATTTATTTATTTTTTCCTTTTTTCCTCCCTGGTTTTTCTTTTCTTCTTCTTCTTTTTTTTTTTTTTAATCAAAAATCTATGCCCAGCTCTTATTATTTAAGAAGTTGGTTGAAAATAATTCAAAACAATAAAATTGCAGTTATTCTTATTTATTCTCATTTATCTGGCTGGGTATATCAAAGCTCTTATGAGTCATGACTTTTCCAAGAACTTTTTCCTAAACAGCATGTGTACTCTAATTAGATTTTGATGTAAACTCTCAGTTAAGCTGGCAGAATGGAGTGGATGAGAGATACGAAACCAAAAGCTCAACTGGTAAAAGAACCCTCCTGTTACAAAAGGTCACATAGACCAGCATCTGCCACAAAGTTAGACATTTCAATTGCAGCTGGTAACCACACAATATTTATCTTATATGAAAGAGTGATACCTACATTAATCAGATGAAACTCCTACAAATTAAGCCCTCAGGAATTTGCACTGATGGTGAGTATCTAAACCAAATAGGAAACAATAAGCCTTAATTACTGATCTGGTGCTGTTTTGCAGCGTGTTTAAAATAAAATACTTATTTTAGAGCTATTCTTAAAATGAACAATATACAATGTTAAAAAAAAGCCATGATACTTAAACGTATATATTTTAGAGTTTTGCTTAAAATGCTGTGAAACCAATATGACTTTATAAATTGACATTTGCACACAACATTTTTTTTTTCAGAATTAAAAAATAAATCAAAATTTAATTGTTTCTTGTAACTAATTTCAGATTAATGTATGGTTGAAGTTAATATACTTATTCTTGAAATAGTGCACCATTATATTGTTGTAAGGAACAATGGACTGATGAGCTTAATATTTCAGTATAAAATCCCTTTAAACTGTCTGATATAGTTTCCTTTCTTGAGCTAGATGAATGTACTGGAATTAAAGGAAAGCTGTGCACATATTTAAAGTCATTAGATGTCTAAAATGCCTTGTTGATCAGGATGTGAGTTCTCCATTCTTGCAAAAACAAATTTCCCAGTGTATTCTTTCCAGAGGTAAGAGTCAATTTATCTAGGTAATCTAGGCTTTTATGACATTCATATTGCCAATAGGTACTTCATTCCTGTTCTAGGAAAGAGAGACACTAGATGGCTAGTACAGATTGAACGAAGTGAATTCCATCCATCTAATTCAGTAAATACCATTTAACACGCCAATGTAGTAGAGGCACATGGCTAGAGATTTCATGGCTCTGCCCTCAGTTTTATTTTGTTCACTGGATCTCTCTGCATCAACCAGCATGCTTCACATGCACTTTGCAGAGAATACGTCAGTCTTGCTTCTTCATTACATGTTCTTCCAGGAAAAGTAATCAAAATGCAAATTACAGTTCTATCACTTATCCTGCCTAAAAATCATTTGTTCTATACTTAGTAATTTATCACTTCAGTCTTGCACTAAGATCCATAATGTATTTAGATCTATGAATTGCCTAGAAAGGAGAAAGCAACTCTGAAATTGAATTCTTAAATATTACTTTCTGATAAATATCACTCATAGCACTCCCGAAGACACAGAATAAGTAACTCATGAAAAGTAGATGTTTATAGTATAGTTGCCCACAACAGATACAATGGTAGTTGGTGGAAATATAGAGATAATTCTAGAGGATGAGTCAGTTCATGATAAAATGGATATCAAAAATAGATCAGATTGATTATGCCCTAAAAGTACCAATTTTCTGACCATTTTCTCCAAAGAGAATTAAGAGTCATTTTATCTCACATTCAGATGCCACATTTGCCAGGGGAGACAACTATAGATGTCTATAGTTAGGTTAGATATATCCTAAGCAAGTGAATTTGGTATGAAAACTAAGTTTGGAGGAAAGTGTGTTTGTGTGAAAGATCTGACTGTGAGAAAGTCTATAAAATCCTGCTGTTTGTGCTGCCCCAAACACCACAGAGAAACCAAAAGCCTCACTCATTTCTCTCATAACTATATTCTGTCACTAAAGAATGTCTGAGCTATGCAATCCATTTCTTAGCAATAAGATTAAGAATAAAGGTCTCGTATGATATAACTGTATTTTTATCTTTAAATTTTTATTTTATATTTTGGAGAGAGGGCAGTGAAAGAGCTTTCACATATAGCCATTTCAGTAATTTTCACCAAGAGACTGCACAGTAACAATTGTATGCCATTCTTTAATAGCATTTTTTGCAGGTAAATTTGCAAGAGAGACCTTGTTGCCCTTTTTCTCTTTGCAGTGAAGGTATTTTGTTGTGTATATGACTACATGTATGGGATTTCCTATTTTACAATGGGTTTCATTTCCTTCTCTCAGACCAAGCTGGAGGGAACTCGCAAGTTTACCCAGTCTCTCTCTCACTCAAGAGGCACATATTCCTAGATGTTTATGCCCAATTTACTAAAATCACATGTTTACTGTACTTTTTTTCTTTTCAGAACTGTATAGCAAATACCACAAAGTGAAAGTGTGTGGTAGTTTAGTAAACTTCATTAGTGAAGCACAAGAGGCACATTCTGGCAGTCAAGAGATTCTACTAAATAGAAGCTATGTAAAACAAAACAAATGCCCCAGGTTTACCCTTATTTTTGGATTTGATGTTTAGTCATATTTATAAACAGGGCAGATATGATTTGATTTGCAAACAGGGCAGACAGATGAAAGATGTTGAACACTCCTTAAAAACATGTACATGGTAGAGCCATTTCAAATAAGCTCCCAATCCATGCAAAAATGTAGGTGTCAACCATTTCTGTGGAATTTTCTCAAGTAATTAAGTTTGTAGTTGGAAGAGTATGCTGGCCAATATACCAGAGAATAGTGTAAGCAGCCTTGCAGTGAAGTTGTTGAATATTTAATGTTCCCTCATCTTCCATTTCTCCTCTTTCATCCAAACTGATGAAGATGCGTTGAGAAAGCTCTATTTGAATAACACTGTCTTGGAGGCTTTATGGGACAACCTTGCCTGGTAGGACCTTTGGAGGTCAATTGTGTTCAAACTGTTGAGAGGAGCTATAAGCGATAAACTTTAGCAGCAGTATATAAACACCATGGCCTTCTGCAGTGTCTCGGAGATCCTGCTGGGAATGTTCAACTTATTTTCATGCAAACAGATGATAAAATAACATTTTGAGATTCCAGCATCATAATAAAATTTCCTAGTTAAAAACACTACAAAAATTGATCAGAATTAAAGTTACCAAGAAACAATATGCATGATTTTTGAGAAATTTCATGGCAATTGGAAAGTGATTACGAATGTCTCGACTTCAGTAAAATAAGGGGAAACTGTATCTAGAAGCTTACTAGCTTTTACAGTAGAAGTTTTTACGATAAAAAAAAAGTCCTGATCTTCAATTTTAACATTTGAAAGTGATTTTTAATCTTTTTTTAATCAGTTATGGTTTTAGGCAAGTCATGACATTTTCAAATTTAACCACTTTAAAATTGTTAGAAAAAAAGTATAGTTATACTATTTTTGTATGTTTGCATATGCAATTGATATTCAGGGAAAAATATAACATCTAGAATACTTTTTGAATGTATGTTTAATTTTCACTTATCTCCTGCACTTTAGATCAATCATTGCCTTCATCTTGGGCTGGTTAACACAATTCATCTCTATAAAACACCATCATGATGAATTATCTTTATTACCTTTTTAAGATATTAGCAACCCAGAATAGGAGGACATTCCTCAGTAAAGAGATAGAGGAAAGACAAACAGTTTGTCATGTCTAGGAAAATAATAATTCTGATTTTATTCATCAATATTTTAGTGGGTTTCCAGTGTTTATCATTCATTGTTGCTTATTTCTCTACATTGGCTAACTTGTTCCTATTTTAAGGACTCATGGGTTCCCTTTTGGGAAAAAAAAATACTAGTTGTGTATTCATTTAGCTAAATAGTTGGATTTGAAGTTCTATTAAGGGAGAATTTAGACAACTCTAAAATGTATTAAGCATATTATAAGCTTGTATAAGCTATTACATTACAGATCAGATTTCTGTGTGTAGTAACAGAGCTCTGAATACAAAATCATAACTATGCACCTTTATACATGTGGTACTATAGATTCTCTTAATAAAGAAAATACAGAAACCAGTAACAAAAATTGTGTTTTTTTCTTAACTCATATTAGGTAGTAATTGATTTATTATGCTCATTATTCAAGAAAATACTTTTTTCTTCATACTTTTCTGTTACTTTACTAATGTAACTTCATTATTTGGTGGGGTATCATTATTACTGTTAGAGGTAAGGTTATATTTTCAAAGACATTAGATGATATGTGCTGAGATAAATGTTTGTATTTGTTAACACAATGGATAAAAAAAGATAGCTCTTCTAGGTGCTCTTTAAAAACAAACTGAGCTTTTAAAATGATAGCAAAAACATCAAATAAACAATAAAATAGTATTTTTGGTTAGTTACTCACTGCTATTGTAGAATAGATAATGAAAGTATATACATTTTTAAAATTACTTGCAAAAATTACATGCAAATTCTCCCTTTAGAACTCTTAACATTTCCCTCACAGAAGACAGTTGTTGAAAATACATATGTGCATAGAAGAGTTTTAGAATAATAAGTACACTTTATTTATTCACAGTTAGAGGTAAAATGCTTGCACATTCAAAGACTTATAACTATTTTTTTAAAAAGAAAATCACCTTGCGGTGAAATCTGGCATAGCAAATCTCAGTTTGGGAGTTATAGCCTTTTCAAAATATGAACAATTACTTCTCATTTTTTTCTTTAAGCATTATTGTATAATGTGAAAATGGGAAACATATCTATGCCAATCATCATATCTTTTTGTTTCAATTACCATTATCAACATAGCTAGAAACTATGGTATCTATGCTAAAACCACTGGAAAATTTTAAGAGAAAATACTGTAGTAGATTCAGAATATTTATCATTTCTTAAACAAGTTTCTGGTTTCTGGGTAGGATGTGTCTCTAATGATTTTAGCCATGTAAAAGATAGGCAAACAATTTAGTCAGTGGAGAAGGCGCCATGTCTTCAGCGCATAACTCTTTCATACAGAGCACAACCTTTTTATTACTGAATATGAGATTCCTAATGTATCCATTTTAAAATACTACAATTTTTATGCCTATATATATATATATATATACACATATATATTTTCTTCCTTTCACATTAGGTTTAAGCTGTTTATATTCCAGCGAAGTGCCTTAAAGCGGGACTGGGCGCTTTGGATAACAAGTAGGTATTTTCCAGAAGGGAACGGTATGCGGAGCACCCAGCACACTGTTCCTGGGGATGCCATGGCTCAGGCTACCAGCAACACAGTAACTCCGCTGCACGGATGGGGCAGAGCCAGTGCAACAGAGATGTGGGGACTCTGCCCATACTGTCCAAAATTATTTTAAAAGCAGAATTTATTCCTTTTTTCTTCTTGTCCATTTTATGCTTTCTGATATAACTATCCTTGGGGAAATTATCCTTATTATAGGCTAAGTTTAGCTTATGTGATATAGTGTATCAGGAAATGAGGCTTACTGTTTTATATCCCAATTCAGTTAGAAATGCTTTATAGATTCTTTTGTCTCCATTTAAATCTTATAAATGTTAATGCTTCATTTTATAAATTTACATTTTAAGAAAATTATTACTGCAACAATAACTTTTCAAAATTAGGCAACTGAGTTTGATTCCTGTGATGTGACCTGAGTGAATATACTGCAAGCTGATCTCTGTATGACAGGCAGGAATGCAAAATATTGTTTTATTTTTATTTGTAAATATAACCCAACTTTGCTCTAATTAAAGATTTACTTTGAGATAAAGATAATTCTGTTTAAATCAATGATTTTAGTTAAATGTAATACTGTTTTGGGGGCAGGAGGCAGCACATGATATACATTAAAACTCAAATGTATGAAATCAAAGGGACAGATTTGACTCAGCCTACATTTGTTTTATGAGCCACCCAACAAAAAGGAATACACAAAGAGTGTTTTAAGTGATCATTTTCTTGTCTTTGACTGACACTGTTAATTTGTTGTTGTTTTCATATTAATGATTTTTTCCCTGTTCTTTGTTGTTGTTCTTGGTCTTGATCTCATTCTTTCATTTCATTGATTTCTCAGGCATACTGTAGCAAAATATTACGAGCTTAACTTGTTTTTTTCCAAAGGGAAAAAAATCTAAAGACAGAAAAGCAGAATTAATTTGCCTTTTCCAGGTGAACATTGTAGGTCATCCACCAGGGTTAAAAGGACAAATGTTGATCCAAGTATTGATAGTCTAAATGGAGAGAAACTGCTTTGATTCCTGAGAAGCGCTCTGTGTTTGCACTGGCATAAATACTTCTAGAGTCCAAGCATAAATTGCAGAATTACCAAGGAAGTTTGTTCTGTGGGAATTTTCAGTACTCACAATAAAAGGGTAACAATATTAACAATGACTCATATTAAATAAAAATTACAGGAATTATAAACACACACACGTGTGTTGTTGAGTCTCCGAGAGGAGGAAGTACGATGAAGCATCCTGGAGACGACAGGACAGCCCTGAAGTAGAGTCTTGTTGAAAGTATTTGAGAAGTCTTGTAGGAGTTTAAGAAGTTCAGAAAAATGCACTTTTTTTCAAATAGTCTTTTTGTTTATTTCAGTTCGTGATAGATTTTCTGACTGACTTGATTATATAAACAGCTTAGATATGAGCTTGATTTTTTGTTTTGTTTTGTTTCTTTGTTTATTTCTCCTTTTTTTTTTTTTTTCGATCCAGGCTTCAGAAAGACCCCATTGTATGGTCTGAACTTTGGATATGCAAGCATCAATTTTAAATGTACTAGCAAAGATATATTCTAACATTTGTTTCTATTTGTCTTCACAACTCCTTTGTAGTACATTTTATGCATTTGGACTGAAATTTGGATCACTGGTCGGAACAAAAACACCTAGTATTCCAAGCACCTGTGCTAAATAGTATTAATAAATTATGGGAAAAAAGTTACCCTGAATATTCTATTTGCTTAATCACAATATTTTAGATTATATTTATTTCTACTTCTTTTTTTTTGTACTTTACGTTTCTTTTTTCTATTTGTTTATTTATTTGTTTTTGTTTCCAGGACTTTTTGATTGATGTGATCATTGGAATATGAGTTCTTTGTTCTTGATGTATCATCTGAGCTTTATATCTTCTCTGAAATCTTTTAAGGGAATGAAATATACTAGCTTGTACAATATAAGCATCAATTTCAGTAACTTTCCAAATATATATCCTTACATTTTGTTATGAACATAATGATTTACATTATGATTTTTTTTTCTCATTGTTCTTAGGATAGGCTTAATTTGAACAGAACTACTGATTTTGCCATGGAAGAGATTTTTCTCCTCTTCTTGTAAAGTTGTTTAGCTCTGCAAGAGTCGGAGATGACATGATTTGCAGTTTGCAGGACATGTTTATGTCACAGAATTTGAACAGATCCAGGACTAGTAGCAAAGACTGACAGGTTCACAAGAGAGATCACAGTAAGGAAGGCTTTCAATAAAAGATCTGTGAATATCAAGAAGCTTTCCTTGGGATACTCTTAATTTCTGGTCAAGCTTATAGGATTAAAAGTAGTGTCTAAAGAATATGTAATTAAAAGAATGTTTGAAATAATTTAATGAAATGTTTTAAAGAAAAGCAAAATGTGTGTGTGTGTGTGTTTTCTTGGGGTTATTTGTATTATTGGGGAACTAAAATACAAGAATTCAGCAATGCAGGTGCCCCACAGCATGAAGTCCTGGGTGACATGCACCTCCTATATGCCTTGAAGGGCTGATTCTACCTCTAATTCTTTTCTCCCCTTTGTGCCTTAGTAGAATTAAGATGCAACTGTTTAATTCCTCACGGAGTTTGTCCACACTTGAGTGCAGAGATTGCAAACCTTGAGTGCTTCTGCCATGTGCAGCAAGTTGCACTGAGGGCATGCCCATGCCTGCATTTTCACTTGGGTCAGGAGGATACCTTTAAGGCAAATGTCCCACTCATTCTCCTTTGCTGCCTTTTGGTTTCCGTGACGGGAACCATCTGGAAACGTATAAACTGGATACTTTTCCAGAGAACATAAAGGGGAAAAAGTGCCCAGAAAGGCATCCGATGAACATAGTGGTGCCATGTTGTGGGCCTGCTTTTAGTGTCAGGATGGTGGAAAAATATGAAGTAAGCATGAAAAGTAACAGCTTGTGCAGGAAGGGAAGGGAACTTGCAAGAGTAGAATAGATCTGATCCTCCTTTGTGAAATAGTGCTCTCCCTATCTTATTTATTTTCCTGTTTGCTACTAGAATAAAAAAGGATTATAGGGCAATGTTCAATTCGGATTTTAGATAGCCACAGAACTGATAACAAGTTCTCAGGAAAAGCCTAAATACCTGATTTTCCCTTTAAATTGTTTCATTTTTTTTTATTCCTGTGAACATTTCATGTGCTTTTGGTTTTTCAGCAGTGAGGACAATACTATACCTGTGGGCATGGATGAGGATTTTTTTTCTTTACAAAATAAAGTTTCTTTCTTAGAGATCTTAGAAAAGCACTCTGTGATCCTTTGGAAAACATAACACTAGGAATATCTCATTATTGATAGAATCGTTGTTATTAGTATAGGGAATTAATACCTTGCTTATTTTTATTTCTTAAGCATTTTCATTTAAAAGCCTCCAGTAGCTACTGGGAAAGCTAGATTGTTGCCTTTGAACTGGGAAAATTCATGTTATGTTTTGAGATGTTCATAAATAAATTTAATGCATTTCTGGGAAGAAAAAAAATAGCTGAAAACATTGTTCTAGACATCATGATAAACAATTTCTGATAGAAGGCTCATTCCTGAAGATCAACTAGCTTAATGGATTTTAGCCTTTTGTGACCACTAGAAAGTTTTCTTACCTTTTCCCCCGTTCGAAATCTCAAGGTGGCCAAAAAAGAGGCAAGGAAAGCAATTCGTTGTCTGGCAAAATGGAAAAACAAATCATTTGCTGAAATGGTATCAGTGTGCTTGATTGATTGAAGCATCAGGGGGAGAGCTGCAGGTGATCAGCGTTTCCTTCGCCAACAGATGCTACTGAGCTAATAGGGACTGCTAGTGAGACAGACTAGCAGAGGCATGGGGCTTTTCTGCCAGCTGGAAAAAACATCAGAATGACAGAGAGACAAAAATGCAGATGTTTAACTTGTATATAATTATGCAATAATTATTTGTGTCCTCTTCAGAGCAGATGGAAAATACATTTGTAAAATACTTGCATTTGACGTAGCTCAAACTATGCTTAGGGTGGTTTATCCTGAAGGATAGCCTGAAGGAGCCAGTGCTGAAGGATCAGGAAACTGAAGAGATTTTTGAGGTATATTTTCCATAAGCAGGATATAGGAACTGACACACTACACTGCTCAGTGACCTGCTTCGTGTCATGTTCTATCTTGGAGAATAAGCAGAGTTTGGGAGGTAAAAGGAACACTTATACTAGGCAGTTAGCAAATCCTTTGCCAATGTGGAATGCTTCTTCCTAAATCATATTAAGAGGTACTTGATTTTCCATGTTCAGGGTTCAAGAAAATATATTCATATATCCTGATTAGTATAACTTATTCATAACTTATTATTTATGATAAGCAAAAATTTAAACATCAGTGGAGAGATTTGCTGTTTATATACCACTTTCATGTACAGTTCTGGGGCTGTGTTAATGGAGAGTGACTGACAAAGGCAATTAAGTTCACTCTTGCATAGCAGACAAGGATTTTGTGTATTCTGTGCGGAACTGAGAAAAACTGTGCGTCTATTATACTGCAAGAGTTTCTCTGCAGCTGCTATATGTGACATTGTAGTTTCAACTGTAATTATTTTAATTCTTTCTTTTTTAAAAAAATCATTTGGAACAAGCTTTCATGTATCAAGTTTTCTATATTGGCATTTTCTTGTAAGCAGCTTCTATATGATACTCTCTACCTACTTTAGTAGTCACAAGGAAATCGGTATAGAAAGCTCTCTGCTCTGATGCAGTCAGGGTAGTGCTGAACAACATTTCCAACTCATGGACCCGCTGGTCATAAAGATAAGACAATTTAAAACATCCTTTAGGATATAGCTTTTATCCTTGCTGCACACACCTACGTTAGTTTGTGGAGAGAGAAAGAAACAAAACTACCTACCAAACTAATTTTTAATGTCTTTTACTCTGAATCTTTGATATAGTAGTATGCTATACTGAGAAGAACAGTTTTCTAAAAGACCAAATGAAAAGTAGAGCTGGAAAGTATATTTTATGGTGTATAGAAGTTGGGAGAATGATAAGATGGGTGCCTGTGAAACACAAGAGAGCAACTGCAGGGTAGTTTGACTTCTCAATTATTATTTCTGAAGGGTTTGTTTCTGGTATACTAGACAGGTGTACTATCTGGTGTATATACTGTACTATACTGGTGTACTATCTTCACTGTGAAGAACTTTTATGTACAGATACACAAATAAATATGTCAAAACCCTTCATTAAGACAGAATTACTTTTGGCCTAATAGACATAGTGAACTGCATGTGTTTGGTTTAAATTAAAAATAATCTATCTATTTTAACGTGTTTTTAATTTTGTTGAATTTGACATTTTTAAGGACTAATTGAATTCTTTGTAATTAATTAACTTTTCTTACTTTGCATGTCCTTTCAGTCTCATTCTTTAAAGACGTCATCCTTCTCCCCTAGATAAGCAAGCCTCAGCCTTTGTGATCTTCCGGTATCTTCCTTTTCCTCTGTTTTGCAGTGCTGTCTTTATTGTTGATAATGGTTGCTTACAGAGGAGTGTTTTCACTGATTTGTGCATATCGTTTTTCGTTGTTGTTGTTTTTCCTGTTTCATCTTCCCCATATCAGTGGTCATACAGAGTTTTTAATTCTAGACTAAGTAATTCATATGGTTGCTTCCAGTGTGCATCAATTATGCTTGGCAATGCTAGACTCCATCTGCTATTGTTTCCCCTTTCACTTAACTCTCTTAAGCTTCCCAAGAGCTCCTTGGCCTGCTATGGCCTTGATTAATCCAAGGCTTGTCATGTCACTTGTAACATTTCTATCTTATTGTTAGTCCCCGTTTCCCCATGATTAATAGATAGATTAGACACTCTCATTCCCAGCAAAGAACCTGGGGCATCCTGCTGTTGAGCTTTAGCTACTGAGCAAGGACCTCTTGTTTCAGTCTTTGTATTCTACTTTTTGTAGTTAGCTCTAATCAGTGGCAATCCTTTACTTCTTCCTCTATGATTACATAGTTTCTTTAACACCCTCTTGTCGGGTACATTCTCATAGGCTTTTCCAAAGTCCAGAGCAGTTGTACAAGCCAGGTCTGATTATTTACTACTTATTATCATGCTTATTAACATTTAATAATTTCATGAGAAACTCAAGGGGTAATTTCTGTCTTTCTTCTTATTTTAATCAAAATATTTAATAATTTTATTTTAAATTGACACCTCATCCAGTTTATTTAATAGCACGGCAATACGTCTGGCGGCAGCTGTAAAGAGTTCTTTCTGAGATTTCCCCTAGTACTTTGATAAGAGAACTGTTCTGTTGTATGATTCAGTACACAAATGACTTTAAAGCGAGACTGCATAATTAGGGGTTTTCTAAATCTTAAATTGCTTTGGGACACTTATATAAACATCACTCCATCTTTGGCACTGATCTTTTATTGATTGGTTTGTTTCAGTAGTTCTTCTTATAATATCTGAATCTTTGAGCCTACTTCATCTTTATTGCTTGAAAAGGTTAGTACCTCCCCAACATCTTTTGAGATTTTTAAAAAATGTAAAAAACAATGTGCTTTCTTTGCTATAATCCTACCTTTTCCAGTTTCTACTTTAACTTCTTGTTAGTGTAAACATGGTATCTCTTGCAAGAATCATATTTTTTTTACATCTATTTACTCATGATATATTTGTAGCCATTCTCCTTTCCTGTTAGCATGAGTCTGTCACCATTTATGCTCTTGAAGACCACAAACTTCCTTTGCCAGGTAAACCAACAATTCCACGTCTAGCTTACATATTACAGTTCCAGAAGTAACCATATTTCTTGTTCAAACAGATCTGAGAGAGTTGAAAGCTGAAAAATGTTTTTATTGTTTGTTTTCTTTACACTGACCAAGGTAGATCATACTTAGTTTATCTTCGTTTAGATGAACTGCAACTTAGTGGCGAGATGCAATAAAAGACAAGTGCATTATTTTATGGAATTTGGCTTCAAAGAGCAGCTTTCAAGAGCAGACTGCAATATCTGCCCCTGTCACAGAACAACGGGTGGTGGGGGTGAGTGACACAATGAACTTCACTCATGGGAAAGAAATAGGAATACGTTTTATTGACAATGATAATGGTTTCACAAGATTCTATGGCAAGGTCACTTATTACTTACTGCATGGAGGTTCAAGATACACACAGAATTACCAAGGACACCTTCACATTGGATCACAAGGTTCAGATTGGACCCCCTTGCTTTCCAAACTCTTTCTAAGAAGAGTCTGGGTGCAGCTGGATCCAGTCCTAGTCCCACATCTGGTCAACAGTTTATGTCTAAGGGATTTGTGCACAGTTACAAAGTACAGTTTACAAGTTCAGAAAGAGAGCGCACTATAGTCACTTACCACGAGTCTGTAGGACTCTTAACCCTGAGGAGTATCCTTGAGAGGCGTCCCTGCTCAAGGGGAGATCCCGGCATGCAGCCTGCTGCGATGCAAGGAGAGCTCAATGGGCTTTTGGGCTGTCCCCATATCTATGGGATAAGATGATTGACTGATAGTCATTCTTTCAATTCCAAAATGACTGTTGGCTGGTGTACTCACAGTTAGCCTTATCTCCCCATCAAAATAGGGCCATCAGGACTGTTATTGATGGTTAATGTCTGGGTGGTGGAAGAAATCAGGGAGGCAACTACCAGGATCAGATAATGTGGTAGTTAACACCTGAACAGGGCTATGAGTGAGAAGTCAGGTTGATCTGGGGAAGGAGCCCATCCATCACAGCCCCTTCTCTCCCCCAGATTTACATGCTTGATCTCACTATCCAGTATGTATCTGAGAAGCCTCAGAAAGGTGATTCAAAGCTAGCACACTAAGCAGGGGTATGTCTAAGGCTAGCTAGTGCAGAAAGAAGTACATTTCTTTTGGGTATGGAATTCTCAAAAACAGAACTCAGAAGCATCAACCTGAAGTAAGATCCGTCCAGAGATGCCGCTTAGCTGATTATCTTGCCAGCTGTTGGAGACAGGTGGTGAGTCTGAGAGCTTTCTGATGCTTTTGGTGTATGTATGTGTGCGTGTTTTCTCACTAGGATCAGAGACTATCTACTGATCAGTCCGCACCTGTGCAGTGAATCTGCTATGAAACTGGATGCAGTAGTCCTCACTGTCTGTCCTCACCACTCGCTGCTCAGGAGCTAGAGAAGTCACTTATGGTGTAGGAAATTTACAGGTGTGTGTTCAAGACACTCCACAACGTGAAGATCTTCAGTCACTTGAATTATATAGTGAAATATATATAGAAATATATATATATAGAAATATATAGAAATATAGTGAAACTATAAAAATATCATCAAATGATTACCACTAAGTCAGAATATTTAGCTTTATGTTACTCTGTGAAAATTTAAACTTTTTTTTTTTTTGATTTTGCCAGTTTGATTTTGCCAGGAACTATTTTTACTACTACTATTAGTGAATTCTCAAAATACCATGGTGGAAAATCTTCAGTCACATCCTTTGAATTACTTTTGATTACCTACTTCTCAGCGAGTGCTTCCTCCTTAAACAAACCTCTCTTCTGCTGCCAAACACCCCTCAACTCCAGAGCACATAAAGGCATTCTTTTACTTCAGGAAGTGTGAGGTAGCTACTTAAAGTGTCCTGGCTATCCAATTAATGATTTTAGGCTTCGAACAAAGCAATAGTAGAACAGCTAGCTAGAGCTAATTCTCATCTGGGCATACCTATCTCAAGGTATGCACTCCAGAGACTGTTTTAGACCATTGGAGGTTACAAAGTTTGAGACTTTACCAAAGTTACATGAATTAAGCAAAAGACCCAGAGGAAATTTTGCTTCAGTAATAGCTTCTTCTGGATCTTCCAGGATACACATATGTATGTTACAAACATCAAAATATTCTCAGTAGCTACAGGGTACATTCCAGCTCCCTCCAGAGATGTTTTACAGTGATGGAAATATTATCCCTTTTCTATTCTGCTCACGGAAACATCAAAGAAGGAAGCACTTAGGAGGATATTCTCAGGAAGCAGAGTCTAAGCAAATTAAGAAGAATGACCTGGAAAATACAAATAATTTCTATCATCGGGAATAAATAATACAGAAAGAAATGATTTAAAATGTATATGAGCACAGGGCAATATAGCTAATAGAAAATAATACAGTCTTTCATTAATATAGATGAGTAAAGCCACCCATAATGTGAAATATTTGTCCAGTACTCTTGAAGGTTCCATTTATAATTGTAGATATTTACATAAGAGCTTCTTACATGTGAATCAATACAGTAGTCTATACTAGGATTCAGATTTTTTTTTTTTTTGGTTTTGTTTTCACGTAATTTTACATACAACACAATTAAGTGATGAAGACAACCTACAGAAAAAAATCTTGCTAGAAATAAAGGAACATGCTGTTTACTGTCTGGTGTGATATGAACTCCATAGAGGGAAGAGAAACAGTATGGCATGCCAATACCATTAACATAAACCCGAGCTGCTAAGCTGAATCTTAGTTGTCACTATTAGCAATTTTGTACATGCAAACAACTCACTACAAGTTGACATCATTTTCTAAAATTGTGGTTTTGTGTTCTGTCCAGATGTGATCAGGAGTACAAACATACTATGGGTTTGGTGATAAAGTATATCCGCTTTCTGTTTAGCTCAGCCAAAGCTGACAGACTGGCAGCTGCAGAGACAGAATGAAAAGTTTGATTTGACTTCCTGGTTAAGCAAGATATTAAAAGGGGTTCTTGCACCCACTGTAGAGAATAGTGACAATAGGTAACTGGGGAAACCCTTTATCACCCACAGTTTTTCAAAGTCAGGAGATTTCTCACTCAATGACCTTTTTTTTTTTTTTTCTTCTCACAAATTCTGTATTTTTATTTTCCTTTTCTTAATGAGAAAAAAATATATATGTAGTTATGCTGGATTGACCAGAATCCCCAACTTTTCATAGCAAAGAACTTCCAAAAGGATATCATAGTCAGAAAGACATGACAGATGCTTTGGTATAATATTTTATCAAGAGAAATCTCTCTTGAAAAAGACATCCACAAAGGCTGTTTTTACCTACTCGCTATCATCACGAAGGGAGTGATTGCATCCCTAGATTGCTCTCCATTTGCAGATGCCCACCATTCAAAGACCGAGAAAGCACATAGGTCAAGTTATTACACTTTCCATACCTGTGAATTCAAAAAAAGTGCAGTGCTAATGGCTTGATTGCACGTGACACACTGTGGCAGTAGTGCTACAGGTGAAATCCTCTGGAGACCCACAAATCACAGGACACATATTTAGAGCAGTCTTTGTGAGCATTCTTCACAAAAACAATAGGCTATCTTAAATAATCCGCTGTTGATTCCCATCATAACAAATGTTATGTTTCCCTCTGCACAGCCCAGCTGTAAGACACTGCCATGTAGAGGATGTTCCCATGTGCCAGCAGACACTAGTAAGTGAAACAGTCCCTGGAGAGCATTGGCAAGAATAAAATAACGGAAATCCATATTTTCACTATGACCAATAGTGAAATATGTAGTGAAATAGTGACTATGACCAATCTCACAGAGTCTGCATTTTCAGCTGAATCCAGGTGAAACAATGCAAGATCGTTGTAGTTTAGAGCACTGGGTCATAACTGCCTCAAGTCACTTTGCCATCCCAGGTGCTCTTGGTTTCCCCTTCTCTCCCAGAGCCTGCAGAGTTTTTTTTGCAGTGTTCGGTCACTCAGAGTTTCTGAGTTATCTAAATTAAAAAAGACAGAGTTATCTCACTGTGTTAATCAGAATAATTGTCCTTTTTTTTTTTTTTTAAACATAGCACCTGTTTTTCTAAGTTATTTCCCCTTAAATCAACACTATTAGCAAAAAGTACAAAAAGTAAAACAGGTAAGATAAACTCCCTGTGTGCAGAGGGAAAATTAGTTAGATCTCCCTAGGGAATGGCTGTTTTGGAAGAATAGCCACCTGTTTTCCCTTTTTTATATGTATTTTTTAAGAACAGAAGTATGTTTTCACGCATCTTTTAACTTTTGAAATGGATAAATTACTTTATGCTGCAGGGCATTAAAACTGCATCTGGATAGAGCATCTGCAAGAAGAGTCAAAATTCAATGCAAATTAGAGTGACAGCTTTATGAAGCTCTCAAATCTTTCTATACTGAAAATATGACAGGCTAGTATTGCAAACTTACGTCTGCTACAATGTCATCCTTCTTGTCTGTAAGATCTATAATATTTTGTTCATGAAATGGAGCTTCCAAGAAAATCTTAAATAAAAATCTTAATAGTTTTATCAGATAAATAAAAAATAAAGTCATAGGTAGTTTAGTGTCCAGCCTGTCTTTCTTCTTAGTAATCTTGGGATCAAATATGGCCTCCCAGAATGTAAAGGGTCAAGCCTGTTTATTTTAGTCTCTATGAAAGTCAATAAGGGTCTGTTAAGTTTGTATGTTTTTACTAACCTTCACAAAATTATTTCTCATACCATTTTTTGGAGAAATAGTGTGCTTTCAAGAAGCAGTATCTTTATTTTTGAAGAACCAGTCACACACTGGGAGTAGCAATTTCAATCATATTGAAAACTTTTACCTGCAGAAGGATAACATTCCCTGTCTCTAATTTGTAGTTTTATGGCTCTGGATAGTAACCACACATTATTCAGTTAACAGAAACATCACAAGACCTATGCTGTTGACATAAAAGAGCATCAAGGCAGTGCCATTTTGAAAGCCCCATGTGCTACAACACATGAGAATACAAGTGTTGCCACTTAAATCATGTTTCATTTCCACTTATGGACAGAATTTACAAGCAAATAATGCATTCCTTCAATGTTAGGCACTTCAACCTGAGATCCTGATCACTCTTAGAGTAATTAAATCTGCTAATGTGAAAGAGGGTTGAAGTATTGGACCGTTGGTAAGAAATTTGCAAGGTACTCTTTTCCGTATTACAATTTTTATGTTTTAAAAAGTGGATTTTTTTTCAAGCTGACCTTCACAGTTATAATCCAATCGAGTGAGTATTGATGCAGAAGCTGAAGATGAGCCAGTATGTTAGATGTGATAGTCGTGCTGGAGGTGCTTTTATCCTGCACAAAAGAAAAAGATCATCACTAGACATGCCTGACATATTTGTCTTGCTGACACATTTAAATCTTGATTTCTGTATTGTCTGAATAATCAGTCTTTGAGAATGTTCTTTTTCTTTTCTTTTCTTTTCTTTTCTTTTCTTTTCTTTTCTTTTCTTTTCTTTTCTTTTCTTTTCTTTTCTTTTCTTTTCTTTTCTTTTCTTTTCTTTTCTTTTCTTTTCTTTTCTTTCATGTTTGAAAAAATGCCCTTTAGGGCTGCAGAGCACTAATTCATCTTAGCCAACTTTTACTGTCCAAAACCTAAGTGTCCAGTTAAGCAAGTTAACTTGACCCCCTACATGGTTAATAGGGTTCCTCTGTTCTCTAAATAGGCATTTCAAATAGATGGGTTGAATTTCCCTCTGGAGTTTCTGCACTCTTCATTAATTAGAGAGAGATTCATCAACCCTAACCTCAGTGTCTAAAAGTTAGGCTTCAAATTCTTAGTTACACTCAGTGTATCAAATAAGGGGAAAATACCTTTCCAAAAGAGTGATTCATCTTCCTGTAACATGGACATCTATGGCAGGGCAAATGAATCTGTATAGGGAGCCTAGGGTTACAGATATTTAAGAGATGACAGGTTACACTAGATAGCTAGAATTAAATGAGATTAATTTCTCTATGGTTACATGAACACCAGGTTAGCCACAGTAACTGCAGATCAAGTGCTTCTCTCTGAGGAAAGCGGGGCTATGAATCCATCGTGTTGCTTATCTTCCGTTGCCTTCTCTCCTGATCTTATGTGCTGTGAGCCAAGCTATATGGTACTTATTGAGAGGTGAAGTACTTCTGCAGGATGTCTTTGCATCAGAGCCTTCTGCACAGTAGAGGCTTATGAATGCTGGGTCTTTTGAGGTTTTTCACTGTACTGCAGGATCAGATGTCCAAAGGACTATTTACAGCAAGAAGCTGTAAAAGAATACTACATTTCCTAAGTGCAAAGTGATGTAGCTTCAAGTTATTTTCCAGGCAAAAATAAGGATTAGAGGATCTAATGAACTGGATCACTCAAAATGCATATGTTTTTCCTCATTAACAGATAGAGTGGTTCTACATAATATTCTTTGTTCTCTCTACCAGACAGGGATTTGCTTGTAATTCATACTTAAAAACAAGTTTATCTTTATCAGCATTCTGTACTTGAGTATAATTTTGGGGATAAAAATCTTCAAATATTTGCTATCAGTGAGAGACTGAAGCCTAGTGTGATTTCAAACTTCAGGCTTTGCCTTCATTATTGCTATGTCAAGTAGAGATTTGCAGGGTGCGAGCTACTAAGCAGTAAGTGTGCATGAGCTGGTTTTCTGACATTTGTCTTTGAAGAGGGTGAGAGAGTTGTTTAGTATTACTTATTCTACCAACATTATCAATATCATTAAGCAAAGATATAGAGATGCAGAAAGATATATTAAGAGAGGCTTTTTGTTTCCCTCCCCTTTTATTTGAATGATAGACAGTTTGGCTCAATTTTTGTCCATGCCTGCTCATGGAAAAACACAAGGCACAAGAGAAAAAAAGCAAAGGCCTTATAAACATCTATAGGCATAGAACCTCATAGAAGGTTTGAATGGTAAAGATTGAATGCGGAAACACTGGAATGGGGAAATCCAAATGCATGTATGTGACTGTAGAAATAAGAAAAATTACCAAAGCAGTAAAAGTGATTGTCTCGTGACTTCCTCCTTATTCTCATCAAGGTAACTATAAGAAGTAGGCTATCCTTAAAATATAATCCTGGTAATCATGAAGATATGCTTTACACACTTTATTCTGTGGCTTTACTTTGTCCAGGACTTGATTTTTTTTTTCTTTTTCACTATCCATATCTGGAAAATGATGCACCCATCGATATATCATCTGGCCTCGTCTAGCTATTCTAGCTGAAGCTCAAAACAGGGAAGGAACAGAGACCAGCAGTCTAGTTAATTCTTCCCATCCAAAAGAAAGATGCCTCAAAAACAAACAAACAATAAAACAAAAGGTTTGTAAACATTGCAAGATTGTAAAAAGTTAGGAAAACTGGATCGACCTGGTGGTCTTTGCTTTAGCAAGGTTTGTATTTTCTTGTGTTCCCCAACAAGAGTGAGGCTGAATATTTGCCTCTTTCTAACATGAAAATTTTCTCAAAATGCTCTCTTAATAAGTCAACTTCAAGATGTGACACTTTCAGAAAGAAAAATAAAACACAAAGGGTTAGGTACAATTTAATGTGGTTTATACCACATTAAAATATAAATCTTTTCAAGGGAATCTTTGATGAAACATGTGCATATTAGATTTCTTTTTGTGTGTACCTTGATTGCTAAGAAGAAAGAATACTAAACGTAATATACATACCTAGTTAGCACCAGAAAAGTAGGTAGCATGGAGAGCAGGCTAAAAACTGTACAGATTTCTCTATTTGTGAGGCAGGATAATTTCTTCTAAGTTATATGGAAATGACAAGAGATTTCCATTTTTAAACATCACAGCTGGGACATTTATAAATAAAACTTACTAGAACAAGTGTATCCTGTGTTTATTTGACAGGTTTATCTACTTTTTGTGTCCTTTTAGTAAAGATCCGTTGTTTTTGCCTATCTCCAGCTTGCTGGCTTCTCGTTGGGCAATTTGACTTTTGCCTGAAAGACAAGATGTCCCAGGCTCAGGTTTGCGTCATCTCTGTTCTTAGTCCATCAAATGGATATTGAACTTCAGCGTATGTCAGGGGAAATAATAAGGCATCATTAGGCATAATTTTGGCATAATAAGGAATTACAGTAAGGACAACTTTAAAAGTAGTCCTTGCCACTACACCATTGCTCTGGGTGAAAAAAAATAGAAACGAATTGGCAAACAGTGAGAGGAATAGAGGGAGTATGTGGTATAGGCTTACTATATGGGTAAGACTTACAGGTCTTACGATGCTTGAGAAATGGCTAAAGAACCTAGGAAGAGGTTTATGAACACATTGACACATGTCAAATGTGTGACACGTTTGTCTCAATGGCTTTGCTGTTGTTTGTGTATGTTTTGTCTCAGTGGCCTTGCTCTTCTTCTGGGTATGTCTTTGTCCTAGGTAGGTATGGTGAAAAAAAGAAACCTGGGAGAAATATGAGGGAGTCTTTATCTGTTATCAGGGAGAAAGAAATGGAAGGCAGACTTCACATCTCCCAGAGGTAATTTAAAAGAAGTCTGTATGAGTTTTGTACTATCTATAGTAATCTTGTCCAGATCAAGCACATTTTAAAGGAAACTAGGTGAGCCTCTATCTTCACAGAGCTAATGAAACATTCAGAACAACACAATGTTGTGGTTATATTGCTTTTAAAAATGGAAAGAAGCAACATAAATACAAAAGTAGCTGAAATACAGTAGATTGCTTTTTGAGACTTTTGGATTGATACTAAATAGGGGTTAAAATAATATATCACTATTAGCAGCATGCAGCATTGCAGTACTATATCTTAAGGTTTACATGTTACCCTTTTATTTATAAACTGAGCTCTCGGTGGAAATGTGATCCCTTCTCTTGTGTTCAGAGATGTGAGAGATGTAAGAGATGTAGCTTTTTTTTTTATTTATTTTCCTAATTCTAGAGAAGAGACTTTTTCTTTCTGATTCTGGGAAAATATATAAGAATACAGACTGTTCAGAACTATTATGTTCCAAATATTTTTTCTTTGAAATAAATAAATAAGTTCTTTTTTGTCATTGTGGGTTTTTTATTTATTTTGCTTGTTTGTTTTTTAGGGAGACAACTGCAGTCCATTTTTGTTGATAAGCTGAAGTCTGGACAAATAAACATAATGTAAATAAATGTTGTCATTTGAAGTCTGTGAATAGAGCATGAAGTGATAAATTTGCATTACAAGAATGTATACGGCTTCTTTCTCAGCAAGCCATTAACTCTGAAACTTAACATTGCTTGTTCAGATAATTTAGCAATGATCATTTGTAACAGAATCAGTCTGCTCTTCTGGAAAAAAGGATTCTAAAAAAAAACCCCAAATGTGTTCTCACAGATGAAAGATAGCACCCCAACTTTAGTTGCCTTATCTATAGTTTTAGAAGTGGGCAGACAGCTGCTGTTAATTAAATGTGATAGGAAAATGAAGTCTTGAATCATGGGATCATTTGCTGTCAATGATGTTACACCATTAGACAAATGGAGGGATATAGACACTTAAGAAGTGCATGTTTTAGTTGTATTCTGAGGTGCAATTCCTAGCTTTGAGTTCACTTGTGCAAAAGAGCAGAAGACGTATCTATTTTGAGAACAGAATAGAATAGGGAAGAATATACCAACCCAGTGTATCAGTCACAAAAAAGAAAAAATAAATCAATACACTCTAGAAAGTCTGTTCTATTTTAAAGATCTTTAAATCCAAATAATACATGACTGAAGCATAAAAAGCCAAAAGGACTGCCAGATTTTACAATTCAATTTCAGACAAACCCTGTTTCAGGATTAATTAGCAGCTATGACAGAAACAGAAGTTTTAGCACAGAAGCTGTATGGATGCTACATAAGCCCATACGCCTTGCTAAGGAATTTAGATTCTGGTTTCCATGAAGTACAAGGCCATAAGAAGATTGACTATATCAGTGCAGCTTATCTATAGAAAGAATAAAATTTTTCATGGGTTAATCAGTATCTCCAAAAAGACTTAAATGTGTTGTGATACCGTAGGGAATATGCGTACATACAACTGAATGTATTCCATTGAATCAGTGAATGTCCTGAGTGTATGTACATGCCTCCTGTCAGGATGGTATCTTCTCTCTCCAAAGAAGGACAGTGAAGAGGCATTAAACTGTCCTGATCCCATTGCAGGGAAACAAGTGAGACTAGCGGGATGCAACATTGCATAGGCAGTGAAATTTTTCTGTCTTTTCCATAGGAGATACAGTATAGCCGGAAGTATGGAAAACTAAGGTAGATCTTAGTGATTGGTGTTAAAACCAAACTGTTTTCCTCCTCTCAGCCCCTTCTACCTGTCCCCCAACTTAATTTAAAAAAATAGTAGTAGGAAAAAATATATATTAGTAGGAAGAAGAGTAACTTAAGGACAAGGAGAGCTTTCAGAGCAGAGTGACAGGTTAAATTAAAAAAATTGTCAGATATGGAGAGGAAGAGAAGGGGAGAAGTTTCAGGAGGAAGTATGCCTAGCAAAAGGAGAATCAAAAGTGCTCAAATGCCTATGTGTTATACTAAAACTAAGGAAAGAAAACCAGTGAGCTAGCTGAGAATGTATCTGATTGTATATGCTGGAGAAGCCACGGAAATGGAGGGAAGCTGAAGGAAAGATGAAACCATACTAGAGTAAAATGCACCAATCTGATAAATGTTCAGCTGGAGAGCTCTACTGAAGCTGTGACATGTGTCTCATTTTGTGCGGAGCCAGTAGTTCCTGGAAAGACAAGTTAAGACAGTGCATATGTCTTTGCAAGGCAGAATCCACAATTTAAATGTGTCACTGAGCTAGAACTTTGAACATGTATCTGCCCATCAGATGTCACTAAAATACTCATGTCTGGCAGTATCATCTTGATTTATAGTTTTAAATACATTCACTTATCTAATCAATAGTGGCAATAGGGTGCCCCACTTGTAGAAACGATGTCAGTCTCAGAACCTCCATACCATTTATCAGATTTAGGCCAAGCAAATCAGTGCAGTTAATAACAGTGACTTCTACCCAATAGTGCTATCAGTTAATATGTCAATCTACTAATAAATCTATATGCTTGAGAAAATGCTTGAAAAAAGAGATAGTGTAATAGATACCGCTTTAGTGAGAGGTGAAGGACAAGCGAGTTTGATACCTGTGCAGTGTAGGTTATTGCTAGAGGGTGGAAATTTTGTTCATATAAGCCAAAGAGGCTTTTGTCTCTGTAGCATTCCAAATAGCTATTCACAGGTGACCTACTGTTGTAGCAGCACTCAAAATAGCATTGGCTTTTTTTAAGTCATACCGATAATTAAAGGTTTGGCACTCAAATGCTTCAGCTCATTCAACTTTCAGCATGCTTGATGGAGTTAGTCAAAGGACACACAATAAACTGATCCCCTCGCAATTGCACCAGAGCAGCTTTTGTGGCCGAGGGTAGGCTTTCAGATGAAAGTTATGCATAGCATAGGCACTTATTCTCTAGAATATGATTTTCTTTTCCATGTACGACATGGCAATTGGGATCAGCTGGAGTGCCTATGCTCACAGAATGTTACTAGGAAGATTTCATAGCAAGGGTTTCTTTGGGTGCTGTTGAAATAATACAACAGATATTGCTGACTGCAAGCATCCAGGCTTTCATCTCTTTGGGGCTCCATAATAAGAACCACAAAAAAATGCTTGTACAAAGATAAAATATTGAACTTTGGTATGTATAAAAAATCTACTTGTATCATATAGTGTAGGGAGTGTAATATTTCATGTCTTTTATCAACTGTTTCCATTGTCTAGAATATTGCTTTTATATTTCATTGGATGAACATTAAGTTAAACAACATTAAATTAAAAATACATTAAAAGGCACAGTTTAATTTAGAACTGTTTTTTTTTCTCTATTGAAATCAATATTATATTAGTTTTTATATCTTTGGGAGCAAAACTGGGCCACAGAGAGGCCATTTTTTACATAAAATATGTGAGACAGTTCTTGTTGGCTACTGTAGCATAGTCATTCATCTTAAGCAGATTTTGTCTAAAAAAAAAAGGATTTTTTTTTAGAAAGAGAAATATATCCAGAAATCTGGTTCTCTCTGCAGGTGAACCATAGATAATAATTTGCATCAGTTTATATTTGGATACAGAATGTTACCAAATTAGTTTGTGTATGCTTTTTGAACTGACTTTGAATTAGTGTAAATGATCACATAATAATCAGGGCAATGATAATTCATGCTGCTGAAAAATGGATTAGTTAATGCTACAAATCTGCTTCCCAGGAAACTGGCCAAATAGAGTCTTCAAAAACTCATATTTTTACTTTCCTTCAGTCTGAAGATGGAATAAATTTCAAATGTGAATCAGACAGTTTTTTGGTTAGTGAAAGATGTGAACAGCCCTATGTCTAGGAGCCAAAGTTAGTGGCTGAAATTTGAAAGATAATTTTAAATAAGATACATTCTGGCTTCACTTTGAGCTTTGTCTTCTGAGTATAGTTCACAGAAGAAAACAGATTTTTTTTTCCTTCTCAAAAGAATGTTACCATAGATTGTCCTGATAAGGGGGTAGAAGCTCCAAAGGATTTTGATCACTAGTGCTTCAAATCAATTGTAATTAATATCCCTGGCTAATTTAACTGGATAATGCAAAAGCTTAGCTGGAGACTTCAAAGAATATGGTGCACGGGAAAGGAACTTCTATGAAAAGGAGTTAGTTTCTTCGATATTGTACATGTGTACATTTCTCACCTACCATAGTTAAAATCAGTGGTGTTATGCTACGGTAAAAGTTATGGAGAAATCAGAATATTTGAGAATAAAACTGTGAAAAACATGAAGAAAATTATTTGGCTATAAAATTAGATAAAGAGGGTAAGAGAAGAAAATTTCACATCCCATGTTTTACCAAAGACATGTAAGATTGCGGTAGAGGAAAGAACAAACAGAGGTATAACTAATCTATCTACTAAAATCCTAAAATCCTTCCTTCAGAAGGGTCCTCCACTACAATATGTTGTAAAACCCTACATCTCAAAAGCACCTTGTGAACCTTTGTGTGCATGGAGCCCTTACTTGGAGGTACTCTGTTTATGTTATCCGACGAAGTCCTGTTTTCTCAAGACTGGGGGCATGATACTGAGTTCCTCTTTCATAACCAGAAGTATTCCCTAAACATAAGATTTCATTAAAAGAGAGAAAATATCAGGCCTTTTTGAAAAACATTTTATCTTCATTGTACTTACTTTTTATCTACTCATCAGTCATGTCATGTTTTGAATAAACTTGTGCTTTCAGAGAGATTGATCAAAAAGACTGTGAGTCAGAATGCTGGTTGAACTTGGTCTTTTTTATATTCTGTATAGAAAAAAAAATTGAAAAATCTAAACATCATTATGCCAATACTTTTCTACCAGCATTCTTAACAACAGCTTCTCTCGAGTACTCAGATAGTTCTCTCTCTCTCCTCCCCTAAAAAAGAACAAAAAAAAAAAAAAAAAAAAGATATCTTTTTGGAGTCTTCAGAGATTTTGTTTTGCTCAATTTATCTTTCTAGTAGTCCAAAGGAATGGAAGTTTAATTTGAGAACTCAGCCTCAGGCTCTTCCGGATGTATCAGCTTTTTTCTAGTCGCTCATTCCAACACCCATGAGTCAGGGCACCAAATGTTCCCTGCGAGTCTGCTTCCAGTGCCGTGCTCAAGTGGGGAGCAGTTAGTCACAGATAAGGGAGGCACGGATGAGTATCTATGTGGCATCAGAAAAAAAATAGTGTGGGATAGCTCTTCCAGACAAATAACACCTGGGTGAGATATTTGCTGACGTGAGCAGCCTTATCGTATATGAAAATGGGAAGGAACTTTTCCGCCATGAGGCGCTTGGGGAGAGGGATCTGTAAAGATGGCAAATGTGATCAGTATGCAGAAGCTAGACTGCAGCAAATGAAGAGTGGAGAGAAATATTAAAACATTTCCTTTGATTATATATTCTTTCCACTGTTGAATTATGAACAGTTGTTAGCTTTCTTTAAGTCAGAGCATGATTCACATAATTATTGTATTATGATTATTTTTTATTAAAGGACTCAACATATTGTAAAGGTTTCTGATGATTAAAGGAAAAATTAAAATAAAAAATATTTTTCAGCGGAATGGCTACATTTATCACTTAAATGAATTCAGTCATTATTTGGCATTCTCAAGTCTATATCTGAATGAAGGTTGCATATTCTGACTTTTCTGTTTCATTGCAACTTTTAATAGGGAAAATATAGCATCATATAGATAATGTAAACACAATATAGATCCTATCAAGATAAAAGATGCAGAGATTTATTATCAGAAATAATTTTCTATTTAAAAAAATGCAAGCTATTTTAATCAGTGAAATAATTAGAATATTCTTGCGATCGTTTTATTTATTTGGTTGATCGATTTTACCTATTTTCTTTTTTTATGGAAATATCTAAAGTATTTGCTGTTGTCGGCTTAAAATAAAATACGTGCTCTGTCTTTTGACTCTAGGCAAAGTAATTTAAAATTTAGAACCATTTCTAATAAACTGTTAGCCATGTATATGAATGAGACTCAGGTCAATGAAAGAAATAGAGCAGAAAAAGAAAGAACTATCACTTATTAGACCAATGATTGGTAAAGCTCATGTCATTAAATATGCATTGCTTTTGCATAGGTTGTCCAAATTACAGCTAATTGTGCAGAGAAATAAGAAATGCTGAGAAAAATTAATTGACAATGTCATATTTATAACTAATTTTGAGCCCAGCTGTGTCTCCTGAGCACAGTTAGTGTTTTACATTACGGAACTAGTTTGTAAACCAGAATTGTACATATTACCAGAAGTGCTCAGGATTTATCTATATTTCTTTCTGTGTTTAATTCAGGATACTTGAGAGAGTAGAAACTGTACAAATGGCTTCACTTTTCCATATTGCATTCAGTCCAAAAGCATGTCCTCCTTGTTTCTCATTTTACATCAGAAGAAAATAAAATATTAAAGGGTTATCTTCTTCATTATTATTGATGATAAAGATTTACTCTATGAAAAGCCAGAAAGCAGAAGCAACACTAGCAGCTCCAATCTCTAAACCTGAAAAGAGTTACAAGGGCTTTGTATAGCGAATTGGGCATCCTTCATTAAAGAGAGAGTTAATAGCGTGGGGACAGAAGAGAATTAGCTGGCCAGCCTACTGTTTGCACCAGCCACTGTGCTGAATTCTGGCATTTCTTGAACCAGGCAAGAGGATAGCTGTGTGTGCTATGGCTGAAACTCACTAGCATTTGTCAGGGCCAACCTTATCTGCAGGGGGGAGGCCCAGAGAAAAAAAAAAAAAAAGAGAGATCCTGAACATCCCCAATCTGTGTTTTGAACATCCCCAATCTGTGTTTTAAGGCATAGAAAAACTTGGTTGGTCCTAGGTTCTGTGGTTCCAGGAATACTTCATCATGACTGATCTAAACCTACAGCATGTACCCTGACAACCTAACTGCCAATGCAAGGATTTCCTTAGACAACTATTTCTTAGCCCTCCATTAGATCTAGACCGTGGTGCAAACAGAAATTTAAAATTCCTGGATCTGCTATGCCATGAGTCAACTGATGCTTTACCCTGCATTTTTCAATCTAGATTCAGATTTTCTTTTGGGCTTCTTCCTCCTGTAGCCATGGAGTTTCTATTTTGAACGATACTGTATTTTACAGCACATTAATAGGCACTGACTTGGGTGGTAGTAACCAGAAGTTCAACTCCCTTCAAATTGAAGGAGATTATGAACCAGTCTCCATTTCCTCATCAAACCCTCTCACCAGCAGGCAATCATGCAACAGGAGGTGGGTGGTAGGACCATAATTTCTTTCAAATGAGTCTCTGTACGACCATATCAACTTATTTTGATATGAGCTAATCTAGCAAAACAAGTTGTTTCGAAAATTTGGATGGATGCCTGTTTTCTGTTTCCCAAATGTCCGTAGGCATGTGGGTAATCAGTTTAATAGAGACTCTCGTCTCTATTGAGACTTTATTGAGCTTACGAAATAATGGAAACCTTTAAAAAAGAGTGAAGATTTTTTTTTCTTTTTCTGAAAAATGCAGGTTATATTTTTCTCAGATACTTGGAGTGGATGTTCTTGAATTTGTATTCTAAACATGAACTTCTGAATTGCACCAAAGTTGTATTCCAGATTAGCCTTTCCATTGAGAAGTTTTTTTCTTTTTCTTTTTTTTTTGGGGGGGGGGGGTGGGGGAGGACAAGGGGGAGGAGGGGAGTGCAGAGAGCCCCAGTAAAGAAGATAGTTCTATAAGTGAAGATAGTCAGATAATAACTTCAGTGTTGTTTAAACCACTTAATTCTATAAAAGACAGAGTTGACTGATTTTCAGCTGTTATTTAAAATTGCCTTTATGATCAGATATCCATGTTCCTATAATATATTTGTAATAAATGTATTTTATAATTCCTTTTGTCATTCATGAAATAATTTAATAAATTCAGAGATTTAATTGGTCTATTTGACTTGAAGATTCTCAGTTGATTCTCAATTGATAACTGTTTGAAGCTTTACTTTTTAAAATTACTGCTAATCATATCTTAACTTCATCAAGATTTTTCTAGATTTTTATTTAAATTAATATTTTGTGGACATAATAAAGTCAAGTCCCTTTTAGTAAGTATCATCAGTAAAGAATCTTTCAGGATTTCAATGCATATACAGACTCATTGTCTCAAGAGCCTGATCAAATAGATCTAATTACTTTTTGTTTTCATGTTAATTATATGGTTTAGAGACAGATCATGAGTCGGATATCTCAAACGACTGTGTATTTTCACCAGGCCAAAAGTCAGGATCAAAGCTGATCTTAGCTTATTGCTTGTAACTTCGCAGACTTCAGGGCATTTCTGAGAGTGAAAATAAGTCTATATACACTCTCTTTGAGCTTAAGAATATTTTGAAATGGAAAACATTGTGTTTTATCAGGGAAACAAAAGTTGGTATGAGTACCAGTATTTCTTTAATCGATCATAAGAACAAGGAGAAAAATTATGAAGGACACCTAAGTTCATGCGATTGGTGTTGAGTTTTCTTATATTAATATTTAATCTGAATTTGGAGAAAAAGGAAAAAAAATACAGGGTTTATCCATGGTATTTAAACTGGAACATTCTGCAGGAGATTATTTCTTATTAATTATAAAGAAATCAATTATTGACACCTAAAATTAAATTAGAGAAATCTTCTTAAAGTCTTTTCTTTGAATTTACTTCCATGGACTTTGGACCAGCCTTTCACAGAGTGCATTTATAACAGTGATTTTATTCTGATCCAGATCACACTTTTGAAGGAAATCTCCTGATCAACTTTCTTCTGTGGCCTTTGGTTCATATTACTGAGTGGCCTTGGAGCATGTCAGCTGGCTTTCTCTGGAATAATATTCAGCTAGAAGATGTGCTTCAACTGCTAATGGGCATTCCATCTTTGGGACCAGACAAGAGCTAGTCCAAAATCCTCTACTCCAAAACATGTATAGAATGAACACCAGGTCCTCAGCACCAACTGCTTCAATACACTAGTTCAATCTTTTTGAAATGCACTTCTTATTTCTGTAGAGAAAGCCAGCAAGGATGCTTCTTGTTGATCGTACAGAAAGTACATATAGTACAGATCATAGAATCATAGAATCATAGAATGCTTAGGGTTGGAAGGGACCTCTAGAGATCATCTAGTCCAACCCCCCTGCACACACAGGGTCACCTAGAGCACGTGGCACAGGACTGCGTCCAAGCGAGTTTTGAAGATCTCCAGCGAAGGAGACTCCACAACCTCTCTGGGCAGCCTGTTCCAGGGCTCTGTCACCCTCACTGTTAAAAAATCTTTCCTTAAGTTCCCGTGGAAGTTTTGGTGCTTCAGTTTGTGGCCATTGCCTCTAGTTCTGTCAGTGGCCACCCTGAAAGGAGACCAGCACCATCCTCCGCACTCCTTCCCTTGAGGTACTTGTAGACACTGATTAGATCCCCTCTCAGCTTTCTCTTCTCCATGGGCAATTAAGGGAAAGAGGTGATGTTCGTATGCCACTAAAATAGACAAATTTAGCAATTTTCATCATAACATCACAAATATGAGTATCCAAAAACGTAGTCAGAGCAAAAAGAGATTCTTAACTGGCAAAACAAATCATAAAACCATATTTTTCATACACTTTTTCAAAAGTGTAATAATAATATATATACATACATATAATATGCATTTGTATATAATGTATTTATTTTGTATATATTACACATAATATATTATGCATAAATAATAGGTTTTTTTTCTTTTTTAACAACTGAAAATTTAAACAAAAATTAATTTTCTTTAAAAATTAAGCTCCTCCCTGGAAAGAAAAAATACTGGATAAAATACCTTGCTCAATATGTTAGAAATTAAGGGTTTTTTTGAAAATGGAAGTATGTGAAAAGTATCAATTTAGTCTGCTTCATTAGAAATTTGTGAAGAAGTTGATCATTCTGCTAAAATAGAAGTAGAAAGAGAGAAGTGTAAATATAGTAGTATTTTAGAACTGCGTTTCCAACAACTGTCTTTCTGAAATGTGTGTAACTTTGGGGAATACTGCATTTTGAACTATAGTTTTCCCAGCCATTTATATATATATATATATATATGCACACACATATATATGTATATAAACGGTTGTTATCGATTAGAATAAAAAGGAACTAAGTGCAGAAAGAGATATATACAAATTAGGAGGGTACAATTTCATTAATGCTCACAAAAACCCATGTGGCTTGATAAGAAGCCTTATACCAAATAACAAGCTGTCGAAGTCAGAGGGCCATAGTACTTGTGCTTTCAGCAGGTTAAACTCAGCTGAAATCCCTCCACCAATGGGACTTGCATCTTGTTTTGATTAGAGCAACAGTCTTAGCCTGGTGTATGGGTTGCAGCCTCCTATGGATATGCTTGTTAACCAGATAAATCCAACAGTTTTTGTTACCTGTAAACTCATTTCCTCCAGAGATCAATGATGACTCAGACATGTCTTAGATGACAATTCATTATTTATTTGTTCTTCCACCTACAATTTGCAGAAATGTGGAACAGAAAGGATAAAATTCAACAAGAGACCAAGTTATACATTTCCATAATTAAACTTAATTTCTTTCTGATTTACTGTCTGCTCTGTTTTGCAAGAGACAGCTTGCTTGATGCAGTCCGTGTGTATGATCATGCCTGCAATGTATTTTATGCCTAGGTCTGTTCCTGCACAAAAACAAACAAATGAAATAGGAGAAAACTCAAAACAAGCATACAAAACACTCACTGTAGAGAGCATATTAATTGTGAACCAAAGAATGACTGAAAACTTAGCGGCATGATGTGAAGAACAAAGAAGAGAAGAGTAGGCAAAGTGTTTACTGCACACCAGCGGACACTGATGTGAAAAAAGAGGATCTGTTGAAGTAACAGAGGTGTGGGGAACTCTCTAACTTCCATTTGTATCCCTATCACTTTCTTCCCAAGACCAAAGATCTATGTTAAATGTCCTGTCAAATTTGTTCCAGCACCAAGACAGGGCTAGTGTTTGGAAACATGTGGCCTGAACTTTTAATTTTGCTTTCAGTGTCAGGTTTCAGCATACTTCTCCAAGCTGATATTTGTGTATTGATCCAGTTTGTAACATCTTTTTGAACAACTTTCACCTACTTATTTTTTGAACAACTTTTATCCGTTCAGAAGAACATTGCTTAAGAAATGAGACATGAACACTTAGAAAAGAGCTGTAGTGAAACCTGTTAAGCAAATTTAATTCAGCAGGGTTTCCTGTGTTGTATTATCTTTATTTGATGCTCTTATATAACTACAAAAGTTAATCATTTCAAGTTACATTCCCACTGACAACTTCCATGCTATTTCTTTGCAGCATCTTCTATAGCTAATGGTCCATCACAACTTCCATTATAAGTTTTGATTTTTGAGAGTTTTGTCATAGTAGCAGTTATTGAAAAGGGAACTCATCCTGGGAGATTCTGAAAAACTTAGTCGAAGCCAGTTTAGTTCTTTTTTTATAGATTTTATCCACTTTGTACATCTTTATCTCTAATAAAGTTTCTGGACAGTTTCTGATACGGTGCAAACTGATAGTTTCACAATGTCACACAAACTGGTAAAAAAAAATGAGATGTTTGACTTCTGTTTACAATATCTCTCCTGATAGTTGAACAAGGAACTATTTTGCACCTTGCAATGCCCTGTAGATTTGAATCTGTAAATATGCACTGGTGCAAATTTTCAAATAGATACTCAATAGTGGGAGAAGTTTGTAATGTGTAAGGGAGATATACAGACACCTATGTGACCAAGCCTGCGACTTCGTCCATGCTTACTGACATACAGAGCTTATTGTGCATTACTCTTCATCTTTGAATCAACATCTGCAACACTAAAGTGCTTCTGAAGATACTTTCCAACATTTCCAACCAGAAAAAAACAGTGATCAATGAAATTTTCTCTTTTTCTTTTTCCATAGGGAAATAAAAAAAAAAGCTTGGATGTTGTTCTGAATCACTTATTCATCTGCACACTGAAGATGAATGAACTATTCTGTTACAATATCTGGTTCCAGCTTACTTGACAACAGTCACAAGCAGGCAAAACAACAACGCACCTTTTAATAAAAAGCCACCATAATGAAGTCACACTCTTGTGCATAAACAATAAAAAAATCAATGTCTGCAGTTATATGACCACTCATGCACTAAAGTGCTTTGCTCAGTGGATACTTGCATGAAATCAATGTTCATCATGAAATCAATGTTCATCAGGTGTCTGACTGTGCTATTGCAAGACAATCTCAAATTCTCAAGCAAGCATGATGGAAGTCCAGAATTCTTTTTTTTATCATATTACTACATATATTAATCCATTTAGAAACAACTACTAATACGGTATATCACCTATAGTTCACGTATAAATCATTCCTAGTCCTCAAAAATATAAGATTTTTTAAATATATCTTTTTTAGAAGCGATAAATAATTTCATAATTTTAATAATTATTAAAACTCTTAGAAGTACCTGTACTGATATAATATAACAAGATTATTCCTTGCCAAAATCTATAGAATGGTATGTAAAAAAAAAAGTATAATTTATATAAAAAAAGCAAAATAAAATGTATATATCTATGCCTATTACTCATGCATTTACTTCTAGTATGTATCTACATTAGTCTGATTATCTATTGATAGCATTTTTTTTTTTCATTTCCAAATGGTATTACTGCTCTTTATTGTAAATTATCGTCCGTATAGTATTGCTTGTGGTCTAATACTACTAGATCTTTATTTATCTCCTTTTAGAATCAGAGGAAAGCAGTCACCTGGCTGTGGAACATATTTCTTGAACAGCAGGATCTGGATCTTTGGCCTTCTCCTTCTATCTACAGAGCTGTTTTGGCAGTAATGGAAAGATGGAAAATAGCTGACTCATTAACATCTGCATTCTAAACTGTTGATTGCTCTTGTCCAAAAGTTTTTTTAGGGCGGAGATGTTGTACTGTGTTTATGATTTACATTAGCTGCTCCTCTCTTATTCACATACAATGCTAAATTTTTGAATTCCTAGATATCCATTAATTATGGGACTGTATGTTTGTGAGTGGGAGAAAGAGCATTAATTTCCAAAGGAAGAATATATATATTACATGTATATATATTATTCTTTAAATAAGGACATGCCTTTTACTTTAAGAGCAGACACCAATCTTGGGGGATTGACTTCATAATGGGAAACAGACAATTCTTTTCCATCTTCAGCAGAGTCAAAATAAGCATCTCTCCTTTCTTCCCACAGACTGATTAACAGAGGTATTCCCTTTTGATAACTTCAAAGAGAGAAAGGCTTGTGGTGTTTTTTTTTCCTCTCTATTTTGTGAGCTAACATACAAACATACCAAAACTTTCTTCTCACAAAAAACATTCATTTTTGACAGAAGAACATACATTGTCTTTCCTGCTTTCAAGGCATAATACTTCTTAGAAAGATTCATCCTCTACATAGTTAAAGTGAAACCTCTTTGTTCTCCCTGTTTACTTACAAAGGCTCATTTAAAAGCTGATGTTTTCCAACCATAATGATTCTCTGATTCTATGTTTGAGTTTAAATCATTTAGTCCTTGGCTACCTATATAAAGATTTTCCTGGATGCTGAACGTTACTGAACATATCCTGATATTTTTTTTTTTGTAAAATAATTCTACTTCCAAATCAGTTCCAATATGAATCTCAAAATAGAAGGTTTATAAGGTTTTATAAATAACATAATTTGCTCACTATTCAGTAGCTTTTCATTTTTTAATGCACACTCTATAATAGAGTAATCCCACTGAAATATACCTGAAGTTATAAATGACATATTATAACCCTGTGTCTTACAATATCATAAAGATATCTGGGCAATGGAAAATAAAAGCACACATATAAACTACCATGAGAGAGAGTCTGTCAAATATGATTTAAATAAAAGTGTGCTTTTAAAATAGTGATATTAAGACTGATTTACCATGCATCGTACTAGTTGAAAGCTATCCAGATAAGCAAATCAAGATGTTCAATAAAAATTAGAAAGAATGCTCCGGCAAAAGCTTTCTGATACAGAACTTGAAATGCAACTGGCTGCCTCAGAGAAGAAAAACGAAAGTCATATAAAAAACAAATACATTCTTGTTAATCCTGAAATAATGTTTTGAAAAGAAACCAAAGATTGTATCCTGAATAAAAAGAGAATTTTAAATTTGACATTAGTAATCTAAATCCTATGATATATCTTTGAATATCTTAGACCCAGAGGGGAATGATATAATACGTTTCCATGTAGGGTATGATATGCTAAGTACATAATCACAGGCTACGCTACACTATAGTACCTGAGAGGTCTTCCTGATTACGAAGATGGATACTTAGACATATCTCACCTTGACATATCTCAATATTATTTTGTTATGACTTTTTGTTGTATTAGTGTAACGTACTGTGCACACTGCAGCATCTTCCCCTTTCCCGCACCTCGGCTTCTACAGGAAGAAAACCTGAGTGTTAGACAGAAAATGATTTGCCATTTGCACTCCAGGCTATCTCTCAGTGCACCTCCTAATCAAGATGTAACTACAGGAACCTGAGGAAATGTTTCTATCACCAGAAATGTGCCATTTCCCAAGAACATGAGATGATCTAATGGACGATATTAATACTTCCTGGAAACCTTGCCTCTCCTATAACTGTAGGCTTCATTGTTGTTTGCTTTTTTCTTCATTCATAAGAATTGTTTGCTTTGGAGTAAAGATCCTCTTTATTACTTGCTGTCAGCGCTTGCTTTAGCAGAGTCACTTGCTTTAGTACAGTCTACATTCTACTCCAGCTTCCCAGAAATCTTAGCTCTTGCACCTTACCCTGTCCTTCATCTAGAGGACAGAAAGTCAGACTGTTTTAGCTTGTTTTTCTTTGTTGTTGGTGGTGGTTGTTTTGTTTTTAGGTGTTTCATTTGGGCCCTGAATCCTGTATGACTGTGAACCATACTCAAAGCCTTGAACCTCGTGAAGTCCTTCACCCATATAGTCCTTTGGAACTCCCCCAGTACTGGCAGCTCAGCTCTCTTGGGACAATCTCCAAGGAGGACTATTTAATTGGAAATATGTGAGACTGTGTTAGAAGGACTCAAGAACTCCTGAGGTTTGAAAAAGCAAAAATCCAGACATGCCCTCTCCCCTTGTCTCATCCTTTCTTGTTTTGGAGTCTGAGGTTTCACAGAGTTTGGGCTGTCCAGAATAACTATTGCCCTTCATCTCACCAGTACATGCTTCTTAAATTTAAAAGATTCCATTTACATGCAGTTTATGTCTCTTTTGACCATCTTATCAGCTGAATATTGACTGGTGGTCAAATCACAAAAGCGTATGTAGATGTTGCAGTGTTGAGACTCAACAATTCCAATGTTGAGACTCTTGCTTTACCCCTTCTGAAAGTTTTTGCTGTTGAGATAATCTACAGTTTCCTTTTCTCACCTTCCTTCCATTGCATTTGGATTTCTACAAATAAGTTCTCTTCCACATTCTGCTGCTCATGTGTTGGATACCCCATTTTGCTTAATCTAGTGTGATATTTGAAGTAAGAAACAGAATTCTCTGACAGAATCAATGTTTAAATCTAGATCTATCTTTATTCATTATTTGAAGTATTTTCTCCTGAAAATTCTTTTCCATCTCTCCTTGTGTGGCATTCACTGTCATATAAAACCTGATATTAGTTTGGTGTACTTGCCTGGTTTCCTTAGAAACCTTTCTGAGTGATTTCCTGCAAAGGAAATTATCGTCCCACATTTAGGAAGGTACAGTTACAACTGAATAATGTTTTGACATAAGTATCAAAATTAAATTGCACACCTTACTTTAGCATCACATCGGAATTAGCCTAATTTATATTTTCCAATCCTAAATGCCTTCTCTTCAATTTTGAGCTGCAGATCAATGTCCATCATGTCATCAGATGAAGAAAGGTCATGGCTAATCTAGGCATTGAAGCATTATATTCTGTAATTTCATTTTGTAAATCTGATTGTTTTAGAGTCTTTTTAAGTGACAAACCAGACATCTGCATCAGACTCAGGAAATGTTATTATATCATCTGTAAATTTTTCTATCAGGCTGTATTTTAGTAGCACAAAATGCACCAAAAGTTATGTTGTGTCAGAAGTCTGTCTCCAGTGCGGTGCTCAGAATTACCTTGGGATATTAAGGCCTTGATTCTGAACTCATAATCAAAGGGTTCCTTTACACTGATTGGCAGTAGTTTGAGACCTTCCAAAACTATGGATCTTGAAAAGAATTCAGGCATGAAGGAGAACTGTTTATTTTGTCTGTCTTGTTTGGAAGCATCTGTATCAGATGGATGTGAACTGCTTTTGTTGTTTCTTCTGCTTCTGCACTCTTGTGTACAGAAAATCATGCCATCTTATGTCACTGTTTAACCGATAGCATCATATTGCATCACTAGCCTTAGCTGTCTATTTTTAAGGTTGATAAAATGTAAATCAAATTTTCAAAAAGCCTGAGATGCAGTTGTTATTAAAGAATATGATTCATGATATGTTAAGATATATAAAATCAAATTATCTATATTGCATAATAATATCTCTGTAAAATCTAATAGCAATAATAATATCATATATGATAAACTGAATGCCTTTCATTGCAGATGATCATGGACATGAATTTTTCTCTAACAATAATCAAATATATTGTGAGTCTTCCAAAATCAACAAAGATCTCTAAGGCAACGCCTTCCACAAGACTATTCTGTAGACGTCTTTTATCTTGTGTTATGATGAATATAATGAAAAGTAATGTTCTTGGATTTTCTGCTGCAAATTAAATTAGTTGAACATTTCTAGTTTCAGATAAAATCTGAAACTACTGGTCATATGTTAACTTATGATGCATATCTCATCCTATTTCCTTGTCCTGCATATTTTGTTAGTAACTCAAGCACACTAGCGATGTGTACTCATGTATACATAAGCTTTGGAAAGGCTGATGCTTGTTCTGTTCCTGTGTGCCCCAAAGCGTATGTATTCATATAATTAAAGTATATGAAGATAAAGTATATGAGGATAGAGTGGTTCATTGCTTCTGCCTCCCTATACATAGTTATTCACCACCTGTGTTGCCATTTTTTTTCTACTTTGTAATATAGTATATATAGGCCTGAAATATGGTGAGTAGCTTCATGAAACACAATATTCACATCTCTGTTTAAAATAGGATTACTTATTGCGTATTATAGCCCTGCATGCCAAGCATATAAATGTCTCTTTTTGGAAAGCCATGTGCTAGAAGGATCCCCCAGAAAAGGTTTTTCTGGTACATCATGAATTCTTTTGCAACTGTAATAAGCTGGATGACATTTTTGAAATAAGAAAAAATGATTTTCTATCTGCTAAAATGTCAAACTTTCATCCGTTGCAATTTGAAATTAAAGGTATGTGTATATACAGCAATATGCTAAAATGTATATAGATAAAACCTTACGAGTTATAGTTACTTAACTTCACAATTGGCAGTAGCTTGAGGAAAAGAGGTGATATAGTTAATTATTGCCAGGCCTTTATTAAAAGCAATATGAAAGATAAAAGTTAGAAAAGCCACATAAGGCAGAGCTGCTGAACAATAAAACTTATATGGGTGAAGTTTTTTTTAGATCAGTGATCACTTTGCTGCTGTTCCCTTTTAATACCTAATTAGCACTTTAGAAATCATGGAATCATAGAATCATTAAGGTTGTAAGAGACCTTTGGAGATCAAATACATACATGAATAAGGGAAAAAAAAAAAAGTTCTTCTTCTTACATTTAATTTACTGGCCAAGAAAGAACTATTATATCACGTAATACCTAAATATTTTTCCAAATGGTTGCCAATCTGAATTCATGAGCATAAGGCACATCATGCGGTAAAAAACAGCTGAGATAGATGATGTATCCTGTAGAATTCTGACATTTCAGGAATGGACAAGATTTAAACAGTTAAAGACATTCTGAGCAGTGATTTTAGTTTTGCTCTCTTAAACTTACAGAATTCCTATGCAAACTACACCTGCTTGTCGGGTGATATTAAGTTCTCAAATAGTAGTAGCCCTCTCTCCATAAAGACGACTGATCAAATATCCAATGGCCTTACTGTAAATGAGCAAAAACATGAAAATGTGGAGGGGTTTTGGTTCTCCAGTGGGAGGTAACAACACATCCCTCTGGGTGGATGATCCAGGCTCAGGAGACATCATGTGTAACAGCATTTTAGTGCATCTGCCTGCTAAGATGAATACTCACAAATGCATATACACATATCTTTCTGATATCTGATACATAAAAGAGATTATGTATTATAAAGTTTATGAGATACTATGCAAAACTTGTTTTAAAAATATGCAAAAAGCTCTACTATTGCCTTTTTTAATCTTATCTTCTACCAATCGGAAAGCTCCTCAGAAATTTTCCTCTTAAGATATACTATTTTAGGGACAGAGATACAGCTCCAGAAAAATGCTATGTCTGAATATTTTTGTATTGAATGCTATGCAAAATAGAAAATACATGATTTTATAATGTGTCTACAAACTTCTATTAACATTTTCATTTTATTAACATTGTCTGAAAATTCTGTTATAACTTAGCCTTTCACCATAAGTAATTTGATATGTGAAATGTAGGTTCCTGATGTTATACTTTATATAACATATTCTGTGTTTGCAATAGTAAAGGCTTCTTCTTCTCACAATAAAATAGGCAGTACTATTAATTTTGTTATATTGTGTTACATTTTACTATGCTGTTCTGAAATAGCCATTGAACTGTAAAAGCCATAGACCTTCTGACTAATTATTAGCAACATCTTATATGTGACACTAATCCATAAAAACAATTTCATAACAATTCCAAAACATAATTTTCACATCATAATGATAATAGCTATAGCTCTGGTTATCCTCTTTCTGAGTATGTTTCTTGTAGTTTAGTAACCTTGACTGTTAGTTCTTTAGCTGTAAATTGTGCAAGGATTAGTACAAAATGTACAAATGATTCACAAGAAATACACTCTTAAGTGTAATTCTTTAAATTAGGGGCATGGGGTGGCCATATCTTAGATGCTAGAGATTTTATTAAAGGCAGAGAAGAGAGGGTTTTATTATTGAAATGATTCAGGAAAAGTTCTACAAAGACAGCACTGGAGGCTAACATTTTTTATTTAACCAAAGAAATAGTCAGAACAGGCTCAACATTAGGATGACTGTCCCTATCCTTATGTTATACATTGGTATCTAACTCTTTTTTTGCAAAGTAATAGGATTCAAAATGCATCATGCTTTTTGGTATTTTTTAGCCTTTTATTTTAAAAAATCTAAAAGGATTAGTCAGAGGAATGTATCTCTAAATAGTTGATCTTTATATTCCTTGGTCAAATTATAAAAGAGAATAGCAACTTTGGATTGGTCCCCAAAGTGATGTTTTTAGTTTTTAAATGAACATATCATAATTTGGATGACTCAAGATGTTTAATTTAATTTTCAAAGTGCTATTATTTTTTTTAGTTATATTGAAACATTTTATAGCAAGTTATATTAAAATTTAACTGTGTTCAATTTAAAATCCATAAACCCATAGCTAGACAGTTATTTCATCCTAATTTTCAATTCAGTTCACCCACAGGCTTCAGATTAGCTCACATGAGCTCTAGATCCTGAACTAAAATAGTCTATGAGAACAAGCGAGTAAAGACCACCAGCTGCCATCTAGTCTCAAAGTGGTTTTATGAGCTCATCATTAACTGTATTTGCTCATTGTAGCTAAAGTCCTGTCTTGCCTCGTATAAAGCTGCAGATATAGCTGTGTAGCTTATACTAGTCACTTCTCCTTGCTCATATCCAGAGGATGGGTCTGGCCTCAGAGCTGATGTCTCCTTGTGGCCATGGGCTGCTGTCTCATTGCCAGCCTTTGGCCTTCTGCTATGCAGCTGCTGCCATTAGCAAACTCTGCTAAAAAAAAAAAAAAAAAAAAAAAAAAAGGGTTGCAGTGCACAAGCTCCAAACATAGCTTTCAAGCTATCCCATGCTAGTTACGTTTCTGTTTTGTCTATTAGGTAGGACCGATGCTTGTAAAGATAAAAAGCAAAGACAATAGGTAAGCAAGAAAAGGTCAGCTCTCAACCTTGGTGTCCCTCTAACGGTCTCCAGTCTCCAGTCTAACAGATCATTTTCTACGTGGTCTATCACAGTTAGGCATTTGTTGAACATAATTTTATCTCTGAGTATTTTTTTTTCACCAGTACCCATTCTGTGGAGTATAATGAGTTTTTCAGGTACATGTAAAATCCTTCCCACAAGCGAAGAGTGTTGCTTCTATCAAGGCCTGTGAATGGATGCTTACAGCTCAGAAGGCAGTCTAGGGAAAAGGTGTGTTAGTCACAATTACTGCCAGGAAATCTGTGGGGAAAAAAAAAGGAGAAAATAAAAGACTAAAAATATATTTATTTAAAAGCAATATCAGCTTTTTTAAGATTAAATGGAAAATTGCCCAAATGAGAAATCACATGAAATGGCAGTTTCTTTACTTGAATGCTTTGGTTTATTCAGATGTTTTAAAGACCTTTATCACCTGCTGAGTGCCTGGAAGTATGAATACACATTGGAGTGACAGGCTGCACACCACAAAGTAGATTTGTGCTGAGGGACAGAATGCCTCCTGCTACTATTGGCTATCTATTTTTTTCCAATAAACTGTGGGGTTAAAATTTCAAGAGAAGAACCTCTCTTTTTCCTTTGTTGTTCTTAGAAGTTCTTTTTTATCTAATTCCTTGTCAAAATTAGACGTTTACTCAAATACCGTACAATAAAGGAGTAATATAGTAGTCAATAGCCTGAAGAAAGGAGTATGTTTTAGGAGTGTAATCCCACAAGAGAATGCATACAATTATATCTGTACAAAAAAAACTGAAATCGTTATTCCATGGAAGCCCTCTCTTCTCTGAAGTTCCAAAGTGCTTTTTTTTTTTTTTTTTAAACATAAGATCCATCCAGGCCCTGGTTTGTAGAGACAGGGAAAAGGCAAAAAGCAAACCTCTTTATAATTCAATTACGCTGGGCCAAGCTAGCATTCCCGTGGTGGCAATGTGACACACAAGGTTCAGGGAGGAAACGTTTAGGCATTAGAATAATTTATTTGATCAGGGCCCATTTGGGCTCTGCAGTTTTTATTTAAACAGTTGGTGTTCAGCCTTAGGGAGCACAGAGGTTACTTGCCCTTCTTTCCAGTGACTTGTCTGTGGGCTTGAAGGAGTTTCCGAAGAAATAAAATTCAGTCTTTTTCAATAGAAGGCTGTCTGTTGGGAACGTCTCTAAAGGGGTCTACCAAGGAAACGAAAGAAAAGGAAAAAAGAAAACAAAAGAAAAAAAAATGATATAAATTTAAATTGTCCTTTACTTTCAAAAAATCTCTCTACTCTGGTGGTTAATAAGAATGAAATACCTAAAATAAAACTGCAAGATTAAAGATACTGTTTTCTATTTGTACAGTACTTTTCATATAAAGAGCTCAGAACTAAGACAGTGATTAAAGTTAAGGGAGATAGGCAGGGATGATATATTTTTCTTCTTGTAGATAAATATATTGAGGCATAGATAGGTTTAATTGTTTTTATCACAGAGAGTCCATCTGAAAGTTATGCGTAGACTTTTGCAGTCTATTTTTTCACACTTTTTATATATCAAACCAGTAACAGAACTAAAGGAATGAATGTAAATTAGGAAACAGTGATACCGTGGTGGTGCGGACCACAGTGAAATACCTCAGCAACCAAGATGCTCTTAGCAACAGAGTAAAATAAAAAGCTGCGCTGGTAATGTTTAGAAGAAGTGAAAAACCTGCTGAAGGTACAAAGGGCTACTTGTATCTGTGGGTTAAAGTTGTCTGCAGTACACTTCACAAAAGAATAAAAGCTCATATCAGAGCTGGTCAAGATATATTTGATAGAAAAATATAATGTCAAAATGTTTTGTGGATGGAAAAATAAATAAAAAAGGTGCTTCTTAAAACTACTGGAACCAAGTAGTTATCATGAGGCGCGTGGGCTCAATTCTTTCTTTGTCTTATTCAATAGAAAGTACCACAGAGAAGTATAACAGATCCTAACTTCTCTGCTGCTGGTACTTCCTGGACTGACTGGATTATTCTGTATTTCCATTGCTGAAGCTATTTCAGTTTATCATAGAATCATAGAATGAATCATAGAATCATGTTTATATAAATAAACAATTTTTGGAGCAGGAACTTAAACCTGAGTGTCTGGAGGAGTGGTACATTTATGACTGTTTAGGATCAGTCTCTCTTAACGTAGACTCCGCTACCATGGAAAATATATTTTGTGGCATGCACTAAAGCCTATGCTGCCTTTCCTTTACTGCTGTTGTAGAAAAATGTAGCGTAAACTAGTATTACACCTTTGTTTTACTACGACAACATACTATGTTGCCTTCATCACTAGAGGAATGTAGTGCCTCCCACTCGTAGTGTATTTATCCTCACAGCACTCTTACGATGTTGAGCAGATGGCAAAGCAAGTTGCTGTGTAGAAAGATTGACTCTTCAAGATCAGATAAGAAGAGTGTGATGAAACCAGGCCCAGGTTTTCTTCATCTTTCTGCTAGACTCCGTGCTCTACTGGGAAATCACCACGTGCATCTCCCTGTGTGGACAAGGACATGTTGGGTTCTCCTTCTTTCCCTCCACCCTCGGGGACACAAATAGGATGATGGCCTTTGGTGACCCTTGTCTCATGTAAAAACCAAAAGCGATGACTGAAACCTGGCATGGCCTAAAAAATGTGATAGAGTTCTCAAATTATGCTGATTATGAGATTGTCAAAGACAATCTTGGGGAAGATAAAAAGTGTGACCTGCTTGCGTTTTCCCTTCCTCTAGCACGTATTGGCTTATATCAAGTTTGGTCAGTAGGTAATTAATTTGGGCTTATCGATTCCACTGGCAACTGCTACAAGTGTTTCTTCATTTTAAGGATAAGTTAGAGTGGTTTATAAGGACACAGGAGCTGAAAGTGATGTATTACACTGTCCCCATGCAGTCCTCTGCCGAAGTAAACTGTCTGGCAGCACTTCTGTGAAATGTGAAGGACATACCTGAAAGAGGCAACTCTTTCCTGGGAATGTCCTCATTCTCCTAGCGTAAGACAGTGTTGTTTTGCAGTTGCCTCATTTGGAAAGTCTACCATCTCTGACATGCCACTGGCAGCCTTTTTGGCAGGGGAGATGATGGCAACTCATTTAACGTTCTTAAGGGATTTGGAACTTTCACATCATTAAAAGGGTATTCCATTAGCAATCTTGTCACATGTTAATTTGTGTAAAATATAAACACACCAGTAGGTCACAGCAGGTTCCGGAAAATAAAAGAAGTGATTTGATCACTTAGTGCTAACCTAGCAAAAAAGGAGCAGAATACATTTTTTTTAAAGCATGGCAGGTGGTGCCTCTTCTTAACAGCTCCCGAAATCTGATTTTTAATTTTGTTTTTCTTCCTATCCTTTGTCCTTTTTTCCACTCATTTTTCTCATATTTTCATTAGAATTATTTTAATTGTAGATTCTTTTCCTCACAATAGAAAAACATATTTTTTTTCAAGAAACGTGGTAGTTTTGGTATTTAATTTTGTCTTTATAATGTTTAAGGAATTTATATGGAATGGAGAAGTTCATTGGCTGTGCTAATTTCAACAATTTTGGTGCATATGACAACTGCTAATTAGCATGTTTCAACTGATCAAAAGATTTTAAAATGAAATATTTATACTTAATATAGGAGTGAAAGCATTTCTCTCCTTTTCCATTTCATAAGTCTAAAAGTGAGGCAAGAAGTCTAGAGTATCTAAGTTAAAATAAATTATCAGAGTATTTTGCTTGACTGGATTGATTCTTTCATTTATTTGGATGTATAAAAATTTCTGATTTTGATTTAGCATCTCATTCAGAATGGAAAGAGTAATTAAAGTTTTGAAGTTTTAAGGATTGAATACTCTACACCCTCTTCTTCCCCTGGCCTCTAATTTTGGAGGAGTCATCTAAGGGAATTGGAAACATCCGAGGCTGCAAGCTTCCTATGTATTTTTCAAATGTTGATATTTTCATAGACTTGCAGAATGTCTATATGTGAATTAATATGTGTGAAAATGCCATTACTACATATGCTGTTCCTACTGTGACTTACAGTCTTCTTTTTCTGTTTTTTCCATTAGGGTCCTAGAGCAGTTGCAGTGAGGCGAATAAGTGAACAACTCCTTAGGTTACATATTATATGTGGAAGATGGGTAGATTTTGGATGCTATGCATCCATTTGGGGCCAGCAGCAGGATCTCTGTTTCTTGAGAAAGGCAGTATGGAGAAGGTGCAGCTCTTAGCCTGCCCTGAGTTCCAGCTAAGTCGGAGCCAGGAGCCAGTGTCACACACCTTTAACATCCTACCCATCAAGGTGAATGGCAATAAACTTAACTGGCAATAAACTTAATCTTGGATCTGAGAAAAAGAACTGCAGCACAGCAGACTGTTCTAAGCAGGTTTCTGACATCTGCCCTAGGGAGGCTGCACTGAAGTATTAAACATATGGTGCAATGGTGCAGAACAAATTACATTTAAAACAAACCAAGGAAGAGACATCAAAATGCCCAGAAATGTCAAGCCTTGTAGCAAAATTATCAGAGATGACTAAGATAGGACTGATAAGCTAACGAGCTCAATGCCAGTCCTCAAGTATATAAAAGGTTGCTACAGAAACAAAGAAGAATGCCCAGTTATCTACATCTGCTGGAGATTAGTCAAGAATTGGAGTAGCTACAGTGATATGCTTGTAGGCCAGATGACCCTTGTCTCCATTTCAGCCGTATGTTTTGTGGTGCTGTGGATCTTGATCACTCCCTTGAAAGGAAAGACAATTGCTTAAGCGATCAGATTGGTATTTTAAATGTTGAGAGACTTGTCAAAGATTACATCTGAAAACAGAAAATATCAAAATATTAGAGGGCTGGAACTAAGGCAGATCACTAGCACAGGGTTTTAGCTAAGTGGAAGCTTGCAGGCTGCTTTGCAGTCTCTCACCAAGAAAGAGTTGATGGCAGTATTCTGGTTTCTAAAATGATGATGCCCCCCCCCCCGCCATCCTTTGGGGGATGAACAGCATTTAGAGGAAAAGATCCTTCCAGTCGTTTTCCTCAGTTGCTCTCTTAAAGATCTGTAGTCTAAAAAATGAATGGAATAGCACTATAGAGTGCTAATATAGAAGGATCTGCTCAGAAGCTTCGGTGAGAGTTTTGTTTTCAGTTTTGTTACCAAGGATCTTACAGCCTAAATTTTAAATGTGACATGATAAATGAGGCTGACATCTAAGAAGAAAGGTTCAGGAGTAGAGAGGGACAAAGAACACAGTGGTAAAATGTTATAGGACTCAAGGTAGGCATAAGAACCAGTTGTAGAACAATGAAAAAAAGAATGGTGAACGTGCTGTTTTGCCTACTCTAGTCAATAAATAATCTTAGTAATGCTGTGAAAATCGTCAATCTTTGTATACCACTTCAAGTGAGACTGAGGACCTAGCATGTGCCTCTTTCAGAGGCATGGTGTCCCCCAAACAGTTCAATTCGCTGTTTTCATTGCCAGGAGTCCTCTGTGCCATGCAAAATGGTCATGCCCTGCCCCGTCATTCCTGACTCTGCTGAAGATGATGGGACTGGGTCAGCAAAGCCAGGATTTCATTTGAGCTGGGAATACAGCCCTGCCTGTGTTTGGCAAGTGAGCTCTGCTCACTGCTTTTGTCAGGAAAGCAGGGTGAGAGTTACCTGGAAAAGGTCTCTGGTTTCTCCTTCTCTTTGTTGACTCTCTTCTAGCATGGAACTGAGGTGCTGTAGCAAGCACCAAAACACCGTGGAGAAAGGATTAGAATGAAAACCTAGATGGATAAACAGACATTTTTTGTCCAGAAGAATATTCAGATAGTAGAAATTGTCACAAAAACCTCTGTTAAGAAATGTGAACAGCTATAAAGGACCCAAATACCTAAAGCACCAAGTTAAGGCTTAAATAAAAATGTAATGGATGTGAATACTCTAGTATATTTTATAGTTAAGATTTAGGGACTTTTTTTTTGCACATAACATGGCTAATTCTGCATCATAATTCTTAACTGTGATGTTCACACTGTCAGAGAACATGACATTAAAAATATATTTTCCTGAAACACATTACATCTTACATCTACTTATTATTAGAAATATAAATGTATGTTTTGTAGTTTAAATTAAAATTGGCAAGCTTATTAATCATTGAGAAAGTATACAAAATTACTCACTTAGAAATATTATCATTGGAAACTTTTTCCCAGCAGTATGTAAAGCAAACACTTCACAATGACATTTTCTTGCCAAATTTTGGATTTTGATTAAGACAGGCTTTTCAGCTGATATGTTTTTACCAAACTAGTAATTATCTTTTGTCTGCTAAGCTTTAAGTTGCAATTAAATACAAACTAAAATATGCTCCTGATGTTATATTAAAATATAAAAATATAAAAAATACATGTAGAAAAGAAAGCATTTTTATTAAAAATGAAGCTATTTGACAACTAGAAAAATTACTTGAGTGTCAGACATGATAGTTTGATTTACAACATTTACTTAGAAATGAGCATTCACTTAAAAAAAAACCCAAGCTTTATGCCTTTGTAACATGAAGACAAGGAAAAAACAGGTGAACTAAATCTTTTATAAACTTAAAGTGTCCTATTCCTATGATTGTTGAAACATTGATTTTCTGCTTTGAAATCATAAGATATCCTTCCTATAAAACCTTTCTGTTTGTTAGTTACAAAGAGTGTGTAAAAATCGGAAGTCATAAAACCCAAGTCTGGCACTCCAGAATTGCTTCCCTGTGGAATTCCTTTCACATTCATTTCTTTGTTCAGGTTTTCTCAGCTTTAAAAGCAAATCAGTCTACTCTGCTTGATACTGATCCAGTGCATGTAAAGTTCTCTTCTCTACTTAGGTTAGGAGCATGGGAATTTTTCTGCAGTTTTCAGGCAGAGAAATGAACTGCGCTACATAGTTTACATGCTCTGGCCCAAGATGAGGTCCTAAAAGTTTGTTATGGTCCAGGACAGAAAAAAAGAAGTTGCCTTTTTCAAACCTTTCTTAAATTTTGGAGGTTTTATTGTTGGGAGAAAGGGTTTGTAGCAGGAGATGTGGGAGATGATAGTGTGGGGGAGGGGTGGATTGAAGAGCTTTTTTTTTTTTTTTTTTTTTTTCCATAGGAGATGGTAGAAGATGACTCAGTAGCTGAAACTCTCTGAGCAATATTCCTTTCTTTTGTGGAAGTGTGAATATCACCGTTTTCTTATGTGGTCTCTCCTCATTACCAGACTGCAATCTCCTTTCCTCACCTTTCTGCCAAATCTTTTTCCCATCCTCAAATTCATAGCTTCAGATGAGTGTTCTGCTGGTGAACAAGAGAAAGATTGAGCAATTTATAACGTATGAGACTGAACTGAGCCTGTCTCCACTGGAAAACTGTCTTTTGTATAGCAAAATAAGGCTTTAGGGGGTGATTCTGAAGCTCTTTTTTTTTAGGACAGCAGGTCAAAATACTAAAGATATACTGAACATTAAACCAGTTGTACAATTAATATTAGAAAGCATCAAAAAATCTGAAGAACAGCCTGTGCTAACTAAAGTCTGCCTCCAGCAAACAAGTTTGTATGTTAAAGCAGAGGAGTTAGTTTGTTTTCATTTCTAATTTTGGCTGTGCAAGCATATTGCAGAGCTGGTTCAGGTATTGGGAGTGAGGTTTATCTGCCCTGCTTGTTCTGTAGAACTGGCTCCACTAATACAACATAACCGCGACCAATACTACTGTTCTTGCTTGCACACTCACAAAGCCCTTCCTAAGAAAAACTGTAATTAAAAATTTCTGTATGATGGAGAATACAATATACTACTACCAGCCCAGAAGTGCTTTAATATTTATAGCATAAAAGCAGCAGTATATATTTTATAAAGGCCTCAAGCTTAGCGCTGATCACTTCTTAGGAGTTTTATACAAGTATATTTACATAATTTACTGCTGCTTCTAACAACTTATTTCCATGAAAACCACACTTATGATAAGTCAACTTTCTGCTGAATTTTTTAGAGAGATATATGTCTTATCCGAGATGTTTTGGTATACCCAGCCACTGTTTTGAATGGCACTTTTAAAACTGATATAACCAGTCAGTTAAACAGAAGATTTGCTTTTAGCTGGAAGGAAAATTTATTCTATACTGAAAGATTAAATTCTCTAATTTCTAGAAATATGCTGTTTCTGAAGTACTACAATTCTCTTGACAAGTTTCAAAGTCTAACTTAGACTTTCCTCTAAAGCTGCATTCCATAATACTGCAGAAATTCTTATTTTTTGTTATTATAGAGATACAATTTTACCTTTTAGGAAGTTAGTGGCTTCACCTAGAACTGTTAAAAAATCTAACAAAATTCATATATATATATTTATATATATGTATATATGAATTTCACAGCTGAAATTACTTTTTAGATGGGTTTGCAAAGTATATTTTAACAACCTTTGCGTGGAAGTAGAAAATGCCTATGGAGCTATATCAGCTGTGGAAGATACAGAGATAAAATCAGTTCAAAATAGAAAGATGGAAGATAAATCATCTCTGGAAGTATAAGTAAACAAAATTTTATTTGAAATCCCCAGCTGTAAAATCACTGTTTTTTACTGCCTAGCACAGGAGAAAAAGCAATAAATGTGAGACACCTGTGCCAACAGAGAGTGATTTTCTTGATCAGTAGACCAACATTTCCCTCCCTTTTCATTCCACCTGCTGTTTAGCTAAAGATGGGAAGGGGAGAAAACATTGCAGTAAATGAGACAGAGGGGGAACATTATTTGTAAAATATTTAAAAACAGATAAGTTATTTTTTCCCCTCTATCTACATCATACATATATCACCTTCTAGAAAGCTTTCTTGATTCCCATGAATGAAAGCAAGAAAACACAATATAATGCAGCATCCTCCAAAGGATAACAGAAGATTTATTATCATACTGGGACCTGTAGGTAATCAGGAAATGTCCATCTGTGAAAGCAAGGTTAGCTCTTGATAAATTAGGAATAAGAGACACACAGCTATGCACAATATCCTTTTAGGTTAGTCCATTTGAATCATGGTGAGGTGAGATTTCTGAATGGGTACCAAAGATCTGTCCAGGTTTGCCACCTCACACAACCAACTTGTATACCTTGCTATTAAGAGAATACCTTATCCACTTAAGTGTGTTAACATACTCCTCCTCAACGCAACTTAATGTCTTCCTATTGTGATTCTGGTTTGGCACTGTGTGGGAACGTTTATACAGCTAACTATGTAACTAAATTAAGAAGGACCAGGACATTAAATCTTTGTTTGTCCATAATGTCACAAGTAGTTGTTGGCTCATTTTCTGGCTCTGTTTTGGACAAATACTCTTGTTTTTTTTCAGCACAGTTCTCCTTGTGAAGGGTCTAACTCTAAAGCAGAGTCCATTGAACACAACCGTTTGTCCATGTGAACATATCATAATCATTTGGCTTCAAGTAAGATCAGTTCCTGATTCTCTTCCAGTTATCATGTAGACATAGCTTCTCAGACAACTAATTGGACATTTCTAATTTTCCTTGGCTCAACATTCAGGTCAAAATTCCCCCGGCTACAGTGTAATCTGTCTTTGCCACTTGTCCAACTTTGCCCAGAGTGACTAATGGGACCATCTGAATTGTTGTTTTATCCTCTATATCTATTTTTAAAAGCCTCTTTTATTCAACACAGAAAACTTTCGCTTTCTGCTATACAATATATGACCCATCAAAAATTTATTTTTCTTTACTTATGAACATCCTCAGGATCTTGAGGCAGCTCATTATCTTTTGGAGTGAAAAGAAAGATGGAGCACCACCAAAGCATTTGCCAAAAGTTCTTGTTCATCTCAGCTATTCAAGCAGACAAGATTTTGATGTGTAGAGGTTTTAAGTTATTTCGTTGTTGTTGTATTCTTTTCTTCCAACCTTTACTTAGGACACAGCAGGAATCTATTCTTCCGGCTGCAGCTAAAATTGTCAGGCAGATCCCACTAGTGCTGATTTTTCAATGTGTTGTCTTTAACCGAAGATTTCCCCCAAAGTCTATACAATGGAATTTAGATATGTCTGGAACTCTCAGATCTTTAATAGCTCTCTTCATTCTAAGAAAAAAAAAAAAAGGAAATAACTACAGAAGCTGAGGAAGAATTGAGAAAGGAGTAGTTAAATTAGGGACAATTGTACTTCTTTTTGGAAGCTTGCTCTACTTGTAGCAACTTGCTATCTTTTTGTCTTATTTGTCTGGTTTATGCCTATTTGGATGATTTTTCTCTGAAGATATCTTCAAGTATGAGTGGATTTGTACAACTCAGTCTTCACACAGAAACAGGCACATGTATATATGTATACACTGGTAGGTTATTTATCTAGAGTCATTCCAGTCCTGAATGAGGCTGAGGGTATAATTTAGATTGCTTTGACTACAATTGATTTTCACACTTTAGTTTTCCAGTTCTATGGCTGAAGTAGTCCAGACAAAATAATCTGTCTTTTCAAAAAAAGATAGTGAATGTAGGAAGCAAGGAAGTTCAAGAAAAGAAATAATCATTGACAACTTTACAGGTATCATGAGTGTGGAGAGTATTGAAAACAACAGGGAGATTTATATTTCTTCCTACTTTCTCCTGAAAATAATAACTAAGAAAGATCCAAGCCATCTGGAATCAGAGCATTTCAATTTTATTACTTAGAACACCTCTTTGGTAACTCTTTGTGGTATTGGCTATTTTATAATGCCTTTTACATATGAATTACATAAGTTTGTCTGGAAGAAAGGCATTGAATAACCTGTTGAGTACATGACCCAACTATCTACCTGAGAGAGAGGTATCTTCAAAATAAAGGTAATATAAGAGGTACACTAACTTAGAAAGTTTGGATTCACAATTTCACAGGCTCAGGTAAGTTGAAATGATATTTTCTAAGGAAGTTAGTAGGTAAATATGGATGTAAAACGGTAAATATGGAGATCAGAATTATGACAGTGAAGAAAAATTGCAGTTATTCATAACCCTGGGGTCTGTCTGTCTGATACATTGCAATTTGCTTAGCCTGAAACTTGCAGTGGTCTGTTTCACCAAAAATGTTTCTATCGCAAGACAAGTGTTTCTGTTCCTAATTTTATTCAGGCTCTTATTAACTTACTGCTCCCTTCCAAACTGAAATCTTATTTGTCCGTAAGTTGCAATATACATTATTCTTGAAAAGGCTTTTTAAGTATGGAATAGTCATGCAACAGTGACCTATGTTCTCCAGATTCAATACTAAATAAAGCAGAATAAAACATTTTGAAATGTCCTATTAGCCAGTGTGTCCAATATATTTATGTTACTCATTAGCCGATAAAGCAGAACTCACATTTATCCTAATGGCTGCTATAAAAGAAGACAAAGTTATTCCTAAATCAGCTCATTAAATGATATACTCTCTTTAGAGAAGTAAGGCTGGGGGTATAATTGTATCTTAGCATTTACACAATTTTATGGATATTATTTATTCAAATAATGTTCTCTTACATTTTATTGCAAATTTTTTTCATTGTGCTTGGTATCATCATTAATGTTTGGTAAATATTCAGTGAAAGTAAGACATATACATGCATATATATATATGCATATGCATATATATATCAATCAACACTGTTAATTTTTACTTTCAAATCCAGAAACAAACTTGAGTGAGTGTCTCCGTTGCCTTGGAAACAAATGGAGGCTTGACTTGGAGTAGTTATATCCTTGAAATTAGGGGTGGAGTTTTGATGTTGCTGTTCTTTTTACGATGCAGATGAGGAAGGCAATTCTTGTAAAGACTATGCCTTATTGCATTTATAAGAACACAGAATCAAGATAATATGATGAAAAATGAGGTAGTGTTGGGAACAGATTTGAGAGGGAAATGAGAGCAGAACAGTTGCACTGAGTCTGTAGCCTTAAGCTTCTGATATTGATTAGACTAGCTAATCCTGGAGACTGCTACGAAGATGACTAGCTACAACAGGATAAGTATTTCTTTCTATTTATCTTCCAAATATTGGAAGAAGCTCAGCATTTTTCCTAGTAATTTCTAGTTTTGACTATATAAGTATGCATCATTTGCACTTGCAGCAACCATATATTTATAGTTTTCCAATTAGTTCAGGGAGTATCCTGACATAGAATAAGCCAATTTCAGGTATTTCAGCACATATCCTGTCTATAGGTCCTCATGCTTCTCACTGAGAGAAGTGTACCACTACAAGACTATGAGAATTTGACCAAGGATCCATCTCTAATAAGTCTTTTGAATAAGGTGACATTTTGAATTGTAGTTAGGATAATGAAGATATTAGAATGAGGTACTTTATTGAGAGTTTTGAAGTCTAGTTTCTACTGTTATCTTTTGCTTATATAGTATGAACAATAATATTGATATATATTCTTGTCAAGACAGTTTAAAAGTAGAAAAAAAATAAGTTCTGAAATATTACTGCTTTACTGAGTTTTACACAATAGAGTGAGATAAAGGGCCTCTGGGATTTGCATGGATTTGCATTAATCCTATCTATACTCTGGCTGTGCTGAGAACTATTAATATACCCATTTTACAGTGAATGCAATTAGGCTTTCCTTTCACAATTGTTAATACCTGATCTGTGCACTATTGGATGACCCAGGAGAGCTAATTTCATCCGAGTGAGGAATGGCCACACGTTGAATTTCTAACAAATTAGTCAGAGTACATACACAGAGCTGATATTGGCCCCACACTTCTATGCTGCTTTTGTAGCAGCAGGAAGGACAGTCTATCCTTGAGAAGCCACCAAGGTAGTACAAAACTAGCTTGTCAAAACATGTTCAATTCATATGAACCAGAACCTGCCATTTGCCCATGCTTAGTGTTTTACACCACGACCTGTGATGCTTTTGATACATTAAGATATATCAAAGCTGGATTTGCTCTATTTTAAAATCCTTGGTTAAGCCATAGCTATTGGCAACTAATCAGCCTGTTTTCAGGAATATGTAGGAGTGCAAGGAATTCACTTATTCCTCGACTGATGTCCTTAGCTTTTCATCTCTAGACATTGGTTCACCATGGTTTGTAAGCATGTGCTCATCACTGAGCACATCAATAGGCTTCTTCCAGTCAGACAGATTTAAGCAAATGTTTTCCAGAAACAACATACCTGCAAGTTTGCTGTCAGCTGTGCAACTGAAGTAACTGATTGATTGATATCAAATAGATTTTTTTATACTAGTAACGTCCTTCCTTTCTGATGAATTTCCTTGTTTTTATTAGGAGTGATTACTGTAATTTTCATATGTCCTTGACATGATAGCTATGAGAAGCATACGCTCACGTTTTCCCTAAAATTTGTATTTGGTATCAAAACTTTATTATCTGAAAAAAAACGTTGAAAAGGGATGAGAAAAGCACAAGCTACTCGGTAGTAATATTTTAATATACCTAATCAAGACTGTAATAACAAAATCCACTATAAAAATCTTTATGTTACTAATAGTACCTTACAATATTGTTTTTTTTTTTTAATTAAGATTTTGAAATCTGTTGGTCTGATCCTGGAAACCTTTATTCCTCTAACTGTTTGGTACTTGACTGTAGCATGTCTATGAGGACTAGTAGGCTACTCACTAAGGGATTTATGGAATCAGTTCCTAATTTGCTTTTCACTTTTTATTTTTCCTTCTCAGTGTTCCAGATGCACTTAGGGTGGACCATGCAGGTAGCCTGCTGTCTCTCTCAGTTAGTCTGAGCTGTTGTCCTCTGCTCACATACTTTCAGGATTTACACATATTAGCCAAGCACTGATGTGTTCAGGTCTCCACTTCTGCACTCTTCAGCAGAAAGAAGCAAAACAAATAAGTAAACAGGCTTCAGTTATCTCCTCTGTACAAAAACAAAACAAAACAAAGACAAACCAACAAACAAAAACAGGGAATAATTGCAACTAAGATAGATCTGTACATTAAATACATTAAAAAAAATTTAAAAAAGCAGACCTTCCCTCCAGCAAAACTAAACCTGCCACCAGCTGTGGGATTCAATTATGTATCACTAGGTGGTTTTCTGTTTGTTTTTAAGCTGCAGCTTGATAGAATTAACTTTGAGTTTTCTCAGCTCGTTTCCCCACTCTATTACTGATAAACAAGCAATTACTAATGCACCTGTGCTTGCGCTCAGGAAAGTTTCTGCTAGGTGGAAGGTAGTTTGGGACAAGGTACTTCTTAGTCCCTAGCTCTGTGGGACTCACATGGGGACTGTCCCCTCCCATGTCTGTCCCTACCAGGGAAGCTTCGGCTTCTCTCCCGCACCCTGTGATGCCCAGGGCAGCCCCAACAAGTGGGCGGCTCTTGTAAGGCTGTTGTGTAGTCCCCCCAGGGCTTTTCCCATGAGCTGGGGCTGATCCAGAAGGCCTGAAGAAGAGGCTTTTTTGGAAGGGAGCTTGGGAGTCGTTCTGAGCTCAGAGACGCTTCCAGGGCAGGGCTACCAGTCACAGCCAGCAGAACATTTCTCCTGTTGAATCCTGTTGCCACATGTCAAATCCTTGGGATTAAGCAAGATGAACTGTCTGGTCATTTGTTTCTCATAATACCTGACTGGTAATGTGAAACCATGCAATTGTGCTGTTATTCTCTGTCTTTCAGAGACTTGTTTCTTTCCCTGCAGAGGATGACCCATTAATGGGGCTATCTAGGTGTCTTCCAGGGCTTGCCTACTTCAAGAATCAGTAAGAGAGTCAGCCACATCTAGTAGATACTTACAATGCCAAATGGTCATTTCCAAGAGTCTTTTTTTTCTTCTTATCAGAAGCAAACTTTGGCTTTTTAACTACTACTGACATGCTTATACAGTACGTTTTATCGATTTACTTGCATCTGAGCTTATTCAACACATGAAATGAGCTACAAGCAAAGCAAATTGGGACATTATTGAAAATAACAAAGCCACCTGATTATTATACTCCCACTACATGCTGTCTTTCTAGTTCCCTAGAATAAACACTTTTATGACGGACATCTTTTGTGACAGACAGTGCCAGTTGCACTGGCATCTTCCCTGCAGATGTTTCTGGTGAAGTGCAGTGATGGTTGGGAAGGCCAATAAATAAGTTCACGGAAATGTCCAAGCCTTGTACACATGCTACCAGAGCAAAGTATCTACGAAAATTCCCATGCATGGTCTTATATGTGTAAAATGCTAGTAGCTAAGTGGCTAAGCATTTGTGAGAGAAAAAGAAAAAAGAAAAAAATAATGTTTTATCTACTTTCCCACTGCATTAGAACATAGCACAACAGCTTTATCTACAGTCATAGTCTGTACTGCAATTTTAAGAAAGTGCCACTTCAGGATGGCTTTTTCTTAGATAAGTTGTGGATGAAGCGGGCTGTATTTTTCCCATTCATTTTCCTCTACTTTTCCAGCTACTTATCAGCTTAGCTACTCCTGGCAAACCAAGGGATAATTCTTCTGAGTTAGGTCATCCTATATTATCTGCAGCTGTTATGAGAGAGCCGAGCAACTAGCATAGGGAATAGCAGATCGTGGTAATTTCAAGAATCAGTGTCCTTTTTTGTTGTTGTTAGCATTCTTCCATTGGCTTGTGCTTTATTGATGGCTATAACAGGTATACTGTAAAAAAAAATAACGAAAGGAGATAAATAAGACTGCTCAGCTGTCTTTTGACTGTTTAAAATGCCAAGTATGTGGAGGCCTTTTTGTTGTTGTTGTTCGTTTTTAGCAAAAACATAGTTCTGTAAGCCTTGCCAGTTGTTCAAACAGTTAGTTTGACAAGCAGATATGTTTAATGAGGCTTATATTTTCTACATATAAATGCTCTTCAATAACAATAAGAGTCTGCTTTCCCTACTATTTTTAGGCTTCATGGTGTTTTTCTTTTTCCATATATATATATACGTGTAAAGAAAATTAGATAATTATTTGCAGTGATTGTATTTATCCCTCCACTATTAAAAACAGCTTAAGAACATGAATTTTTTGTTGGGCATTGGCTGAGTTTTGGAAAAAGAAACTAAGGAAGATTGGCCATGCTAAATACGGCTGACTCCCAAATTCACACAGCATTCACAAAGGATTTGTTGCTTTCCTTCACATTTTCACTGGTCAAGTAAAGTTCTAGCTAGATATTGATAAATCCTGGCAATGACACTTTCTTCACTGCGTGGGTGTAATTCTTAGGAATAATGCTTTTCACCTTTCATAGACGTGCATGACTTCAAAGGCAGAGATGCACGTGGTCCAGAGTATTCACAGGACTCAGCAATTGCAAAGAAGGCTCCAAGAAGTGTGCAGTGCTGTATGCTAGAAGTGTCCAAACAAAAGATGAAAGCTAAGCTAAGATGAGCCAACCAACCAAATCTCCTTACAGGAAGAGGGAAGGAAGCCAAAACTTGCCCTATAAACCTGTAGGAGCTCACTTACTTTAATGACATGGAAGAAGGAATACACCCGTTACAAGTGTATTCAGAAAGCCTGGAACAATTTTCATACAATATTCAGTTTTTGCATACATTTCCAACATCTGGGGGGAGATTTCTGAAGGCACTGCTGCTGGATCCATGAGAACTGCACATCCAGCTCCTACTTTCAGTTTTGAAAAGAAAAGAATCCTTTCTTAAATTCTATCTTTATTCAAAGAAAAACCTAAGCAAAGATATGCCTGAATTAAAATTATGGGATTTGACCATTAATTCCATTTGCCTTGCTCCTTCTGTCTCTGTTGTTGTGTACCCAGTTCTCCTCAGTCTTGAAAATTGCAATAAATTAGATTATATTTGCAAAGTACTTTGAAGCTAGAAAGCAGTGAACAATTATTCAGCATTATAACTTTATTTTCCGTTAGAGAGAGAGACTTGCTAGAAAGCAATGAGTGCAATTTAAAGTTACCATCAAAGACTACAAAGGATATGTACTCCTTTTTGTTTGGAAAATGTAATTATCATGTGCTAATATAGTCTAGGAAGAAGACTTGTGTCTCATGAAAAGATTCTTTTGAAAAATGGTGGAGAAAGACAGAAGACTTAATTTCCTGTTTGGATTACTCTGGAATGCATGTAATATAATGAAGGAGAAGTGTAAGGGTGGCTAGTGATGAGACATGGAAGCAAACATTCTGTTCTTTAACTCCATGTGTAGGTTTCAACCATGTTTATGGGTACATTAAAAATTTTTTCTTCATCTACAAAGAAAAATTATATATGAATTACAACAATTCTACGATAAAATTGCAGAAAGGAAGATTTTAAAAGAATTTTAGGGTAGTTACCATATTTTTGTTCTATCTTTCTAGAAGATAACTTAGCACAGGAGAATAATGGTCTATGTTTTGAGCTCTTAAGTATTCTGAGTTCTTGTTTTAATAATCATGCAATTTTAGTAATAAAATTGTTTTTCTTGCTCAAATTATACCAGTAATATGACCAGCTAATATTAAGGGGTTAAGAAACTCTTATTTGTGCCAGAAAATGAAATAAACCAAAAGGGGCAATATCTGTAATATATTTATTTCAATACAGAATATTCAACATATTTATTTTCAATAGCAGAGTAATTTTGTGAAGAATTCTTTCCTGTCTAACAAAACTGAATTTACAAATCAGTTAAATCCTGTTTAAAAAGACAAATGAATGCAAATTCAAAGCTATTTTTCTTTTTCATTTAGAAGTATGTATGGTGAAGAAACATCTTGGGCCACTGGTTCATATCTGTTTTCCAAACAGAGTTTTGCACTGACGTATATGAATGTTTCATCTCATAGTTTTTGTTTTGTTTTGTTTTGTTTTTGTAGCAAAACAACATTGATTTAAACATAACTTTTGGCAGTACTCAAATAGAGTTTCTTCTTCAGAGAGTTTTATTATTGCTGTTTATCTTTAATAAAAACATTTGCCATACTTGTAGCCTTTGAATACCATAAAACGTAACTATATTGATTCTACTAGCAAAACACGGGAGCACATTTTATCATTGATTTTGCATGTAATGAGGTTACAATGGATAATTGAAAGGAAAATTTGGCCCATTGCTTCTAAAACTTAATTTTCTTCCTCCCAAACCTGTCTATGCAGACCAGCTGGCTCCAGGCAGGTCTTATTTAAGTGTAGAAATAGTATTAAGGCACCTTAATGTGACAAATGGCAAAAAGCACTTTGTAAAAATTTCATTCAGAAAAAGAAGAGTGAATTGCTGAGTGAGCTTTTGGGGAAGGAAGGTCGTAAGACTTCTCTATCATCCCCAAGCAAGCAGCAGCAGCCAAGGTGGAGAACTAGGATATGAATAGAGCAAATGCAAGAGATTTTCAAGATAAAAATGCGCAAATTACAGTCTTTTAGGTGTTAATTAGTATAAAAAATAAATTTCATTCTGATTTGAGCAAATATTCTGCTGCCACTGTTGGTTATGTTTTTAGTTACCCTCTGACAAGATGCTAATTTACCTTATTCTTCTTTAAGAAATCGCTTGAAGAATGGACTCCCCTGCACTAATGCACTTACTTTCTTAGTGACAGCTGCCAAGGTGCTGTCAAACCCAGCTGTCTCATTATTCCTCTTTCATTACATTTTCTTGTTATTCCTTGTACATGGGAGAAGAACCATATTAAAGCATTCCCTGTGACTCCGTTATAATTGCACCCTCTGTTAGTAATTGCTCATCCATTCAAAAGCTTTGCTGCAATATTTTGAAACAAATTGACATCATTCTAGTTCTGCAGTTAATCTGCTATTCAGAAAGGCATAGCAGGGGGATGTCTTATTGCTGTACTTTCTATGCATGGGTACTTTGGAAAGAAAATTAGCTTTGGAGACAGTGTTTGAACATTTTAATGAAACCATTATACCTAAGAGACTGTAATTTCTAGATTTCTGTCTGATACCAACTACCCCTGTTTATAGAATATTTTAATGCTCAGATTGTGCATGGCTTAATATTACATTGCGTATTGCACATTTTTTTTTTTTGTCTCCAGTGTGCATGGGAAGCTTGACATTCTTTTACACAAAATGATAGAAATGCATGCAGACATTTAACAGTCATAGTGACAAGTTGTATGGAAACAACAATGGAGATGAAGTTACATTATGCAAAGCAAGTTCTCTCAAATGTGATGGTCAGGTTTTTGCAGACTAGCTCTCTTTGATGTCGTGGCATGACAGGAAATAATGTGTATCCCTAAATTCAAAGATCAAAAGAAATATACTGTCTCCTTCATAACAGAACATCCCCTTCCCCTCCCAAATATAACTCTTCACACAGAATATATAAAAGAGTAGTTTGAAATACAGTGCCATGAAATGTGCAAGCAGCATTAAGAGACAGGAGAGGTTTGTCTGCATTTTGGTATTTAGAGGCAATAAATAGCATTGGCAATAAAATGACTTTGACTTGAATTACAACAGCCTTTCTTTGCCTGAATGTGGAGAGTGGGATAAGTGCTGACAAATTAATATGAATGATAATTTTTCCAGACAGCACATATACAGCATTTTGACAGTTAAGGAGAACCACTATTTAAAAAAGCATTTTCTACCAAATCTTGATTTCAAAGTGAATGCATCCTGAAAATTTAATACTTCCCAACTCTGCTGCATACCCTGGCAATAAAAGTGTAGTGTGACTTTGTAGTTTTGTCTTCTAATTTAATAGGATACTGTCTAGGGTGTAAAAATTAAAATTAGTCTTATGCTCTCCTACCACTTTCTATTTTGTGAAAAAATCTGCTTTTACAAGGCCCCAAAACTATACTGGAAGAGTCAGGACTACTGTCATTTTGTCCCCTTTGTCCCCCTTTCATTCTTAAGGCATAATATTGGAAAAAGGTCAGGCATAATAATATCATCATGTTAATTTTTTTCTCCCTCACTCATAAACCATGTATTGCTCAAAGTATGACTATGCCATTCTGTAATAAGAATAAGAATAAGAATTCTGTAATAAGAATAAGAAGTAGGAAGTTTTTAAACTAGTGTTAATTTATAGAAAATGGGATTTATCACTTCTTTGTATTTTCTTTTACAAATGGGAGTATTTATTACCATTAATGGTTCCAGCACAGTTTTACATAAAAATGTAAATACCAAATATGGAGCTTAGATGAAAATCTATTTTATCTGAAATGAGGCTTTTGTACTTTGTATTTTCTTTTTCCTCCCAACAATTCTTCTGTTGGTATAGTTCTGTCAGCCACTGCATTTTGCCTACTGCTAATCATTTTCAATAGCTTTATTTTAAAAATTATTGTAAATTTCACTATATTTAATTAAGAGCTTTTTGCTTACTTTTAGGGAATATTCACCCTTAATTCTGTTTAGTTTGACTGTACCCATTTCAAAGAAACTATCTTATTTTTCTGGAATGGAGTCATTTAAATGACAAAGATTTTAGATATTATTTAGACTATTCAGTTTTTATCTTTTTACTTTTTGTAGTTGCAATACCAGTTTAAGATGAAAAATAGTTGCTTAAAAGAAGCTATTGAAAAAAATCATCTTCAAATTCTTTACTGTCTTACCTTACCTAGATTTGAAGCTGATCTTCTACAGGACCTAGTGGGTAGAGCCTGAAATATTTTACATAAAGAATTATGTTGTGTTTTCTTTTACCTTTTCTATTTGGTTACTGTCCTAAAAAAAAAAAAAAAGCCAATTCTCATTAATATCAATAGAATATTACCAATTGATTCAGCCAATTAGTTATCACTAGCTCAGTATCTGCTAATAATTTGACATTTTTTCAGTATATCCACTTTTGCATTTATGTTGTTAAAATTAATTGGCAGATGGAATTCTGAGCCTTTCTTTTAGAAACCCTTCAGCTCACCATGTTTATATACCCCTGGATGGTCTTTCACAAATGCTCAAATTATTTGATTTAATTCTGATGTTGGAAAACGTACGATGAATTTGCAACCTATTTATTATTACCCCATTGAATATGGGAAAGCATATGTTCCTGAGACTTGTTTCTATAGTTAACATGATTATTTTTCCTGCAGTAGTTGCTTTTGCTCTCTGCTCTAAAGGGACTGTATATGGATGGTTGTTTAAAACTGAATTGAAAGAAATGAAAATGAAATGAAAAATTTCTTACATTTTGAAAAGTTTTTAAGTACAAGATGTTCTACAGATGAAACGGATAAAGGTATATATGCCAAGAAAGCACACTCAAACCTATCTCTTTAAGTTTTCTTCTTTATATTTGTCTATCTGAATTTGTAATGTATTTCTTTAGGCACAAGTGTCTTTAACTGTAACTTTAGTAGAAATTGGTTAAGAAAATGTGACTAGCTATCTTGCTTTTTGGAAGAAAAAAGTGGCAGTGGAGGGGAAAAAATAGGTAAGCCTACAACACAGCACTGAAACTAATTTGTTCTGTGAAAGAAGATAAAATAATTAAGACATAAAATCCAGACTACTCTGAGAATATTGACTATAGAGGCAACTAATTTAACCTTGCTGTAGTCACATAATTAGTATTGATAGAAAGGGCTTAGAATTCCACTTTCACTTTTTACAGTTTGGCAAAAGGTTCTTCTTTGAATGGTAGCTTAGTCTAGCTATTGCAATATAGCTTTCATTTTCCAGCCTACAGTTACATAAACTGATCTTTAGAACATACATATTTGCTCTGCATTTACGATGGACCCAAAATACATTCCTCAGCAACATTACTTTAAAGTTATATTAGTTGTTGTCCACTTGCCAGAAATTTCCATATGCTTTATATTTTTTTTCCACTTAATTACAGATTTTTTTTCTTATTTATTACTGGAATACTTCATTGATATATATATGAAAAAAAGCACAGGTTGATATCCTTTCAGTATCCTGTTCAGCTTTCTCTCAAGGGATTTTTATTAGTACAAGTTCAGTGAAATCTTAACACAGGCCTACGGAAAAATGCTGTGGGTAATGATTAGAGCAGCTTAATGCAGGCCTTGATATCAATGATATATCTGAATTGTGCTTCTCCAAAACATTTTTTTTTAATTTAATTCACCTGACATTGGCATTTGTCTTAGAATATGGCTATTGACTTCCTCAGTCCTAGAAACAAAGGGAGTGATTACAAAAGTATTGTGCATTACCAATTCATAATTGTTTTAGGGGTGCACAAGGCATCCAAAAGGAAGGACCCTGCTCTTTACCAGAATCCACACAGATACGTATACTGATTTTTCTATGCAATCTTTCTTGTATATCAGGATGCTTCATGGAAATCTTCAAATCTTTGTTTTTCATATTCCTCTGAAATAGAAAAGCTGTATACATGTGTGTGTGTATGTACATAGGTGCGTTCATGTGTGTGTATACACTCTAAAATAATAACATAAAGTACCATTGATTCCAGTAAATATTTGCTTGAGAAAAGCAAGGGTAGAGAAGGAAATTACTTTCCAGTGTCCTCTGTAACTAGGCATAGAAAATGAGTTTAATTAGTCTAATCATCTGTACTGTCTCTTCCCTGACAGCAGACCGCTCCTGACCTGTCTTTGCTTACCCTGTGTGACAGTGGCAGCTCAGCTGCTGGTGTCTGTGCTGTTCTTTAACAGGCTAAGCTAAGGTGGCCTCCAAATGCTATTTGTCATTACTTTTTGGCAGGTAGTGCCATAGTTGTTCATAGAAGAACTTTAAGACTACATAATTGTATTCCAGAAACAGATGGGACCTGCATGACTCGATCTGGCGCAATACGAATCAAGTCTATCCAAAATGCAAATGTCTGTGGGCTCAGGTCTGCGGTACATGGTAGTGCATGGCCAGATTCTCTAATGTGGAATTCCTTGAGAGTTATCTCAGACCCAAAGTTGACTTTAGGCTTTTATTTACATTAAAAAAAAAGTAAATATGAGTCATTGTCACATGAATATATGAATTTTTTGTTTCATGAAGAACTTCTAATATTAGTCATGCAAATATTACATATTCTTTCTGATCTGCAAGTATGTGAAATCCATGATGATTATGCTTAAAACCTCACAGAATAGCTGAAAGCTGTAGAAAGCTTCTCACACCTACAGACAAAAAGAATCTTTGATACCATGAATCAAATGAGCTTGCGTACTTTTAATGTTCTTACTTTACAACGGTAGTTTTGCAGCAATGGGGACACAGCTGCTGCTCCATGTTGAATAAGGATTCTTTTAATGAGGTTATTCCTACCCGTGCTGTTCTTTTGGACTACTTGGAGTAAAGCAAAGGATAAATAGTGCACAATATTTTATGCAGTGAAGAAGTTCCTTGGATGTAGAGCAATGTTTTCACATTTAAACTTCAAAGCAATCTATTTTTCTAAAACACAGTGCCTTTAAATTCAAATTATTGGCAGTTAGTAGTGGTGCTCTTTGAGAGGTTATTAATTAGCCATTAACTATACTAACAAGGTTTGAGTCGTACCAGTAAGGTTATCAAACAAATTTCATAAGCATATTAATTTGGCTAGCAGGAGAAACTGGGAACATGGGTAGATATGCTGGAAGGCTAGTGAACTATGAAATGACATTGTTACAAGTTCAGAGAAAACCTTCTTTTTTTAGGAGGAAAAATATCATGTGCATAAAATCAATATAAACATATTTTGAGAAATTTCTTTACCGAGAACGTGTGAAAAAAGTGGATAGGCAAAGATAGCTGATAGGCCAGAGGAAAGACGTCAGCCAAGGTTGTGACAGGACAAGAAGGCATCCTGCTGTAATGCCTTTGAAGACTGCTAAGTGGTCAATATTGAGCTGAGTAGTTGACTACACTTACCAAAGTTTTTCCTCATTGACAGGATCAGGGGAAAACAGTTGGGAAGTGAAAGGGATTTAATGTTATAGGCAGTAACATAATGCACTCAGTAAATGAGGGTGTCAGGTGAAGATCACGAGAGACTCCACAGTTTGAGATACTGGTCCGATAGCTGAAAGATACGGAGGAGTAGTGTCCAAGGCTAGACAAGTGACAAAGGAAGATCGAGTGTTGTGTGGAAGTCTAGGAATATATATATAGCAATAAAGGCCAAGGAGTGATATTAAGTTCCAGCTAAGTTGAGCAGGATGCTTCTGTATATCAGACTCCTAGAGACATTAATAAATTATGACAAGTAAACTTTTAATATGGAAACATTACACCTATAGCTATGCTCAATACCTGACTATAACAATATAACTGTAGTTAGGATTCTGCATATAATTTCAGAGTCTACTAACATTACTGAGCACTGGGGTGCAACGTTGGCAGCACTGAAATCAGCAGGAAGCCTGCCATTGACATTAACGACACCGAGTTAACACCACGGCAGTCTGCCTCTGTATTAAATCTGTTACCATGGATATACATTCAGCAGGCAGGCTGTTTATATAAGCAGGGCTAGCAATCAGAACAAATCCAAAAGCAACAGTTCTTTGCAAATATCAAGCAAAAAGATGAAAAACAGCACAAAGGTGCTGAGGTGGGTTTAGCTTTGCTCTTATTAGAATGCACGGTAAACAGAAGTTTACTAAGAAGTGTGGGTACACAACTTCCACCCAAGGTAGGGATCTAAATGATCAATATCAGCTCATGTAAGTTTTTAATTCAGCGTTTGAGATCTATCTATTGTTATTTTATACTTTAATGATGTCATCACAGTAAGGATTCCAGCATCACAACACAGGCAAGAAGACAGGAAAGAGGAGGTAGGACCAGACTCTCCTTATTCTCCTGCACAGTGAAGAGTTTCAGAGGATCTGGGACTCCTTTCCCTATCTCAGAATTGCTATTGCACAAACTTTTGCATTGCTGGTCCTGCCTTATCTATCTACACAAGAACCTTGAACGTCCCCACAAATCAGGACGGTTTCAGTCCTATACATAGCTAGAGGAGGGTAAGCCTGGAATTTCTGGTGGAAAGGCTGGGGTTCTATATCTCTTATATACTGTTCTTGAATAACCTCTTAAATAAGCAGTTCTTTAAAATGCATGTTCTTTAAAAAAAAGAAGATAATGATCAGCAGTTTGAAAAAATGGGCAGAATCTGAAGTGATTCATGGAGTATATAAAATGATAATTGACAGAGAAATCAAGAAGACCACAGGGAAGAAATAGAAGAATGAATCAAAAACAATGATGGGTTTGCATATTAATGCAGAACTAAAAGGAGAAAATACAAACAGAAGAAAACAAAACATTATGTCTTGAAAAACTTAACTGAATCATAGTCTTAATGAAGGAAAGAAAACAGATTTGTAGAGAGGATTCTTTACTGTTTGATTGTTAATCAAATTAATCTTTAACTTCTGTGCAACAAATAAGAGAGCACAGGAGGGAACACATATTTTCCTTCCAGCTTGCAGCTTGCTTCAGACTGCAAATGTGAGTTACGTGATCTGTGTAATCACTATCTACACTTCAAGTTAGAGAGTAGAGAAGGGCACCCTGTCAATAGAGGAGTGAAGTGAAGGAGGATGGGCCTGAGGGCTACAATAAATGGTTCCTCAGCCATTAGAGTGCAGGGGGAGATGGACAGCTAGGACACCTGAGTCTAAATTCATTTCTGCATTCCTTTTGAGCTAGTGCAGGAGTTTAGAATCTAATTCCATATATAAACCTCTGCCTAGTCTTGCACTGTTAATCATAAATACACATGCCTAGGGTATCATTATCAAAGTAAAGAAATCTCAGGAGAAAGGATTTATTTTCTTCTTGTTTTCTAAATACAAAATAGTTTTGTTTAATTGCTGCCTCTGCCACAGGATTATGGTGAATGTGTCAGTAATCCTGGCAAAACAAAGAACACAGGAGGAGTTCTGTAAGTATTTTCCTCTTCTTTGTTCAATGTAAATGGCTGGCCTGCTACCAGCCAACATGTTTTGGGAATCATTTGAAGGGAGCATGTGATCGTGGTAAAGTGCAAAATCATAGGAGAGGGAAAAAAAAAGGGATTTTCCCCCCAAAACATCCTACCTCATTCTTTATGCTCTGGTATATATTCTGGTGCTACAATGGTTTATGGTCACAGAGCCTTTCAGCCTTTCAGCCAGGGAGCTGATCTCCCTGGTTGGAGTATTACTGCCCTGGTGCTCTATAATCTCCTTAATACTTCAGCCCATGAGAGCCCCATGTGAATGGCGTGTTGGCAACTGTTGAGAAAAGGAGAATAGAATTGAAGCAGACATTGTCATGAAATCCTTCACTCTCTAGGCAAGTACAATAAGATATTAAAGTTAATGCAAATTAAGTATTTTAATAGAGAATGTTTTTAAAAAAGGCTTTAAGACAATATGGGATAAGGACACTAAAAATGAGGAGACAGTTCTTTTTTTCTGTTTAAAATCTCAGTACTGTGAGGTAGTGTAGGAAGTAGTATCATATTGAAAGCATGCGTAAATTTTGGCATGGTAGAATTAGCATTTCAATGTGTAGCTAACGCTCTCATATTTTGAAGAATTAGGGTTTAGTTCCTTGCTCAGATATGAACAGAGACACATAGTCACATGCATGCAAATGTACAAGTACTAGTACTCTTTACTGGGTGTAGCTCTGAGAAAAGACTTGACTCTTAGATGATAGGGAAAAAGATGAGCTTGCACAATTCTTATCAAAAGTCAATTACACTGAATTGTAGGGCAAGAAAAGACAAGAAGTTTATTTTTTTCTGAGAAGCCTACAAACGTATTTCTTCCATCTAGACAAGCACTAAATTTTGCCAGAGATTTTAATGAGCTCTTTTAGAAAATCACTGTAGCATACAGTTTTAGCCCCCAATTTGTTTTGATCCTTTTCCATTTTCAATTTGATTTTCTTTGCGCTCATAGACCTCTGTATTCCAAGCTTCACAAGAAGATCACAGGATCACAGGATCGCAGAATGGTTGAGGTTGGAAGGGACCTCTAGAGATCATCTAGTCCAACACTCCTGCTCAAGCAGGGACACCTGGAGTACGTAGCACAGGATTGCATCGAAATGGGTTTTGAATATCTTCAAAGATATCTCCAAGATTTACTCAGCAATATGCTGACTTTTTTTTTTTTTTTTTTTGTCATGCTCTTTATTTTCAGAGTTGAATTGAACCTTAAAGGAAGAGAGCAAAGGTTCATCCAGAGTACTACATGTATGGTCTTACAGAGTAAAAAGTGCATTGTCAAATGACCTGGTGGTAGAAGAGAGCTATATAGATTCCTGTAATGCTTAGTAGTACTGTGCACTGGACCAGTACTGATAAAATCATTAATAAAGTTGGCAAAAATGCTAAATAGCAGTCCCTTGATTTTCCAGATTTTTTTTGTGAAATTTTCCTTCCTTGATTGCACCTAAAATGACTCTACATTGATATGCAAATGGGAGCCTAGACCAGTTGGTTGGCTGGGTGCTAAGCTAAATAATTTGTCATGCACTCTGCTTTCCCATAATGTTTATGGAGGCTTAATTTAAGTACTTTCTAAATATTTCAGTCTTTTGCAAATACTTCTGTGTTGTATTTACTTTGTAAATACTTTGTATACTTACTAGGCTAGTAGGACTAGCAATCAAAGCAATATATTAGAACATGCTCAATTTGACTTCTAAACAATGCAAGCAGGACCTTTTCTAATAGACAAAGAGAAAAGATATTCTTTATTATTAACAGAACGTAGCAAAATAATGTAGAATTACAGCACATTTACTTTTGTTCTTTAAAAAGTGGGTTGTTCTAAAAAGATACAATCATAAACAAAATGCATGTGAAAGTGTTTTCAGCAGTACATTAAATTCCATTGCCTTATTGGAATAACTAGTTGCTTTTAATACTTTGCAGCATTTGTCCATAGAAGGTATTTTGCCTTTTTGCCTGTATATACTCTGCATAATTAAAGTATGGCAAGTATCTCGGCCTAATATTAGAACTGCAAAAATGGTATGCCAGAGAATACTACAAGCTTGAAGAAGCCTTCACTGTGGTATATATAAAAAAAAGAGTGTGCTTTTTCGGTAGTATTTTTGGAGTACCTAACTTGTGTTGATGTGTGATGAAAATCTGCTAATTCCAATTAACACAACAGGATGGGAGGGAGGGACAGAGGGCGGGGGGGAAGCGTGAAAGGTATGAAAATAGAATTATTTCTGTGAATCTATCTTCTCTGCTTGAGAGTTTCCTATGAAGTAATGGCTGGCATGTTGAGTTCATCTTAAAATGGACTGTAAACTATTTTTATGTCTTTTTGGCAGTATTATCAGTAAAGGTCTAGTATGCCTACTGCAATATTATTCAGTGTTAAAGTGTGAGCAAATACTTGCATAACTGTGATCTGAAGTTTGCATTTTAGGTTTGTATCTCTACAGCAAATGCTACTGTGGTAAAAATGACAGCTTTTCCATGTTTGCAGATTTTTTTGTGATTGCTCTGTTCTTCTTGTCCATATGTAAATGTTATGAATGCCAAGAAGTATTAACTGAGAAGCGAGTTAGAACTGGAGCAGAGCCCAACTACCTGATGCTTACATGCAGATAAGACAACAGAAAAAAAATCAATAAATAAAATGCACAGCCCTCCATTTCACATTAATTTCTTTGGTCATTTGCTTTCTTTTTTTATTGTTGTTTCAATATACTTTTACTATTTTTTTATGAATGTCTATGCCACATAAAAATTAGATGTGTACTTGGCTTGCCTGGAAACTAAGACAGGCAAAGGACAGTGAACACTTTGCTTACAGACAGCATGCTGGGGAAAAGCAGTTTGAGGTTGTTTTCTGGTAGAAATTTGGTAAAGTTTAAATGCCTTATATTCATTTTAAATTCAATAGCAAAGCACCCAAATAAGTGCCTGAACATTAGACACTGCTAATTATTTCATGGTTTTCATTGAATCTTTTATTGAATTTTTCATTCCTTTAACATCTACTAATATGTTTTTTAATTAAGTGTCCCCCAAAAAACTTTAAAGATACATTTGTATATTAGATTACTATTACTATTTCTATTTATTAGTTATTTTGAGTGATCACTACAGCAAGCTGGATTGGTGAATGAGATCACCATGTGACCATGTAATTCTTGTACCCATGAAGAGCAAGGGCAATGTTCTCTGAATCAGGCAGAGGTAGTTACTGAGAGAGGCCGGGCACAACTAACTACACAAAACATTGCTTCCAGTCTTTTCTTGCAGGGGAAGAAAAAAGCCAAGTCACACAAAAGTGACCTCTGGGATGATTCTGGACTACTTCTCCTAGCTGGATTATACTGAGATAAATTTTTTAAAGACTTGCTCAATTCTCATTGTTCCTTCTCATGCCTTGAGCAGCATAAAATGAAATTCAAGTCAAAATTTGCTCTGAACAGGATAACAATCATAATAAAAGCAGGAACTGGCCATTTTGTTGCTTTGAAGTTGATTTTTAGAGCATGCACTTATAAAAGTTAGAACTTCTTTTTTAACTTCTTTTTTCTTTTTTTTTTTCTTTTTTTTTTTTTTTAATAAAAGGAAAGGAGATAAGATGCTCCAGCCATGCCTTTAATTTAGTGGAAACAAAAATCAGCTGTAGCTCTTCTGGGATGTTTGTTCCCCTTCCCTGCATCTACAGCAGGAACAGCCGGATGGAGGGGAGGGTTTCTGGGCTTCCACAGTTCTTGCTGACATAAAAAAAAATGTAGTGGAGGATAAACTAACAAAATGAAAAGTGAATTGTAGTGCTGAGGAATGCCCCTAACCTCTAGAAGTAGACTGTGGAAATACAGCTGGGAACAGTAACCTCTTTAGCTGCTCTAGCTAAATCCAGCAGAGTTTATGAACTGGAGTTCATAGCATCCTTTTGTATGATTTGCCTGTATTTGCCACTTGTATTGTCTTTTTTTTTTTTTTTTTTTTCCTTCTGGTAATCCTTCTTCCTCTTTTATCTGTTACTTTCCATTTCTGAGTTCATTTCGTACTGACCATAAAGCTTTCAAGGTAGGAATCAGGCCTGTTTATTCCCACTGAGTGCTATGCAGATTTATGGTGTTATAAAAATACTGGCTTATCATTCTGCTCAACTGAATGTGCCCACTTATTCAGGGGGATAGTTTGGAATACATGTTGTTTCAGTTAGAATATCTCAGCTTGTATCACACCTAATATGAATACGGCATTCATGACTAGACAAGCACACCATAATTTTTAGCATAATTTTTACCATAAAAGCTTGTCTAAGCTAGGGATATCAAAACAAAAATCATCATGACAAAATAGAGCACCATTGAAAACACACTTTATCATACACATCCAGTTAAGCTTCATTTTGCAGACATGTAGCCAACAGAAAGACCAAGATGCAATGACCTGGTTGCAATAACTCCAGTTAGGGTGAAAACATCTCAACAGAAATAATTTGCCTGAGTTTAGCAAAGTGTGCAGCAATTGTGGGAGCCAAACTTTTGCACATTATAGTCTATTTCACCAGGCCCTGAATGATAGCTCAGTGATCTATCTTACTACTTAAATCTTGGATTTTTCAAAAGTAAGTTCTTTGTCATTGACGCTGTTACCATTGTAAGAGGAATATTGGCAGAATTTACATCATATGTAAATCTCTCCCCAAGATTTTTTAGTCTTTGCCAAGATTTTCTAGGCTTTGGATTGTTCAGTACATCCATTTGCTTGTCATTCGTATGCATCAATGTGTTATGTATATTCTAGAAGTGGATAGCTATTAAGAGACCACTTTACATCAGCATGCATGCGATTTACTCCTGAGTATTCTGAAGTGCTTGAGCAAGCCAAATTTGTTAAATCAACAGAGGCACTATCCAAGAAAAGAAGCAGCTAGGTCAATGCACTATTTGCACATTATGCTCATCATTTAGAAAAGCAAAGGCATGTCTGACCCGAAAGCTCTTATTTAGAGTTCTTGGTTCTAGGTCAGACTGCCACTGTTATGTAGAAATTCCACTTTTAAGTCACTCTAAAACATATTTCTGTCTTATAACATTGTCGCTTTGCTGCTTGAAGAAAAAAAAATTATTGCTGATTTTCAAAAGCATTTTAAGGTTCAGTCCTCCTGCATCACTGATTTCCATCTTTTCAATTTCAGCAAGCTCTGAAATCCTCATTTGTTACTTCTGTTAGTAGCTGTAGAGGTCTTCATCATGAGAACTTAAATTTTGATCCAAAGATTAAGTTGTAGTGATAAAAGATTGTGCATGTGCACAATCCCTTAACTCTGTATAAGAATTAGTGTGTTTTCTCCAGCCTAGAGTTGTAGATTTAAGTTCAGCAAGTAGTTTATTGCCGCTTTATTTGTGTTGTGCTCCTTCATGGCAATTTTCATAGAACTGGAACTTTCAGTGCTAGGTGTATGTCACTTTTCAGTACTGGCTTACTAATTTCAATTTTACACTAATAATAATATATAAAAAAGATGTCTAGTACAGTATTACTTGTTTAAATTGGAAAAGGCTTTACAAACCTTTCAAAAGATAATAAATTGCTATCAGATTTTAAAGAATAGCAACGTCCTACTTTAGTCATATATGAAGCATATCTTTTTTGTTGTTACGAATACATAGCATAAATATTTTATTTTACATTAGTGGAATATTTTCAAATAATTTTAAAAATGGTAATACAATAATATGTGATAAGTTCTGTGACTCTTAAAATAAATATCACAACCATTCCAGTTTTAGTAGGCTAAGGAGACCTTCAAATTTAGATAGGTTTACATGTTACATCCTAACCATTTACGTACAGAGCAGTAATGAGGTTCCTACCAGGTTAATTGTGTCACTTCCAATGTAAACCCTTGATATCTACTGGTAATCACTGTAGAAAAGCCTGAACAACAGCATGATATGTCTCAGAAAAGTTCTTTAATTATCTACAGAAAAGATAATCATTAACATCTTGTTCAGTGTTTCCTTGAAGTAAACAGAACATATTCCTAAAAAGGAAGAATATAAAAACAATTCAGGAACATATCTGTTCCGATGTCATTAAAATTGAGATGAAAAGAGTCTTCTTTGTCTTTAATAAAAGAGTGAGAGCTGTCTGAGACAGTTGGCTGTGTGTCTAGATTGCATTCATATTGCTTATTAGGTTGTTCTTATCATGGTAAGAGATAAGACAAAAAAAAATCTTAAGATTCAAGTGTTCAGATCATTTTATACAAAGAAGCTTGGTTTTCTAATGCAAATCCTGCCACCTAGATCTAGATGTAAGCACTCTGTGTCTGTATTAGTAGATTAAGTGGATGCATATGCACTTTGGATTTTTACTGGGTTGACAATATTCTCTATAGACTTGAGCCATCCTCTGTTGAAGTCAGTGAGCATTTTGCTATTGATTTTAACTGGAAAGCACTAAGCTCTCAAGCACTACTGACCACCCTTGTGAAACATCTGTCTGAAAACAATTAAGCACTGTAAATTCAACTGAAAAATTGTGTAGTAAATGTTTTGTGGATTTTATTTGTTTCTTACAAAGCAAGTGTTTTAGAAGCTCTCTTTTCCCCCTGTAAAAACAGGTGTTTTAAACAGGAAAGCATAGTAAATATACCCACACACAAAAAATCTGTGATGTCTATATGAATATATTTGTTGCAAAACACTGTTGTTTGCAACAGATTGTTGTTGTTGATGATGCAGTTGCTAGTGGAGGCTTTTGTGAGGATTAAGGTAGAATACAATTACATTGTGCTATTCATCGGAAGAAGATAAATGAATCTCTTGTAATGCTTAAATAACTTTAAATACCTGTGCTTGAAGCATTTCGATTTTAAATGCATTTTTGAAGAATGGGAATGTCATTCCTTGATAGGAGGGCTTTCTCCAAACATCTCTGAGCTCCATTTGTAGCTAGTCATGCAGAAGTGATGAAACTGCCGTGGAGAGGGAACATTTGCAAAGAAGATGGGAGTTAGGAAATGATTCGCCAAGAAGCAAAGAAACATAAGCCTACTGTGGCAGAAAGGAAGGTGAACAAACAAGGGGAGAGCTAGAAGATTTTTTATTTATATTTTTTGGAACAGTAATTGAATACAGTGATTTTCCCAACACATAGTGAGTCACTTTAAATGAAGATATAAAGATAGTGATAGTGCATTAGCACAGACACAGGTTCGTCTCTTTAAGAACTTGATAATATCATTATTATGATAAAGAGTGGGAGGGCCTGTGCTTTGGGGGCATTTCAGGAGAATAAGCACCTCTCAGTGATTACCTTCAGTGGCAACCATCATGTGATGCCTTGTTAACAGTTTCTGGCAAAATCTTGGCCAGATTTCTATTTCATTGCTTTCCTTGTCACATTGTCAGGCAGTTTTCTGCTTGATTCACGCAGTGTGACTTCAGAATCATGAATGTGCATATGACATGTTATTTGGTATCTTGTCAGCTGCAAGAAAAATATAGGTAACACGCTGACAAAAGCACCCGACACTGTGGGTAGACCTGGCTAAGGGCATGAGAATTTTATTGCCCAAGAGAATTTGCTGATGTGAGCTTGCTTCATGCAATTGCAATGCTTGTTGGGGGCCAGTGTATCTTGTAGAAAAAGGTGAGTATTTTGTTTGGGAGAACAGATATACAGACACCTGTGAAATTGATGTCAGTACCTGGAAGACCGACAATACAGTAATGCATAACAGTTGAAATAGGAATAGCTAAATCTGAGAAGCAAGGTGAAGCTAATATTAAGGTGAAGTGATGAACCAAAAGTATCAAGTGTACATGGAGAATGAGCTGGCAATAACTCCAGTATTCTCCTCCTAGTTTATAAGCAGTGGAGAGACATCCATTCTGTTTTTTGGACTTCTTTAGCATGGGGCATGCTACTGTCATCATCGTTTTCTTGGATTATGAAAGACAATGAGGTTATGATAAAAAATATGATTTATTTAAAGCACCGTTCAATGATATTCCAATGATGTGGTGAATGGATAGCATGAAAACCTCTGAAATCTAACAAAGGAATCCAATGAGGCATCTTTATTTCATGTGAACAGAAGTGATTCTGTCGTAATGAAGAAACTCTTGTGAGCAAAGTATGAGTAATCTTTCCAAATAAGTGATACAAACCTAGATAGCAGAAAGCGAGATAAAACAATACAAGTTATATCACAATAGAATCAGATGTATAGATTTGTGGATAATGGGAAGAAACAATGACTCAGTTCAAAGGCCATTACTCTCAGGAGGGTAAAGTGTGGCAAGTGTATTTGTGTGCTGAAGATGTATGTTGCTTAAAAAATTAGCCTGTTTGGAAATGCCCTGCTGGTGATGAAATTCTCTCAGGTGCTCCATAACGAGGTAGCTGGAGGAATACTCACAGCCTGTGGGCAATATCCCATCAGTATTCTCATCATGTGTACTCCTGTAAATGACTGGTAGCTTTGTGCTTGGTAGTCGGCTTGAACTGGCATAGAAATCCTTTCAGGCAGCCCACTAAAAATGAGAATCAATTGCTTCCTGACCTTGGGTGCCTACAGTACAAAAATAAATGCCTTGTTAATGAAACACACACAAAAAAGGGAAAGAAGTCCACAAGAATGTAGCTATGCATTTCCTCATGGATGTTACGGAAATGATTCAGCGTTATTCATTATTACATAATATTTTGAGATTAATATCAGAAGGAATGGAATACAGATCTGAGTTGTGTTGGATTCTTATCAGGTTGATGTCAGATACCACTGCAGATAGATATTTTAAAATATAGTTTCCAAAACACTTAAATGATTTAGGTCTGCAAGTCTACCTCACAGCCCATTTAAAGGTATTTCTCTTTATATAAATGTGCTGCTTGCTCTCTGGGCAGTGTAATTAAAATAGGGATAGAAATAAGACCTAATTATATCATAAATACCTACAGTATCCTAATTCTAGTAATACTATATTTTAATAAATATAAATATCTTTTTCAATTTCTAGCGTAAGTGTAGATTTTCATATTGAGATGTGAGCATTCTGCTTCATGAAAATGAAATTCCTGAACATATCCATGAGCTAAAGTAAGAGAACTTGTTACAAACTTTTCATTCTGCACTTTTTGCAGCTGCCTACTTCCTGTTGTAGAAGATACAATAAATTTCTTTTGCGATAATTTATATGGATCCTCTAAGTGATTTCTTGAAATCTTCCATTATCTTTTCAATTTAAAAGTAACTATGAGTGGTTTTAATAGTGATCACAGCTAGAAATTGGGGAAATTTAACCAAATTTCTGGGAGTTTTATTCTGATTTATATTCTGATCACAGTGCTGTGATCTTGACAAAAGAATTCAACTCCTTGAATCTTTTCATACAATTAAGTGAACATAATAATCAGACAAGTCTTTAAGGCATTTTTTTAATTTCTTTTGGTAGAGCAGAATAAGATGCATAATTTTAAATGTTTTGTAGTTTAAAAGTCCTGTAGTTTCATTTATTAAAGACAGTTCTAAATTATTTCAACTACTGTAATAATGTAATGGGACACTGAATAGACAAAACCATTCTAGTTTCCAGGATGTTCAGATTGTTTCCATTCAATAAGCAAGTCCTACTGAAAAAAAAAAAAAGACCAGCAAAGCAAGCAACTCAGCTTGTGAATTTGGTTCTGTTTTTGAAATAATCTGTTTCCCAAAGGACCATGAACTCCACATGGAGCTCACTGTTTGATCCAGCCTTGGTTGGATTCTGCAGCATAGTGAGGCAAGAAATTAAAATTTTAGACACAAAAATTTCAGTGCATAGTTCTTTCTCTGACTCCAAATTAATTCTTCTTAGTACCTTCAGCTAGAAAAAAGTTCTTGTCCTGTAGATTTATCCAAAGTTTGCATGGTGAATAATTTGTAGCACAGAACTAGATCCCACATTGCACAACTTAGGAAAGCTGACAACTTCTCAGTGTTTCTTGGAGCATTGAGAGAAACCTAAATCTCACACATTCTTGCAGAATAATGATGGGATTTATATCTATTCCTGATATATAAAGAATGAACAGAATCTCTCAGAGGTCTGAGTTCATCCTCTAACTGCAGAGTCTCTAGGGACTTAAAGTCTTTCAGGATCCCACTTTTGAAAGAAAAAAAATCCCATCTGATCAGGTTTAAAAGTACTTGTTTACAGTTATGATCCTGTTATGTTCAAAATCAATTTTTATTGCATGTCTACAGAATAAGAGATAAGAAATAGATGAAAAACTGTGGTTTTTTTTTTGTTTTTCCTTGTTTGTTTTTTGTTTTTCCAAAGATCCAACAGGTATTAAAAAACAGAGATGCAGATTAAAAAACACAGATGCAGATAGAAAGAGGCAATAGAAATAAAAGAACTTCAGATTCAATAGAAATAAAATAACTTTCTCCTTTCCCTTTCCCTTTTATGTCACAATTTAGAAGTCAAGCTGTTAAAGACAATTTAATTATATTTTGTCATTCCTATGGAATTATATTACATGTTTACTGATGACCTAGCTTTTTTTGGAAGTGAGTTACTATTTTTTATTGGCCTAAAGAAAATAAAGCTTTTGCACAAAATATATTCTCAGTTACAAAACCAAAATTATAGGTTTCAACTCAAAAGAGTTTTTTTTTTCACCTCTATGAAAAAAATAAATTGTATTTTAAAAACGTCATTGTTCTGTATGTATTCTTCCTAACAGATTCAGAAAGGAAGTAATCTCCAAATAAGCAAGTGACCTTTTCTTATATGCCTAAAATTTATCTTACAAGTTTTTGTTCTTACTTTTTTTTTTCTCCCTTAATAAATGACAATACCTTTCTGTCAGGAAAAAAAAAAAAAGAAAAAAAGAAATTATAAAGGTTTACCAGGAGCCTGGAATGCTAGTAACTTTATTACCCAGCAGCTTCTGAATGTCCTTGCAATACATGCTAAACCAGTGTAATACTTGGATTAGATTCTTTAGCTATTCTCAGCCAAAAGCAGAGAGACAATTTCTAAAGACCGTACAGGTAGCATTTTTTGCTTCTGAAATCCAGTTGTGCATGTATATTAAATTTTATGGAAGCTAGTCTTCCTAAGCTGCCTTTCAAAATCTTTATTTATAAACTCTTTGCAGCAGGGCTATATACTACTAGGCTGCCAGTATCCGAAATTACTGCAGTAAAGTTTAGACAGAATAATAGTTCTTTTTCAAGGAAGAATAAAAAGGCAGCTGAATGCTAATTAGCTATCAGAAAGGGAAAAATGGCACTGGCCACAAATGAGCATCCTTCGGTCTACAACTTGTTTAACTTTCACACATCTCTCTCTCTTTCTCTCTCTCTCTGTATATTTACTCTTACTTGTCATCTTCATTGCTGCTCCCTCAGTGGTATTAGTCAGACTTTGTGCTAGCTGTTGAACATAAACATTTAATAAAGTACTATTATCCTATGGAATAACCAAAGTTGAGGAAATGTATAAATAACTTCTTGAACGTGGTGAACATTTTTAGGTTTGCATATATATCAAAGTAGTGAAACATTTGTGTTTTCTTAGCTGTTATAGATATATGTTAATAAAATAGTAGTGAAGAATTCTATTGTTTTCTAAGCATCAAGGAAATCTGTAGCAACAGAATAATCTCTGAAACCAGGACTTCCAATAATAGCATATGCCACCCAGTGTTGACAAATTTGTAAAGATTTGCTTTTGCAAAAAAATCTTTTTCATTTAAATAACTTTCAAACAATATTATAGCAGATTTTATTCAAAATATTAAAAATATTATTACTACTAAGACCAGCCCTCAGTCATCCCAGACTCTATACACCAGAAAGGAAGACTTTTCCTTGGTAGAGGAGGATTGGGTTAGAGATCATTTAGTCAAATATGATACTGACAAATCCATGGGCCCTGATAAGATGCACCCAAGTGGGAGGGAGCTGGCAGATGTCATTTCTAAGCCTACCTCCATCATCATTGAAAGAACATGATGGAGAACAGGAGAGGCACCTGAGGACTGGAAGAAAGCCAATGGCACTCCAATCTTCAAAAAGGGCAAGAAGGAGGACCTAGGAAACTAGAGGTCATTCAGCCTCACCTCCATCCCTGGAAAGGTGCTCACTTATCCTGGATGGCATCTGTAAGCATGTAGAAGGCAAGAAGGTGATCGGCAGAGGTCAACATGGATTCACTGAGAGGAAATCATGCTATAACAGTCTGATAGTTTTCTGTGATGGAATGAGTACCTGGGTAGATGAGGGAAGAGCGTGTTGTCTACCTTGACTTCAGTAAGGCTTTCCACACATCTCCTATACCATCCTCATAGGGTAGTGGGCTAGATGAGTGAACAAGAATTTCTTTTCTTTTTTTTTTCTGTTTTTTCTTTCAGATGTATACTGACTCACTTCATATTTGTGAAGCTGATATTCACAGTATGAAACCTACAGGAATTAATTAGTGTAACTTCTCCAAAGATACTGGATATTCTTAAAGTATAAATGCTCATAATCGAAGAAAATAGTAACATAGACTAAAGCATTCATCTGAAAGTTTGATTTACAGGCAGCACAAGTAGGTAATGCATAAACACACTTATGATAGCTCTACATGAAGTATCACTCATCAATTATCAATCATTGAAAAAAAAAAAAAAAAGCTTAAAATTTATCTAAAAATGTTGCCTGGCTAGATATGCTAATATCACCCCCATTTTCAGTCATCCCAAAAGTAGAATCTATCTAGAAATAATAGGAATGAGTGAGAAATGTGAGATGTGGGAGGTGTAAGATAGCCATGAGACTTAAAGTCGTGTCTCCTGTAGGAGAAACTATGTTTTGCTGAGTGCATTTTGCAGCATATGCTAGCTATTAAAATAGTAAGGTAGAAGAGAATTTCCCCTACTAGGTATTTTCTCGATATAGTGCTCCATTTTCTTTGTGTGTGTGCGTGTGTATGTACGCATGGGGGGGCATCTTTTTTGTCAATTGTCTTTATCTACCAGTGTTTGATTTTGTGTTTCCTATGTGTTTTTGATCAAAAATCTTTTTTTTTTTGAAAAGTTTGTTTTAGTGTAGAAAAATAAATTCAAATAGATCTTTTTTTTCTGCTTGTTTTTGGACTGGCGGTCAAATCAAGTTACATATTTATATAATCATCACACAGATTTATAACCCAACTTTTATATAGTTGTTCTCCCTTAGATGCAGAGGGTGAAACAGACTGTGATTGATTTCATAGGTGCCAGGTGCTCAAAATTAAACTTGTAGCATTGATCTTTTTGTAGATGTACAGAGCGGAAAAACCCTTAATACACACTGTCCTATTTTTGTCAGACTAAAGATTGCCATGGCCACAGCCTGTGAGTGCTTCACAACTGCTAATTAATTTATTTTCACAGGACTCCTGAGATAGTAAAATTTCCTTGCCCTCATTTTGTAGAAATGGAACTGGAATATAGAGGAATTGTGTGATTTATTCAAGGTCATAGAGAAAGTTGGGACAGAATCTAGAATAGAGCCTAGCTCTCAAAAACTGAGCCTTAAGTAATATATCACAGCCCTCCCCCTGAGGTATGTATCCAAAGGGTAGTCACAATAAAGTTCTTGATGAATCAGAACTCCTCCAAAAGTAGCAGACAAACTTGGAAAAGCTGAGTGTTTCAGGGGGAGTATCAGGGCTTCTTAGGGAAATGAGATGCTGAGAAGTGTTTTTCAACAGAATTTTGAAATATCTACCCCAAATAAATGAAGGAGTCCAAATTTGACTGATATTATTTGTTTTGGTGGACTTGTATACGCATCTGTATTGTTATTACTGTTACTGTTTTCGCCATCATTAGTTCGTGATATTCAAAGGTCTATTAACACTTCACACTATCTTTCTTCAAATAAACTTTAAAAGTTCAGTGAGAGATGCCATCCAAAAGCCTTGTTATCCTGCTGAAACTTTACAGACAGATCTGCGGTTGATGTTTTGAAAACCAAAAAGAATTACAAGTGTTTTAGAGAAGCTCAGCTCTGCACAGAGGGACCTGGGTGTCATTGTGGACAAGTTGACCACGAGGCAGCAGTGTGCCCTCGTGGCCAAGAAGGCCAATGGGATCCTGGGGTGCATTAAGAAGAGCATCTCCAGCAGGTCGAAGGAGGTGATCCTGCCCCTCTACTCAGCCCTGGTGAGGACACATCTGGAGTATTGTGTCCAGTTCTGGGCCCCCCAGTACAAGAGGGATGTGGAGCTGCTGGAGAGAGTCCAGCGCAGGGCCACAAGGATGATCAGGGGCCTGGAACATCTGCCCTAGGAGGAGAGGCTGAGGGAGCTGGGCCTGTTCAGCCTGGAGAAGAGAAGGCTGAGAGGGGATCTAATCAGTGTCTAAAAGTACCTCAAGGGAGACAGTGAGGAGAGTGGTGCTAGCCTCTTTTCACTGGTGGCCACCGACAGAACTAGAGGTAATGGCCACAAACTGAAACACCAAAATTTCCACAGGAACTTAAGGAAAAATTTCTTAACAGTGAGGGTGATAGAGCCCAGGAACAGGCCCACCAGAGAGGTTGTGGAGTCTCCTTCTCTGGAGATCTTCAAAATCCCCTTGGACGCAGTCCTGTGCCACGTGCTCTAGGTGACCCTGCGTGTGCAGGGGGGTTGGATTAGATGACCTCTAGAGATCCCTTCCAACCTTAAGCATTCTACGATTCTATGAAGCAAAACAAAAAATTTTCATGCTGTCTTCTGTAATAGTAGTCTCTGTTTTGTAGTGTAACTGGTATTCAGTATCTTTAAACTGACATAAATGATGGCATAAGGATACTACATAGCTTTTCAACAGTGCTTGTAATTCATAAAACGGTTTTATTATCTGGAAATCATTGGTTTGAACGCATGCATTCAGACTGATGCTGAATATTTGTTTGTAGTGAATGCAGAACAAGGCCAAGCTTTGTTAGAACAATAATCTGGTTCCCAATCTGAGGTTTAAGATTGAAAAATTAATTTTGATAGAAAGAAGAACATTCTTACCAGTCTTCCTCTGCATGAACTGGGTAAGAATAAATGAACAGGAATATTTTAATATTGTAAAATGTCCTAACATTTTTACTTACTGTGAAGGTAGAAGAGTGGTCAGGATGACTACTTGTGGATTACCTAAACAGCAACATGGTATGTATTTTTTCTTGCCTTTCCTTGCTCAATCCCTTCTTAACATCTGCCTGAGCTATTTGCAATTATACGATTTTAGACCCTTGGTTCAACCAAATTAGTATTTAATATTATCCTCCCCCTCCTCCCAAAAAACAAAACAAAACAAAAGAAAAAACTTTGATTGGTAGAGTACAAGGAAGTAGAGCTTTGTGTTTCTAACCATTAAGTCCTCATAGCCATACCTTTGGTCAGTTGTTAATAAACTACACTCCTTGTCCTGCATAACGCATTTGGTCCTAAATCCCTTCATAGGCTATAACTGTTCCTAATGATAGGGAACCTCTCTGCAGTGTTTGGTACAGCAAAAGCTGTCCTCTGGAGTCATTGCTGTATTTTAGAGCAGATTGAAAGAGACAGGGCAGCCGCTACAGGTCAGATCTGATGGGAGATCTGAGTTGTCATAATAAGCTGGTTTCTCAGTAGCTTACACCAATGAAGCTTACAGGCGGGCAGCTCTGGCAGCTGCTGGGCTGGCTAAGTATTGATTGGAAGGGAAAAAGGAAGGAGATCATGACCTTCCATTCAGAACCTTACGAAAGTCTGGCCAGGCCAGTCTTGTGGCTAACGCAACGCTCGGGCACAGCAGCAGGAGGCAGGCCCGCTTCCTCCCTGCCTTCTGACACTAAGTCATTAACTCGGCTAGCCTCACTCTTCCCTTGGTGGTTGGCTGCTAAAAGAAGAGAAAGGGAGCCTCATCAAAGTCGTCAGAGTCATTTTCAAGTGCAGTACTTTTTATTTTTTTTAACTCTAAGTTACCTATTAAAAAAAAGGAAAAAAAAAAAATGAAATGAACTGAAACTCCCTCAAGCCTATGTGCATTTTCAGCAATTAATGGGAGAAGTATTTACCATTCAAAAAGCTTTTACTGCTTGGAATTTCTCCAGTTCAGAATCAGCTCTATCAAATTGGCCAATGCAATTTATTATCTCCTCAGGGACATTCATCTGTCCCAGCTAACCTTTCTCAGAATAGATCCAGCTGTGTCCTTCTGCACACTCCCCTCAAAATGCAATCACTGTAAGGATGTCCTCAACACAACTATCAAAGATACCCTTAGGCCTAGCACTGCATTAATGACCTATAAGCTCATAACTTCCATTTCTGTGTATATATTTTGATGTGAGGGTTAAGAAGGATAGCACAGGTTCAAGCTCACCAGGAAGATCCCCAGGGAAACAAAAGTGCAATTATTCTGTAAATGGCAATTCAGAATTAATGGCCCAAGAAAATGACTTTCTAGAGAACTTCAGCTCCCATGATATTTGGAATTGACAGAAATTGACTTGGGAGATATCCATTGCAGTTTCCTTAGCATAGAAGTGTATAGATCTTGAAAAATATATGTCTTGTCCCTGTTTTGTAAAGATGGACAATGAGAAGGCTGGAAATGAGACACAGGAGATGAATCTACTTGTTTGAAGTCATGCCTTTGACTGGTGGCTGATTAGATTGAGATGGAGAAATTGAGATGGATCTGCTAGGCATTAGGCTGGCATCCTAGTTCCTTAGTGTAATACAGATAATTCAGTGATGCTGGTCTTGTGCCTTGAAGTCAATGTGGGGAAGTTAAATTAACTTGTGGTAAGGCTCTTTATATGTTAAAAAAATACATGTACATAATCACATATTTGCAAAATAGTCACTGCAAGTAAATTAATAAAAAACATTTTTTTAATAAGTGCTAACAAGTCTTGGCAAATTAAACTAAATTAATGATTACTGGAACAGGCTGCCCAGAGAGGTTGTGGAGTCTCCTTCTCTGGAGATCTTCAAAACCCGCTTGGATGCAGTCCTGTGCCATGTGCTCTAGGTGACCCTGTGTGTGCAGGGGGATTGGACTAGATGACCTCTAGAGGTCCCTTCCAACCTTAAGCATTCTATGATTCTATGATTACTTTAAATAAATCTATTCCAGTTTTCCATTCTTATACCTATATTTTCTTTTTAGCATCTTCAAGTGTTCATCCTGCACAGGGCTCAGCCTCTTAGTTCCTTTAAAAAACAATTGAAAAAAAATGAAGAATGAAGAAGAAAAAACAGAAGTTTCGCATTTGGAGGGGAACATCTAGTAACTTTGAAAACTGAGATAACTGCTTTGATTTGGTTGTTTTTCCTAGTTTCCCGAGACTTATATATTCATGTTCTTTGTCTTTCTGTTATTCCTTCCACATCTAAGTAACATTTAAACCTTTTGGCCAATTTCAACCATGTGTGACAAGTAGACATTTCAAAGATTTGAAAATCCTGTGTAATTTTTGGACCTTTCATGAGTGGAAGAAAAAAGCCATGAAATGCTGGAGGAGAAATTAGTGTAATGAGGAAGAGTAGCCATGCAGGAAACACATTTGTATGAAACTTAGCATATTTCTTTCAATTTCTCAAAGATCAGTTTTTTTAAATTAAATATAAGCTTAAAGATACAGCCAAGATACAGAGAGCATATTGATGAGCTGCCACAATAGCAGAAATGTGTATGCCTTCTACCTAATTTAAAATCTAAAACTGAGAAGTTAGTCTCTCAGTTCTCTGTAATGGATTTTCTCTCTTCCCACCGATTCTCTTCCTGTGACCACAAGTTAGGTGGCCTAGCTACATGAATTAGAGGCTATTATATTTAGGCAATTCCTCCCAAAATTTCCCTTATTAGCTTTCTGCTTTTTTCCTGCTCAGCTTACCAGCAGAAGAAAGGAGAGGAACTTCTCTATTACTGCATGAGTTGTCTCCTAATGAAGATCTATAGCGTTACAGAGGTAGGTATTAATATGTCCTGACAGAAGCCAATGTTTTTCGTGTAGTACATTTTTCTGTAAAACTTGTAGAAGTTACATATGGAAATACATAGAAGAGAGGAAATAGCTTCATCGAGGAAATATATTAGAAAACATGACAGGAAGGGAATTTGATTTACTCGAGGCACAAAAATGGGCTTACCTAACAGAAATACTAATATAATAGCAATTGTAGCACATTGCATGTAGATACCACATTTGTATTAACAAGTTGCAGGCAAATAAGGAGAGAAAATGGCCTTAAATTATTTGCTTGCTGACAAAGTCCCTGAAAACTTTAGGTGCAACAAACAGTTCATTTTATAATTTAAAAAGAAGGGGAAAAAAACAAAGAAGTAACATTCCTCATGATACACTGGAGTGGAAGGTGAATTTTCTGATGGAAGGAGGTTAAGTTAGCACTTGGAATTGTTTAAAAAACACAATCAGCTGAGCAATTATGGCTCACAATGATTAATCTATTTCAGGTATGTTTTCTCACTCAGGCAAGCTACTGCCTAAATTAGTCTTGGTATCTCTCTGGTGTTATCCAGACACTACTGTCATCTTTTTTTTTAATGCTGCCTTGATGAATATATTTGTTAGATGAAGGTTTAGCCCTTCCTTCCTTCCTCTCTTCCTCCCTTTCTCTCTTCCTTCCTCTTTTCCTTCCTTCCTCCCTTCCTTCCTCTCTTTCTCCCTTCCTCTCTTCCTCCCTTCCTCTCTTCCTTCCTCTCTTTCTTCCTTCCTTCCTTCCTTCCCTCCCTCCCTTCCTTCCTCCCTCCCTCCCTCCCTCCCTTCCTTCCTTCCTCCCTCCCTCCCTCCCTCCCTCCCTCCCTCCCTCCCTTCCTTCCTTCCTTCCTTCCTTCCTTCCTTCCTTCCTTCCTTCCTTCCTTCCTTCCTTCCTTCCTTCCTTCCTTCCTTCCTTCCTTCCTTCCTTCCTTCCTTCCTTCCTTCCTTCTTTCCTTCCTTCCTTCCTTCCTTCCTTCCTTCCTTCCTTCCTTCCTTCCTTCCTTCCTTCCTTCCTTCCTTCCTTCCTTCCTTCCTTCCTTCCTTCCTTCCTTCCTTCCTTCCTTCCTTCCTTCCTTCCTTCCTTCCTTCCTTCCTTCCTTCCTTTTCCTTCCTTCCTTTTCTCAGAAATATACTCAAAATGCTGCTTGATATACTCAAAGTCTCCTAAATCTCCTGCTGTTGTGTTTCTGTCTTATTTTTGGGAGAAGTGATGTTAGAGGTTTTTCTTTTTTTTTTTTTTTTTTTTAATGTGTCTTAATTTTTCAGGGAGGTCATTTCCAGTGTTCTCCATAATTTTATGAGGTACCATAGTTATCTCTGTTCCTAGAGAAGACAGAAAGCCTCACTATAGAGCAATTTATCCTCTTTACTATTCAGCTCTGAGGTAGGCAGTTGGAGACTCTCCTGCACAGAGGGTAATTTTACCAAGCAGCAGAAAATGCTTAGAAGCATTTCCCATAAGGGTGGTAGATGTCATTCTAGAGGATAAATTATTTTGCTTCAAAATCTCTGGATTAATTGTGGTAATTAAATATACCCATACATATAATTTGCCTTTGGTGCTTGTAATTTTGGTTTGAATTAAAAAAAAAAAAAGTTCTTAGAAGCAACAAACATACTTGATTGTTCTGTATAGACTTAATATGTGGTTTCTGTTCATCATTTTTCTTAGAAAAGTATTTCTTTTTCTTTCTTTTTTCTTTAACGTTCTCTTTCTTTTTCTGTCTTTATCTTTTTCCTTTCTTTTCTTTTCTTTTTTCCAGAATACATAACAAAAATTTTTAAGCAGAGTGAATAGAAGGTAGAAGTAGGCTCTTGATTTCTGTTCCATGTTTCCTTAGTACTTGGCCCAACAGGTAAGCTGAGGGTTGTTTTACACAGATAGAGTCTTGCTCATGACTGTGATTTTTGGGTGCTTTTACAAAATGGTCTATTAATATTAATGGATCCTCACCCCAAAAGCCATTTTATATAAGGGTAGCAGATAAGCTGCATGTACACCTACATCTGCTTTCTGATCTGAACAGCTCTTGCTATGAATTACCTCAATATCCTGTATAGCATTATTCATAAATATCTGGGTATCTGTCTGCTGATGCACGGTGCTTAGCACATTCATACAGACATGATTTTGGGGAAGAAAAAGAGAACAATGAAAATACATATAAGCTCGTGACTGTGGTTATATATACTACTTAGCAATTCCATATCTGTAGCATTTTAAAAAGAGATAAGTAAGAAGATTTTAAAAAATAAAACAAAACAACACAAAACCCTTCTCTAAGATAATATCTAAAATGATAGTTTTAACATTCAGATACAGCTTCAATTTGGGCAAAAGTTTATCTAATTCTGTTTTAGGCTAATGTTCAAGTGTCCAATGTCCAAGTTTTAGACAAATGCCTAAGATATGCATATTACAAATTAAGCAATTTTCAATCCCTTCCACAAAAATTATTTCAAGTAAGTAAGGTGGGCTGAGTTCAGGGTTTTTTTTTTTCCCCCTTGGGACAGTATTAAAAGAGTACGTGACCTTTGCTTTTAAGCTTGCATTTTCCAGTCCAGGCTTTTAGTTACCTTACCATTTAATTTTTGCCCTGAATATCCTGTCTTTCTCTGTTTCTCTAGTCATGTTTTTCAAATGATTTATTAGTTGCTTAGCTGTTCTTCAAAAATAATATAATTGGACTATATTGTGGGTCTGATCTTCAGGGACATTGTGTTGGGCATTGTTGATAAGCACTCCAGAGACTCAGCATGTCTAAGTAGCTCATAGGTTCTCACTAACTTTTAAGACTCCATAAGTTCCTAGTTTTATGTACCTGAGTAGGTATGTATATACATGAAGAAAAGCTTAAACGTTGCTTCACTGCAGTTGCAATGCATTGAAACCCCAAAGATGCATGAAAGAACTATGAAAACTCTAAACATACTCAACATACTGCTCTCACAGCAGTGAGATAGGAAGGTAGAAGAGTTTGGTGAGAGATTTTGATGAATCCCTCAACGTGTATAATGTTACCATTGTTTCTCCTCTCCATGAGCTCAAAGTATACACTGTTTTCCTTGAAAATGCAGAAGCTCATACACGTAATTGTTTTCCTTCTAAAATCAACTATTTTATATTATAGGAGAGAAGATAAAGACTTGGATGGATTCCATCCTTTTTAATAATAAATAATAATAAGTTCTCTGAAAATATCAAAGAGAAAGCTAATGTATTTGCAGTGTGGAATACAGTTTCAAATAAAAGAATAATGTAATTCTACATGGAAATTTTTAATTAAGTTAACATTTGACATTTTGAGGCTATCTTTGAATATAGTGTTATTTTTATAGTATTGTGAAAGGTAAACTATTTGTACACTTTGTTACAGTGAAAACATGGTTCCTAAAATGAAGCAAAGAAAGAATGATCGCTGAGAATATGCTATTTTCCATAGAGCCAAAATGAGTATGAACAAGTATCAAGCAATTGTCAGTGGATGAGAATAACAAAGACTGAATGAATACGAGAACGTCTTTTCTTAGGATATATCTTATTTTTTTTAAAAAAAGTATTAGAATCCCAGATTTCATATTTGTTTATCTTTTGGGACATATTATATTTAATTTCAGACCTGGCCTAACTGAACTGAACTACTTCTCATCCTGAATGAAATGCAGTTCTCACAGGGAATTTATTTTAGAAATTTTAGGTAATTTTTGCATATAGGTTCTTGTGTTCTGCAATTCTTTTAATTTTGCTAAGTAACCTCCTTTCTCTCATTTCCCTTTTCAAATGAGACATATTGATTACTAATCAGTTTTAATTCCTTATTTATTTAACATGGAAATTGAATAGATCAATTGTTTAGCAGCACTGTCGTTAGAAAATGAGCTAATGTAGAAGGTGGGGAGGATTCACTCTTCATATTTTTGAATGGAAATGTCTGTGGCTGTTTTACATTTTGCAGAGCTCAGTGCTCCAGTGAGCTGTGGTGAACTTGTCTCCTCCCACTCACAGTATGGCAAGATTTGGGATCCTAATTTTGCAGGAAGTAGAACACCTGAACCAAGAAAGTTCTCACATGAAGAAATGAAGATACTTAGAGATACCTAGAGACGCCTAGAGAATATAAATGCTTCTTGGATTTGGTGGCCACTAGAACAAGGACTTAGTGAATTGCTTTTTGGAGTACAGTTCAGTTCATTTAAATATCATGTTAGGCATCAGATATACTCATCTGACAACTGGAAAATCAGCTTACTTAGCAGACATGAGTCTAAGCTGCAATTCTGGCCAGGTTTAAACACTCAGAGTAAATCCTGCTACTGGAACTGATGAAATAGAGCTAGTGGAGGCTTTAGGTGACTTTCTTTTTTGAGTGCAGCCAGATGTTTCTTTGGGTTGAAGTTAAAGATGGACACAATCAAGGAAGAGTCTAACCAGGACATATCATACCAATGACACAGCATATACATGGGAGTAGTATCATAGAATCATGGAATCATAGAATGCTTAAGATTGGAAGGGATCTCTAGAGATCATCTAGTCCAACCCCCCTGTACACATAGGGTCACCCAGAGCACGTGGCACAGGACTGCATCCAAGCGGGTTTTGAAGATCTCCAGAGGAGGAGACTCTACAACCTCTCTGGGCAGCCTGTTCCTGGGCTCTGTCACCCTCACTGTTAAAATTTTTTTCCTTAAGTTCCTGTGGAACTTTTGATGCTTCAGTTTGTGGCCATTACCTCTAGTTCTGTCAGTGGCCACCACTGAAAAGAGGCCAGCACCATCCTCCTCACTCCCTCCCTCGAGGTACTTATAGACACTGATTAGATCCCCTCTCAGCCTTCTCTTCTCCAGACTGAACAGGCCCAGCTCCCTCAGTCTGTCCTCATAGGGCAGATGTTCCAGGCCCCTGATCATCCTTGTAGCCCTGCACTGTATGCCATGTATGTTGCAGATACAATGACTGGGTTCTCTGATGCACAGTCATAAAGTTGTGGAGGAATAATGCTGATTTGTAGCTTTCTACGTGTGGGAACTATGAGTTTAAAATACTGAGAGATAATGAGGTTACATATTTTCTGTATAAACACAGGCTGATAAGACAGTGAAGGGCCCTGCAACCTCCACTGCAATCCCATAGGCTGCTAAGGTAAGAGAGAGCATGCATACTTCCATATGGAGCCAACAGCCCTTGAATAGAATGATATGGGGAAGCTGATTGAGAAGGATATATCTTGTGATCTGTAAAACTTACATAGCAATCTGTAACCATGTTGAGGAGATCAGTTATGATTTGTTAAGACCTCCACTTTGACAGAAAGATATCGAGTCAGGGCGAATGTTTAAGAATAAGAGCTTGGTGATTGATACACATGAAATGCTTGGCATCCTTACTGTCTATCTGTTGTTGACTTTGTGTTTCACTTTCTATTACTGCCCACCCGCCCTTTCCATTTCATCCTATTTTGTGACGCACTTCACTGCTCTCATTCCTCTGATTCTGCCAGACCTCATTGCTGCATGCAGAGGGCTGTGGATCAAATAAGCCTGCCACAGTGAGCCATAAGTTCCTAGGGCTTCCAGAACTATATCATCATCCTTGATTCTATAGGTGGGTATCAAAAACTCCTTCAGGCACAATTTTGAATTATCAAGAGAGATTTATCGTAATCGAGGATCAGAAGGAGATTCTGGAAAGGGAAAACAAAACAATCTGAGAAGGCGAAATGTATATGCAGATACTCTCTTGGAAGCTGAGGAAACATAATGTAGTTTTTAGGAAGAAAGATTTCTAAATCAAAAGAAAAAAAAAGAAACACTGTAATTGCAATTATCGATATGATTATCATAATAGGTGGTTTGTTTTTAATAAACTCTGAAGCCCTTGAATTCTTTACACTCTAGGATGCCCCAAAGAGTCATTATTAGGCTTTTAGGGTTTCAATTTGTGAATATACAGGCACTTGGAGCAACTTTTGGTATAGAGAACTGTTTAGTTCATCAGATGAAGCCATTTTGAACAGACTCCTATACTGTAATAAAATTAGCCAAGCACTGGAATCACAGAGATGATGATACTGTTAATTGTCTTTTATTGTTATTTATTCAGAGAATAATTCTATGTAGAAAATGCAGCTATGTGGGAGAATTTATAACAGATTTCTCAAACAATAAATATTAAAATCTGAAATTAGTGTAGTTTTAAAATTCAATATCTTTAATAAATGAAGGCAGAACTTTACCACGGAAATTAAATGGAATCTAATAAATTACTTAAATATAGCATAAATTTGAATGTGTTCATTGGAGAGCTAGTCATGTTTGAGTGTGCATTACAAAATTACAGCTATATAGTAACTTTCACTTGTAATAAATGTGCTAATCAAAAATACATTTACATTTAAGAACTTTTAGAAATTTAAAAAGACATTTAAGTCTTTTAGAAATATGTGGACTTTGCAACGTCTTGTTATATATATGCTAACTACTAATACATATTTTACAGATGGAGAAAAGGAGAGAGAGACAAAAATCTTGGCTTCCACTATTATTCTCTGACCTCCAGAAACAGATATAATGATTTCCAACCAGAGAACTGAAAATGCAGAGAGCAATATATTTCCTTACATCAGCTCATTTTGTTTCAGAGCTAATATTTAAACTGTAAAGATCCTATTCTAGTATTTTATAGGACATTTAAAAAGAACATTCTCAAAATTGTTATCTCTGGGGTTATGGTAGATCTGCACAGGAATTAATGTGAATATTTTACGTGTGATATCCATTTTCTAATAAAATTAATTTTTCTTAGTTTTGTTGCCAGTTTCTTTCTCTTATGACAGATAATAGAACTGAAAGCATCAGATCCCTGATTCATGTAAATTTGTTAAAATTTCAGGTTTTATTAAAAAGAAATGTGAGAATCTCATGATCCCTCTAATATTTTACACTACACCACAAGTAATTACTAACCTTTTTTTTTTAAAAAAAAAAACACTTTATGATCTTTAAACCAGCCTTTCTTATATACAACACTTTACTCATTTTTTTTCAATTTCATTCTCTGATAAGAAAAAGATACTTTTTTTCTCTTTAAAAAGGTAAAATGGCTGTGAATAAAGAATTCTTAGATGAGAGTGACATCAAGTGTTTGTCTCATAGCTAAAAGAACCCATTTTTTTCCCACATCTAACTTGTTTAGGTCATTCTAAGTTGCTATAAAGATTTCAGCTAAGTGATTCCAAAATTTCCTTCTCTACAAATTTTATTATTTATTTATTATGTATTTATTATTTATTATTTTATTTTAAATCAGGCAAGTCAATTAGTTTATTGAAAAGTTAATGTATCTCAATACTTTTGGCTGCAACACATGACTTAGCTACCTATATAAATATTAGAATGAGGAATAATATACTTGGTTCCAGTCTTTGGTGACAATTTCCTATCTTTCATATTAATATTCAAAGCATGAATTACATTTTATGAAACAAATACATTCTAGAAATGTTCTGTTGATTATATAGAGAAAACAAATCAACAATGATTAACTATGTCCTGTTAAATTTCTTTGAAATGTCAGTGAGAAGTCACAACCATACTTTACAATCTTTTGAAACAAATTTGAAAAATTTCCTTTACATATTAAGGTTCAGTTCTTAAGTTTAAATTATATTGTCAGTAGATGGATCTTTATTGTTGTATGCTTTGCAAGTGATTTATACTGTTTGCTGCGAATAATGCTGCTCCTAATTAGATGAGTGGATGCAGACCTTGGTACAACCTATAGCAATTCCCATTCAAGCTTTTAAGCTTACTCTCAGAATTGCTCTTATTTTTGGCCTGCAGTTGTATGACGTTGTATTTCATACTTTATTACGTGTTTAAAATGGTCATAAAAATAGATATGTAAGGCAATAACAAGCAGCATATGCTTCTGCAGGCATAGAGGAGGTCCTGGAGGAAGACTGAAGTTCTGCACAGGCCACTGCACCAAAAAATGACAGAATACTTTTCCAGGGTCTTTTCTTCTGCTTATGAGCATTCATACAACTAAAAAATAGGAGCACATTTTAAGTATTTATATTAGAAAGATAATGTCTTTCTGCATGTGAATTAAAATTTCAATTATTCTAAAACTTGAAAAGAATAATTACATTGTCAAAGCTGTTTCCATGCCTAATGGAATGTTTCCACGCCTAATTCACAATGAACAGTGAATAAGGTAATGTTTGTTTTGGTTTGAATTTTTCAACTTATACATGGGCTATAAGCCCAGTGATGCAAGATTTTTTTTTTCTTCCTATATTTCTAATATATTTGAATGTCTCTGCTATTTAGACCTATGTCCACAGTACTAATGCTAATAATGATAATGAACATAGATGGCTTCATTACAGAGAGTACTGTGGTTCATAAAAGGAATCTTCTTACCATCCTCTTCTCTTAAGGAAGAGGATGGCTGGATTTTCGGACTCTGAAAGAACCAAGGATTTTTTAGGATTTTTTTTTAGTAATTTATGGGTGATGCCCTTGTGATTTAGGGATGTGCCCCTGTGATCTATGACCAAAAAAAAAAAAAAAAAAAAAAAAAAAAAAAAGTAGCCAGTTCCTATATTATACTTTTTTTGTTTTGAATTTAAGACCAGGGCTGACATTTTTTGCTAAATGTAATAAAGGGTATTTGTTGATTCTTCTCATTATAGGCATGTTTTTCTTCAGTTTCAGATGCCAAAAGGTAAAGAATTCTTGAGAAATTGTGATTGGACTAACTAAAACATTGCAAGTAGCTGTCGTAGTATTTTGTTGTTGTTGTTTGTTTGTTTGTTTACTCTTCTCCACCTATTTTCAAGAGAGGAAAAATGAATTTTGCACCCTCTTCTTCTTCTACAAAAGAAAAAAATATGAATATAGCAAGATCACTGGTAGTGCTGTATAAATGCAAGTGAAGCTTTCACCTCCACATGCTAAACCTCTTGTGGTTGGTAGGACATAAATACTGTGTTTTTTGAAATAATTCTGCATTGCAAATGTGGGCATCCAGGGTCTGTGTCAGCTGAGTTTTTGCATCTCTCTAAGAACATGCATGAGAGGCATCCGGTCTAGCGAACAAGGCATGCCGAACTTGGTCAGTGTACGCAACTTGCAGAGCTCTTGGTGGACTTGATCCGCGGCCTCCGTTCCATTTGCTCCTGCTGATGGCATTAGGAGCCACATTTGGTGCACAGAACATAAATTGCAGAATTATACAAAATTCAGTTGAAAACTGTTGATTGTGCGGTGAGTGTGTACTAATGTGTTTAAAAATAATTTTCCTAATTTCGCCCACTCTTTATCAGGAATGCATTTATCTCTGAGACTCTGAAAGGAGGAGCCTTTTTAAGCCTAGTAAGTAGGTGAGGAGTATCTTCAATATTTTCAAACGTAGCTGTACCTAGTCCCTGGTTACCAAGGGTATGTAAAGAAACTGCAGTTATTTCAGGTATCTAAAGTGTAGGTTCCTAGGAAGCTGGGGCAGAGTGTCTCTCAGCTAGAGCGTTGACACAGAAATACATATGCTCACAGTTAACACATTGGGGTAGTATTTATTGCATTGCTTCATCTGACATAAGGATATCTCTATTTCATGTTATGCATACATTTTTGATTTACATTGTCAGTATAAAAAGAGCTTAAAAGGTATGTTCTTCTCAAGCACAGTTTGCTTATTTTCAAATGAAGTGCAAAAAGGAATACACAGGTCAAAACCCCTTATTGCATGTAAAACAATGAGATACAATGTAATGATAATTTTTTGCCACCAGAGAGCTCTTATTGCATTGTACTAACAATAGTATTCAAATATTTGTTCATGGGTACCATAATTAATTCTCAAGCAGTGAAAATTCTTTCATATTTATATTCTCTCCCTTTCCTCATTCTCTGCCCTGCTGGAAATTCCCAGAGGGTTATTTCCTGTCATCAGACTGCATTGAAGAAAAAAAGGCTTCATAAGTGACTAGATAGCCAGAATTAACATTTCCAAAATGAATTACTTGCAGAAAGTGGTTTAACTTACTCATCCTTTCCATAACATGGTGTAAAAATCCAATGTTTGGTGTATCTATATTTTTCCAAGAAGATCAAAGCTGAGAAACTCACTATGTGTTTAAAGCAAATACGTTCCAGGAAGAAAGGGTAGTGAAGCTAGAAAGGATTGATAAACAGAAAGGTCTCTGAACAAAAGTATTTATTCTAGTACTAAGGGCTTTATCTGACTCCATTGGCTTAAATATTAATAATTCAAGTCTAAGCTCGTCATGGACTGATCATGTTTTATTTGGGAATTTAGGAGTAGTTTTATTACATCATATGGTGGAAAACTTATATAGCTTAAATAGCAAATAGCTTAAATCTTAACAAATATATATTATTTATTTATTTGTTTTAGTATTAATGACAGTTAATGACAATATATTAATGACAATCTCATGGCTGGTTTAAGTTTCTGGAAGAACAACATAAGACTTCTTGGCTGATAGCAGGGAGAAAATTTTTTTTCCGTGTTTGAAGTTCAATGGGCACTGTAGGCACAGCCATCTGATAACTCAATACTGCTCTTTTCTACTGTTAACATTAAAATGGTACATACCCAATATTTCATTACCTATAGAGGTAGTGAAATAAATATATTTACATACATGTAGTATGTAAACCAAGTATACTTGGTTCTAATTCACCATGTACATGTTGGAATGTTGAAAATGGCAAAATGGGAAAAGCACAATTTTATATCTGCTTTGATTTGCGGTAAGTTTTTAGCCAAGGTTAAGAATAATGCTAAGTCAGGTCTTTTGGGAAAGCCTATTATCATTACAGCTATTAAGATTTTATTTTTTATGTTGGAGAAAATATTGCAGTGCAATACATTTTACTTTCCCTTGTAAACTTGTTTCTCCATGTACCTATTTATCCAAATTTATCTGTGTATCCCTAGGTTCTGTGGAATCCCGAGCTGATTAGCTGCATTTTCAAGTGATTCCTGACTCCTACTGATCAGACTGATGTTTGTGGACCAAGTTTTACTGGTTTAAAAAAAAAGAAAAAAAAGAAAAAGTTCCTGCTAAGACTATATTAATCAGCCATAAATACGTACTGTAGTGTTATTTTAGTCTGGTGCAGTTTTGCCAATTATACTACAAAGATTTCATAGTTATTTTCTTAGTTTTGACATCTGGATTGAGCCAAAATAATAAATACTGGTCTGTATTTTCTTCTTAAAGTAAAGAATTGACAAACAAACAAGCAAAGAAGCAAACAAACAAGAAAACTTTTAAAACAAATCATTAGAAATGTATGTTTTTTCAAAATTAAGTAAAATGAATTTGTATTTCCTGATATATTTTCTGATATAATAAATGTTATTCAGAATATTTTCATCAATATCAAGGCCTTCTTCAGAGGAAGGTTGGAAGGAGATTTCTCTGCATACCCAATGTGTTGCTTATCTCCGTGGGCTGTAATCTTCCTCAGAACAGGCAGGATGCTTCCCAGCTTGAGGAAATAGATACTGATTATTATTTCTTAGAAATCTCTGACAAGTTAAAAGCTAACTAAAATAAAATTAGAGAGGCTGGATTTGCTCTCATATTCCTCAACACTTTTCGTGCATCATGCAAAGGGACAGCTGCTGTAATTCTAAAGAAAAAGGTACAGCCTTCTTTTCCTCTCTCTCTTCGTTAATCTTAATGTCTAGGTGGATTTTGCACATGGGACTTGCAGCAACCCACTTACGGATTATGCAGCTCTTACGGCGATTTGTCAGTTTGATTTATCCTGCTGAATGTTTTGAATTGAGATGAGCCACTGCTTCTTTATTTTTACTTCTTCTACCAAAGAGAGACATTGTGGACCTAACACACAACTAAAAACATTGAAAATCATGCCATCATATATTCACTGATATATTAGCCTGGTAAAAGGTGTTGAAATGCGCCATGCAAAGAAAACATTCTTGATATACCACAAACCATGTATGTTATTAACCATGGCACTAAAACAGTTTATTCTTCAACTCTCCTTCCACTGTGTCCATCAACACTGCCTGCACATATAAAAGAGACGTTTCCTTTTATGAGATAGTCCTATCATCTCTGTTTAAGTTTGCATTGCTCTTCATAGACCACTGAGGGTTGTCAGGCAGTCTGCTGAGTTTCCAGTATTTTCTTGGCTAGAATCTTGGCTAGAATGCCTTGGCTACACTGTCCTGGCTAGAAATGGTACATTCAGGTTTAACTGCTCAGTTATCTAAAGAAATGAAACTCTTTTATATCATATCTGTGTTTGGATACCCTTGTGTTTCTTTTCTGAAGCATGATCCTGATTACTTTTGCATACATATCATATGTATACGGCAAATCAATGTCTCATTTCTGTCTCGGCTCAAATTGTTCTTCTGCTGCCTCCCTGTCCCCTTGTAACATTTTAAAATTTTTCAATGGAGAGAAATTCCACTTTTCCAGATAACTTTTTCCTTCTGGTAACTTCCCATTGTTTGCAGGGCTTTAACTTCTCACTAAGTCAGGCAGTGAGCTCAAGGCTATAAACTCTGCACTCAGGTGCAACAGTGAAAGATTGATGGGCACCACCTTCTACCATAAGAGCAGCTGACAGGGTGGTTGATGCCCCTCCAAAAGCCCTCTAGTTCCTCCAGCCTAGGCTCTGAAATTTCAGTGTTTCAAAGCATGGCTGCAACAAGACCATCTGTTCTATTAGACTTTTGAATTCTCTTTTAGTTCAGCTCCATTCCCTTTCCCTTGCAGTTCAAGGTGTGACTGGAGACAGTAGAAACAGCTGGGCATGGAATGATATTGCCAGAATGCTGATGAAGAAGAATGGTTAGATGAGATGTTAAAAAGATGGACTGGATGAGATGAAGACTGTCTCAACTGTTCTAATCTAATGACAATGTCAGTCTTATAAAATATGCTGTTTTAAAAGTCCAGTTGCTAAAATAAATTTGGCAAGGACAGCTACTCTGTTGTTTTCAGTGTGTCCATCAGAAATTTAGATGAAGAAAACCTGTAAGTATATCTTTTTGAGGAGTTTTATTGAACTGATCACATGAATATTGAATGTGGAATACCTTTATATTCATTAGCTATTTGAAATCAAAACTATCTTTGGCAGTGAAATGAACATAATCTCTTTTTTTTTTTTTTTCCTAAGAAATATCACTTAACTTTGAGTGAGTTCTTTTACTGAAGTTCTTTTTGTGAGTTTTTTTTTTCTGAATTAGCAGAAACATCTTTATGGTTTTACTGAGTGTTTTGTGAATTACCCTGGTAATTTTAATATCATTACTGGTAGTATGTAAAGCTAGAAGCATCTATAAATAATTCTGTGTGGGATCTGATATTCTAAAAAAAAAAAAAAAAAAAAAAAAAAAGGGAAGAAACCACTTTCAATTCAGAAAGTATAGATTTTTTTAACTTACAATTTAATGTTCTTAGTTTTATTTTTGACTATCTCTTCTGACTCTAAGTTCAGTAAATGCATTTACATTTGATGGTGTATTTTGGGAAATTGAAGATCAAAATGTGATTGGTGTTACGATAATTTAAGAAAATTATTCCACTAGTAAAACCATAAATTAACTAAGAATGCCTAATTGTATTTGACGTATTATACACTGAGATTTTTATTTGTTTTTAAAAAATCTTTAAGTGGGGAAAAAAAAGAAAAAAAAATCAAAATGCTTTTGTTGACATACTGAATTCTTGAATCAGAACTAAATGTGTAAATAAAGGCAATGGAGAGACTTTTTTTTCTCCACTCCGCTGAATGCTGCTCCCAGAGCACCAGGAGAAGTGGATGCTTAGGGCCTTCGGGTACTAATGGTGAGCACCATCCTGATGTGTGAGACTGGGTTGCAGGCTGGCACAAGCTCTGTGGCGCTGGTTTTGTTAAGTGACTGACAGGACGGCCACAACAGAGCAGGTCAGCATCAGCCACGTGCCAAGAGTGACTAAAATCCCCTCAGCTGGCAGGGCAGACCCATCTCTGCCACTGGCCGCTTGTCCTTGGTGTGCAGCCTTCTCACTGGCATACCCTCGCGGAGGGGAGATTTCTTACAGACCAGGTTGCTTCTTCTGGAACCTGGGCCATCTGGGTCATTGCTCCTCCTATTTTGGGGCAATAAACTGTCAAGCATTCCCAAGTCCTCATCAAATTGATAGGTAACCAATTATTGATGTCCTGGATGCCTGATCAGATACTGCCTCCGTTCTTAGCTTCAAGTTGAGTGTGAAATAGTATGAAAATTCACAAATAAGTCAATATCTTCAATTTCACAATAAGTTGATTTCTTATCATGTGCAATGAAATAGAGCAGAGGAAAACTACAGTTCACTAATACCCACAAGGGAACCTTTATTTCTTTTTTCATTTTTCTCTTTTGAAGAGGATCACTTAAAACAATTAACCCTAACAATTGAAAAAAGCGGTATTTTTTGGCACACATTAATTGACACCTAAACTGGAACATGAAATGAGAATAAATGCGAAGCCACGTTAGGTTGCCCTTTATTTTTTCCCTTTGTCTTTGGTACTGCCACAAAAGAAAAAAAAAAAAGAAAAAAAAGAAAAAAAAAAAAAAACCTAGTGAACCTAGCTGTTTAATAAAGTGATTCTGAAATGCAACATCTCGTTTTTCAAGTCAATCTGCTGAATTCAAAATGCGTCAGAGTGATAAAGAAAGGAGTCCATGACAGATATCCAACCAAAAGAACATCTGAAAATGCCTGCACCTGTAAACGGGTTTTCTGGGGAAAAATCTGACACTATAGAAGGCAGTTTCTTTAATTTAAGTAATTTACTTCAAGACAATAATTTTCAACACAGAAATTACAGATCCCCCAAATTATTTCCAGACATGAAGTGGGAAAAAAAAAATCCCAAATTCAAATACATGGAACAATGATGTGATTGTAATCAAAGAGAATATAAGGAAGAAGCAAAATTAAACTAATTAGAAGAGCCACAGGAAAAAAAAATACACACACAAAAAGCTAAACTAAACTTCTAGGAGAATGAATATTTTAAATGACATTTCTAAGTGCTTTCATATTGCTGGATAAGCCTGATCTGTCTGTAACACTAGCTAGCACTAGCTAGCAACACTAGCATGTGTCACATGTTTTTTTGCAGACAGCCTTATCTGAACTCTTTTTGTTTCAGCTGGGAAAAAACAAAAGCTATAACTTCACATACACAGTGATGTGTACATACACTTCACATACATAGTCTTCATATTTATATGTATATAATCACTACATCGTATTTGAATCCAGACAGGGCAAGATTTGGCCCCACAGAAAAACTGAACCTTTAGAGAGGAAGAAAAATATAATGATGTTAAAATCAGGCACCATAAGACTTTTCAGATATTAAAATGAAGATATTACATTACTCTTTATTACAATTTTCTATTCATTTTTATTTTGTTGATAAACAACTTTTTATTTGAATATAAATCACTGTTACAGATAGCAGAAATGAATGAGCTGGAATCTCCTAATCAACTGTAATGGCTTTTTTGTTGTTGCTTTGATCTAATCTAGTTCAATTTTAACATAACGTAATTTTGAATTAAAAGTTTTTGGGGTTTTAGGAAGGAAAAATATGGAATTGAATGTGAGCTGGACCAGTTGGAGACTGAATATGCAGATATACTATAGATACCACAATATAGATTTCGTCACAAGATCTAACAAGAAAAGGCACTGTGCCTTTATGTGTATGTATATGCATGCAAAAGTGTACATGCTTAGACTGGTTTGTAAATCCTGAATGACATTTGCAATTGGAAATCTTGAATTTTTTTTTAGTGTGTAATCGGTCTTCAGAGTCGTTGCACCTATGGGGTAAAATAGATAATTTCCATCTAATCAGTTACTTTACATAGATAAATAAATCTGGTGGCCATTTTATCAAAAGCATATGATGTTCTAAATCAGAAGAATTTTAAATAATTTTGGCCATTATTGTTGCTGTTCAGCAACATGCACACAGCCATAAAACAACCATGATTATAGTTATATTTTTGTTGTCAATTCATAATGATTTCATAAAGTAAAACATTTAAAGATAAATCATTTCTGCTTATTCCTAATTCCTTTTTTTTATGTGTGAAATAATGAAAAAATACTCTTTTAGCAGGACTAGAAGATCCTGCCAGAAATATCTTATTTCTTTCTCTTTGTTAAAATCTGCATAAGCTAATGATTTTACAGACCGCATGTTAGTAGATAGATAAATTCAGTCTTTCAGCCACTTGTCTTTGTTTTTCAAATGAGTATCGCCAACCACTATGTGAAATCAGCATCATACAAGTTAAACAGAAGTAGCAGATGGATGAATTTCATGCAGTCTATTCAAAATTAATAGGGAAGGGTGTGGAGAAAAGAGAGAGAGGAATGGGAAATTATAGTGTTTTGTTGGTGTAAAATGATGGAATTGAAAAACATTAGCTATTTCACAGGAGTACAATATATACAAAATGGGAAAAGATTAAGGCAAATGAAATGATCTGAACTGTGACTTTTGCCTAGTTTAACAGAAGCAAGAGAGAGAGCTCTCCTTCCGTTACCATATAAGACATAATAGGTGAGTATTAGAATTTTTTAATAATTGCTGATAAATAAGGTGAAAGTCAAACTTGCTTGATTATCATGTATCTTGTAAAGTATTTTGCTAGATGAAATACTGCCATTGATAACACAAGCAACTGTCATCCAAGTAGCTTAAACAGCTTACGTAATGAATACAACCAAGAGAGAATTCTACTTTAATAATATAATTTTTACAACTGAGTATGCTGCATCATAAGGCATTGATTTATATATCACTAGTTCAGTGACCATGCATATACATTTAATAGGCACCATATAGTATATTACACATTTTCTCCTGTGTTCTTATCTTTACCAAATGAAATCAGAATAACTGCATAGGAATGAAACTGCATAAAATAGAAGCTGTTCAAGGCATTGTGATTTCTGCAAAAGTGATTCAGTGGTCTAAAGATGCCAAATAATGTTTTGTGACTGTTTAAGACTGAAGTTCTTCCTTGTTAATATGACGGTATTAACAGTCTGGGAAAGGAGTATCTGGAGTACAACTCTATTGTATAATGCAGAGAAGAGAAAATTTATATTTTGTGGATATCAAGCTATCAAATATTTAGAAGTATAAAATGGATCATTTAGAGAACAGAAATTCTTTGGCACTCACACGTAAATACTTATTCGACAGTAACTGTGTTACAATGTTCAAATATTGGTGCGGTGCTTCCTGATTGCTTCCTATTGAACCGCGGAGACATTTGCACCAGAACATTTCTATTCCTGGAGAAGTTTTGCTTTGAATACTGACCAAAAGGTATCCTTCTCAATTAAACCAATGACTTGGAGCTTGTGGAGAGTGAAGAGACTTATTTGTCTTTGAAATTGGCCTGTAACATTTAAAGAGAGAAAGAGATGAAAAAGGGGATAGAAAAGCCGAAGATAAAACATTTGAGCTTCAAGATAATGCCAAAACACACTAGTAACTTCTTTAAAGCTACATTTCCTTTAACTAGATAAACTTGGAGTCTGGCCAGTTTCTAGAAATAAAAATAAAGGCACTTTCAAATAGTAATAACTTCTCAGAAATTAATGTATTCAGTATTAAGGAAGCTTTGTCCATAGAGAATTTCTTCTAATTCACCTTGATTTTAGAAGCTGGAATAAATCGTCAAGCTGCATTCTTGTCTCTTATTTAGAAAAGCAATCATAAAGTCTGTATCATTTAGTTGATCTCAGTGTTGCATGCATTTTTTTTTTGACATGCATATATAAAAATCTAGCTAGAGTTGTGCATATGATATATGCATATAAAACTAAGTATTCAGAGCTGTGAAGTGTATATCGTTCCTTTTTTCTGGTTCTTCTTATCAATTGCCAGCACAGTAAACATTAATAGATTCCCTAAGGTTGGGATGCCCTTGTCTTCAAGCCTGTGGAATTTTTATGCCATGTATTATCTCTTTTTGTACAGAACTCTATTATTTCCTCAACACCACTGTCTCATGTATCCATTTGCTGCTGCTTTCAGAATTTCACTTTACAGTATATCCGATACCAAGAACTCTCTAAAAGATCACTTATTAATTAATAAGAATCATATATTTTATGTGACTTGTGTGGTAGTTATAGAAAATGTAAAATCACCTAACAGTACTAGAGAATCCTACCATGGGAGCCCTCCTTCACTTGGAAAATATTGACATTGAGGTGTTTTAGCACTTTGGTTAAGTGTATCTAGTCAGTGGCTTTCCTGAAATTACGTTTTATATCCTATAATGTTTCAGAAATATGTAGCATAATTCAGGAGGACAAGCCTTTGAAGTAGCTAGAAACAAAAGTAGAAGGGCAATGGAGACTCATGAAAATGGAAATGCTGTGTAAGAGAATGGATACGAATTCCCTGCAGAAAGGTATTGCATGTTAAAGCCCCGTGCAAAAATCAGTGACTTTTATTGACTACAGACAGACTTCATAGCTGATTATAGTGAGTGTGATCATTATGTAGATTCCTAATTCAAGTCTGTACTTGAAAATGTTTACTTTATGTTCAAAAAGTGACTTAGGATACACCTTCGACTTGGTGATAGTGGGAAATCCATGTAGTAGGGACTTGGCATAGTCCAGCTGATAGTATACTTAACCAGCTGCAGTGGTTTGAAGCATCTATGTATAGATACTCATTCTGTTTTGTAGATAATTTGGGGAATTTCTAAATGTATCTATCAAACAGAAAATTCTATCCTAAATTTAAGGTTTGGTTTCCTTCACTTCTGTTTAATGTATCTATATTTTGCTGCAAAGTCAATAAGAAGTGACATGAAAAAATATTGCACCTGTCATAGGGAACGTAATGGAACATCATTATATACAGTTTTTCACCCAGTGAAATGGAAATTTTATGAATAAATGGACAGCTATGATAAAGGGCTAACTAGATTCTTGCATTTGAAAGACTGTTGTTATTAGTGAACAATTTCATAACCCTGATAAAAGTCTCATTTTGAAAGAATGGATCTCTTAGATGCATAGGATCTCTTCTTACTTCTATTAGAAAAAAAAAAACAGCAAAAGCAAAAGAAAAAGAATGCATGTATAAATCTGAGTTAAAAAGTAAGAAAAACATCACCAGCTTTTGAAGATGTGTCTTTGTTGCTATAGATGCTGTAGAGGGCTGCACTGTGAGACCATGAACTGTTAAGAGTTCTGAGGCAAATGTGGCACAGAGATGTTTATTAGTCACATGTCCTTACAGCAACTAAGATGAGGTAGGAGTGGGTCTCAGCACCCCTGTGACTCTTTCCTGTCTGTTTACTTCAACTGCCGCATGTCTCTGAAGAGGTGAGCTATAAATCCAGGCTACTTCTCAAGGTTGGAGCTGTGCACGGGAGAATGCGCTTACGCTATTGACTTCAGGGTGCCAAGAACCAGCACTGCTCCAGCGAGCTCACTGATTTATTTTGTAAAGAAGAAATAGACAGAGGATCTGCGTTCAGGACAAATGCCAGATTTTTTTTTTTTTTTAAGAGGAAATTTTCCAGTCTGCCAGTGTCAAAGGATACTTCGCAGTGCATTAGCTGAGTGGCATGAGATTTAACCTCGGTGAACTCCTGAATGGCCAGCTGGGACTGTGTTGTCACAATTGTACTGTCATTGCATTCCTTCACCTGTGTCCTTTAGCTGTGGTCAGAAAACCTGTATTTATTTTTCCCATTGCTTTGCACAGTTGTCTCACCTTTTCTCCTTAGGAATTCCACAGTGTGCAGAGATATTGCTTACTGTCAGGTTATTAGTCAGGAGGGCGAGTGGAATAAGCCAATGACAATGATGTAAATAAGTAAATAATAAGTAATAAGTTTAAATTAAAAGTTGACCTTCAAGATATAAAATCTATTAATACACTTTAAAATTTTCTATACAGAATGCCCTCATAAAACAGTTGAAGTACGGTTTTCAGTATAGGTTACAAGACATAGCCCTTATTTAACACTGTAGACGGTTTAGACTTTCCATCACCACCACAAATAAGACATCTGAGTATATCTAAATATTTTCTGTATCTTTCACTGTTCAAAGTAGGTATTATATTAGGATTCCTCTGCAGTGTTTGTAACGAAATACTGCAGAAGCCGTGGAGATATCAAAGTTCATGAAGTGCAGAAAGTTGCCTTAAAAAAGATCCAGAAAGACATTTGGAGTCACATAAGAGATGAGAAAGGAAGAAGTTATCAGACAGGATTGAATATAGTATGAAAAAATAAGGAGAAAACATTAGCAGAAAGTTAAAAGCTGATTAAATAGAGGTAGCATAATCTTCATTTTTGGGTCAAAAGCTGATTAAAGAGAGGTAATATAACCATCATTCTTGTGTCACAGAGCATAATTCCCTTACTGAAATTAGTTTTGTATGTCTTGATCAGCTGTGGAACAGAAGTATAGCTGTTTTTCACGGAACTTTACATAGCTCCTTTCACCATTGCACCATCATTCCGGCTTTAAACTGAGAGGGTAAACCAGAAAAAAAAAAAAAAAAAGATTTTTGGGTAGTGGGTTAACTTTGTCTGACTTCAATGAGGATTCCAGTGAAGAAAAGCAAAATGTGTCTATTTGCCATTGCTTATAAATAATCAAGGTAACTAAGCTAGAGTAAAAAGGTGTTGGAGTCAGTTTCTGTACCTTTGTCCTTATAAAAATCATAAAAAAAAATTAAGGATTAATTTAACCGTCATAAAAATGATCATCCATATTTCTTCTGTAAAAAGAAAATATGCTGAAATTTTGAGTTCTGGGGAAGTGAAGAAGACAAGGAAGGATATTGACACCTGGTTTTCAAGAATATGCCAGGTACACTGTAGACTTAGTTCAGGAAACTGTGAGTTGAACTACAGAAACAGCAGGAGCTGGCTTAGGTCTGTGAGTTAATATTCATGGAATGAAAATACATTTTTGGTGTTATTATTAAGAAGCACAAGTCACTCAAATGCTAGAAGGCTGAGCACAGGACACTTACGTAATTAAAACCTCATTGTAAATGTAAGATCTAATAGTATTAATGTTGCTAGGTGACTCACTGAAGAATTAAATGAAATTGAGAAATGTCTCTAAAATTTAGCTGTTGAATATCTGCATTGCCATACCAGCAAAAGCCTGTAGATGGGATGAATTTATACTGCTAAGATCTGCACAAACCTAAATATTCCTACGGTCCTAGAATAAATAATTTACAAACTGCAGGGGTAATTCTGGGGCAGGGGCCTGAGCAGGGGTTGGACTAGATGATCTCCAGAGGTTCATTCCAACCTCAACCATTCTGTGATTCTATGATTCTTCAGCAGCCTTGCTGGCCATGGACTCTGGAAAAAGTCTGTTGTGTTCTGTGTCCTTCCTTGAGAAATTACCTGAAAATTTTTGGAGAACTTGTACTAAGACTTTTTATCTCTCTAGTCATTCTTCTGGCTCTTTCACACCAGTCTCTGTTTTCTCCATGTAGAAAGAGTTTATACACACAGAATCTGACCATGCCTTCCTTAATGAAACACAGTCTATGCAGTCCATGTTCTTATGGAGAAGACTTGTCCTGTCTCCAAAAAACTGTTGAGAGACCCAAAAGGCTCAACATTTATTTCCCAAACTTACAGTGTTTTTCTCATGAAGAGACCTGGGAGGAAAATTAAAAAGACAAAAACAAAAACAAGATATCGGGTATGAAAGAAGAAAGAATCTATATGTAAATGAAATAGTCTGTATCTATACCTATATAAGTAAAAAAAGAAAATTTAAAATTATTTTTAAGGTAGTGTAATTTTTATAGAAACAATATGTAATTTTTAAAGAATCAAATATGTAATTTTGCAAAGATATCTTCATTTATTTTAAAATGCTGTTTTAAAAGCCACTGTTAAAGCAGTGCAGAATCTGCACTGATTCTGAACTTGTTATGGAATTTAGTGAGAAACAGAATGGAAATTATTTTGGGGACACCATTTTGGGTGAATGTTACTGGGGAGTTATGATGTTAAAAAGAGGATTTTTGAGTTTTAGGCACATGAGGTCACTCCCTGGCTTTCCCAAAGATGGGGTTCATCACAGAAAATAATAATAATAATAATAATAAAGGAGAAAAAGCATGATCTGTCAGATGATATTCTTCAGCTGATTTTTATGAACTGAATTTTACTGCCAGACATGTGCTCTGAGTCATGGGTGAGGAGACAGCTGCTTCCTCAAGCCTCACTTTACCTCTTGTTGGAGACGCTTTCAGTTATGATCTGACCCTGAGATGCTGAATACAAAAACCCAAGTTGTCTTTTTGGAAATTAACTACCACCTACAGTAACTAGAAAGGGCTAGATTCCTTTCTGTGGTAATGTATTATAGTTTCTTAATGAAACTATAATACATTATGGTAGACACCATAAGGATGGTGTCTATGAAATTCCTCCATGCCCACTACTTAGAGAGCCATTCATTAAATATATAAATCATTTAAATATGATATGTCCCAAATTAAATGGGGTATATTTGCTAATAGAAGCTTAAGTGAAAGCAGATACTTTCTCTCTTTTGGTAAGAAGCAGAGAATCTGAGCGCATGTCAATTAAATCAGAATTTCTTGTTTTACAGTGAGCACTTAGAAATAATGTTCACTTTTCAAATAACTTCGCAAGGCATGCGGGGAATGTTTAAAAGTGAGAAGAGAATCAAGGCCACTTGGTGCTTCTGTTGTCAGAAGGGAGCTAGGCATGTTGAAATAACAATAAAGATGTGAACCCTGTGTTTCAAATGCTCGGCTTTATTCTTCTGTTTGCTTCATTCATTCTATTGTATCGGCCTACACACTAATGAAACCTTAACAGAGGAGTTGCACTGCTGTGGGAACCCGCTGTGGTTTCCTTGAGGTTGGCTTTTGCTGTCAAATTTTTGTGTAGGTGGCTTGCACTTAATGCGATGGTCTGATTTAATGGGAATTGTTCCTAAGCAGCTAGATGCCACAGAGCTCTTGCTGAGCACTTGTCAGGAGGTGCCTAGCAAAGGCAAGCAAGACAAAACGGAGCAGCCCCGGAGCTCTCTGGGTTCAGATCTGATGAGGTTTAGTGAAGCGGGAGGAAGAAAAGCCCAGGCAAGCCTGCCAGTCTCGCTAAACTCCAGCATCGTGTTTTGGGTAGTCTGTCTGATTCAGAAAAGCAATGCAAAATTGTTAAAAGTATTGTGAGCTCTTTGGTTTGCTTCTGACTTTTTGCAAAGGTCTTATTTCCCAGGCAATGGATAAGAAAAATAATGTGCATTTACCTTGCTGCAGAAGGCTGCATCTTGAAGTGCCAAGTAATTTCAATTCCCAGTTTCCTGAGCTCAGTTTCCATGCTGGCCTTGTAATGAGGGCAATACCAGGCATGCTATGTGGGTTGGGTTTCTTGTGGGTTATATTGCACGATTAAGCTCTGAGGGCTCCTTCAACATATTAAGCAACTGTAGTGATATTTAAAGACATTTTTTGTTGTTCCTGTTACAAACAACTGCAGTATACATTGGCTGGAGCAGTAACTAGGCAATTCTGCTAGTGGTGAAAATCCCCTACCCCCATGCAATTATATGAAAACAAAACAGATGAACAAGATCTTGTGAGGTTTTCAGCAACAGTCTGACTTGGAGGTTACAGGACCTGCAATTGGGCTGCTACTTCTGACTGAAGAAGTCAACACCCAGTTCTCCCCTTTGGCCCAGTGCATTCCTGAATATATGTCCCTGAACATTCAAGATGCTTAAGATGCTTATAACTCCTTTGATTCCCCCTGATCATCCTTCTGGTGCAGTACCATGACGTACACTCACATCTGTATTTTTGAGCTTAATTGTGATAGCTTCTTTTTTTCTTTTTCTTTTTCTTTTTCTTTTTCTTTTTCTTTTTCTTTTTCTTTTTCTTTTTCAAGGAAATAAAGAACCTTCTTTTACTAAGGCCTAGGTCTTTAAAGATTGCCCAGTTATGTTTAAGTTTGAGAAAACAAAGACAGAAAAATCCATAGAGGGTAAAGTGTGTGATCATCTTAGGAATATACCCACATGGTTTTTTACTTCAAGAGACTGAACAGTAGTTTAACATGGTGCTTTAGCTTGACATCCATTATAGTGAACTGGATACTAAGAATTTTGCATGCAAAATGAATCTTTTAGAGTATGCATGTAATACAGTATGTTAGATTTATGCATTGTTTTGAAGAGATGTTTAGAATTGTAAAAATACAGTGCTTAATGAGTGAAGCACATGCATCATTGTACTCTATATCCCTAAACACACTTCTCTCTAACTCTCTGTCACAGTTACCAGTCTTTTAAAGTATTACATCTCTGTGCTTGTTTGGTTTCTTTAGAGTGAAATTTATAATGTCTGTATAAAGCTTAAAAAACCCACTGTTTTAATAAATGTCAGACAATAAGCCTTTTATACATAAAAGTAAAAAAAAAAAAAGTGTTTTAAACACAATTGTTCTTCAAGCGAAAGTGAGACAAGGAAGAGGATAATGGAACAGTCTTTCCTTACCTTGTTGTGGTATATAACCATATAGCTTTTACTGTAGTCAGTGATTTACTCAGAAATCACTCCTATACTTTTCAGTGGAGCACTGCATTAGCTGGATCAGCCCTTCTCTTTGCTCCCTTCTAACTGCATTAACCTGCCGTCCTTGAATTTCTCCTTCAAGATCTGAACAAAGAGCTCTTCAGCTTGGGTGGAAGTGGAAAATGTGGTTATTGATTTAGGCATGAATAAATGAATGTGTACCTGAATGTATGAACAGATAAATGGATAGATGTTATTAGTATTGAATACTGTAGGCAACCTTCATCATTTTAGTAAAAGATGCACAAGAGTGCCAAGTCAGATACATATATATATAACTTTTAAGACTGTATAACCTTCTGAGACTATCTGTATTGATGGAAAGGCGTATGCATTTTAGAGAGAGATACCTTTTAGAGCACACAGCAGTACCTTCCTGGAAGAGTATGCAGGGGTTGCCCTTTCTGCAGAAACCAGATGCTGGGAAGAGATATGTGCATGAGGAGGTTTCACCCTGAAGAAATCAGAATGCCTCTGCAGAACATATCCCAGGAAAGCCGCAGGCTGAGGGGTGGACTCAGGGGTCCTTTCTATAGCAAGAATATAAAAAATATTTTTGAAAGAGTGTGTTTCAGCTGCATTGATAAAATATACTATTTTTTGGTATGCCTTTACATAACAAAGTTATTTATCTGTGTCTTACTAGTACATCTTCGTTTCACCAGTTTCTAGAGGATTCTCTACACATTTCTCTAACTGCAGTTATTCTTCTAGTTATATGTTCTTTATGCAGCATACCGTTAAACAGCATATGGTTATATTATTAATACAAGAAAAATAAAAATGTCCTTGTATCGAGACAGCTTATTTGAATAGCTACATGGAAATAATTTATTATTATTATATTTAATTCTGGCAAGAGACTATGCTAACGCCAGCTTGTTAAAATCAAAACGGAAGGTTTATTTTCTTAATTAATTTGTTAAAAACATCCTCTTGATAGCAAAATAAACTGGTACAAAAGTTATTTGCAGATCATGCTCAAAGGAAAAAAGTGAACTAAATCTTTGTAGAGGCACAATTTTCAGGTATTAACCAAGTGCCCAGTAGCTGAAAGTTAGGAATGGCATGTAAAGGAGAAAATGCCATTGCACAGTCTAGTACAAGCATGTTTTCCAAAGCAGCTGACAGCTAAAATAGAATTTATAGCTATTTTAGCAGCTGGACATTTTGTTTGTTTTAGATGGTAAGTTTTGAAAGAGAAAAGGGGGAAATTTCCTCAGCATGGTTGAGTGAAAGAAAGTCAGTAAATGGCATGAGTGATTTGTGTAATCTGTGGCAAAGAAAGCTTCTGTTGAGCCCTCACCACTTAATGGTAACATTAACGCTACATGTATTAATGTTACTGAGCCAGGGAGATCAATGAAACTGTACAGATTAAAACTGATTCTAGTTCCTAATCAGAAATGTCCAATTACTCAGGCTTATGACAGGTACACTTGAGTGTTAGGCAACTGTTACCTGGAGAAAGACAGCATAATTTGATCTGTGCTTTCCTTCCTTTCATGGGTTGCAGAAGGAAATTTGGTGGCCAGCATGGCTGCAGAAGACAAACTGAGCAGATTTGCTGCCTGGGAGGAGTGAGTGAGTTGAATTATATTGTTGCTCTGGTAGTTATTTATTGGGGAAGTAATCTAAGCATCACTTCCTTGACTAAATTTCCAATGAGTGAAGAAAAGAATTAAAAGGATCATAATGAAATCTCAACTTGTTGTAATTCCTTTGAAAATTACATAATTGCATGCCATAATAATTCAACAACTTCACAGGGACCTTTCTGGTAGTATCTTTTGGAAGGTACTTACTTTGTGTGTGATATCACTATGAAATTTTCTTAAGTTTATCACCGATTTGAAAGATTTGATCGCTCGTCTTAATGTGTAATATTACAGATGTAATATTTTAAGAGGTATTTATGAATAATCATTTCAAAGACATCTTCTTTTAAGACTTTGATCCTTTCAAAATCAGTCATTTATCAATCCAATTGAAGATTAAGCCAATCAAAGAGAAACTGTTCATTCTTCTAAATTAATTTATAAGTCCTCATGTTTCCCTTACCCGAGAAAATGCTCATAGCTGAAGAACAAGCAGTATGATGGCATGATATATTGTTGCTTCTAAACAGACAACTGGTTATTTCAATAAGTGAGTGCCTCAGTGTCTCTTTCTTTCTTTCTTTCTTTCTTTCTTTCTTTCTTTCTTTCTTTCTTTCTTTCTTTCTTTCTTTCTTTCTTTCTTTCTTTCTTTCTTTCTTTCTTTCTTTCTTTCTTTCTTTCTTTCTCTCTTTCTCTCTTTCTCTCTTTCTCTCTTTCTCTCTTTCTCTCTTTCTCTCTTTCTCTCTTTCTCTCTCTCTTTCTTTCTCTCTTTCTTTCTCTCTTTCTCTCTTTCTCTCTCTCTTTCTCTCTCTCTTTCTTTCATGATGACTCCCAATTTGTCTAATTCATTTTCCTTTTTTCCCTGAGTTGACAGCATATGCATTAGTAATCTTTATTGACTAATTTTGGTGCAGAATGTAGAAGTAACTAAAAACAACTGTCAGCTCAGTGCTCTGCAGTGACAATATTTTGCGGGTCAAACCAACCTCTCTGATACTTTTAAGGCTTGTAATTATTAATCTTTCACTGTCTTTCCCTTCTCTCTACTTTTGAGTGACATGATTTCCTTTCTTCCTTACCAGATGTGCAATGCAAATTTTGTTCTCAGAAGATTTTAGATTATTTGTTATTAAAAATTTTAGATTAAGATTGTAGTTTCTTAATTATTAAAGATTTGATCACTTGCAACCTAGTACTCTCTCTTACGCCATCAGTTCTAAAGTGTCTCCTATTTGTGTTGTATTGGAAAAGTTTGATAGTTTGACATGTTCGCTTATAATCAAAATGATTTATTTTATTTTATTTTATCAGATGCCATGGAGTCACTATATTTCAAAGCAAAATCTTGTTCATTTAGAAATCTGCAGTATCCTTGACACTGCTGAAGTGTCAGGATTTTGGTTGTCTTACTGCATTTCTGCATCACAACATGCATGGCCTTCACTCACAGTATCTTATGTTAAAATGAAATACTTAAGTATAACTAAAGAATGTCAGCATTGCGATTTAACTTAACCTCTGTAGTAACTCCATTTTCATTTGGATTTTGTCTGGGAATCATTACATCTACAGATAATTATCTAACATGCTTCCCAGGCTGTGTTATGGATACAGTCACCACAGCATCTCTGCTCTGTTGTTCTCTGTCAGGTGAATTACATTTCTCTCTGAGGCAGTTACTGCTAAAGACGTTGCAATGAAGCTTTCATTATTTTCTGATTGCTTTCACTGTAACAAAACAAACTTCAAATATTTTATTTATTCTTTCTCTCTTTTTTTTTTATTTTTAAATCTATATACTACAAAATTGAGTGATCTCTTTACCACTTTGGCACAAAGAGCATTTACATTTTCAAGGGTGCAGTGGGCTAAAGCTAAGAAGAATCAGAATATTTTACCAAGTTGGCGAGAGAAGTGTTAGTTAAAATAGAGACTGGAATTTGTGAGACTTGATAGGATGATCATAAATAAAAATGTTAGTTTGAAGTTAGTATCACTTGATATTTTGGAGGTCAGTATCTGTGAAGTGACCTTGTCTGCATTTTTTTTACTATCCTCCCTTTTAAGACAACAGACTTTCTGTCTATCAGGCAATGTATATTTGAGAAAGTCTGTATCAATCTGTATATTTAAGAAGTGTGACCCATATTGAATTTTGCTCTTGGCTGTCAATCAGCTGAAGATGCCATAGTGCAGTAGTAGCCATTCCTCAGTGCTTGCAAAGTATTCCTCTTTCCCCAGTGTTAGTTTACACATACACATAGATTGAGTCTTCCCCCATATATCTGACCTTATCCCATCTGCCTCTCAAATTATAAAAACTACATTTTGTTGCTAGATCATTTGGTGATATGTGAAAGTTTTAGTCACTAGGGAAGAAAAATAAGTTACATCTGAGTCTTTACACTGAGCCTACACATTCTCCTCTGTGGGAAAAAAAAAGCTCATTCCTTACAGATTGTAAAGAATATTAAGAGGTCTTTCCTCTGTAAATCCTTTCACCTGCTTCACTGATTAATACTGCCTCAGATTGGGACTGAGCCGCAGTCTCCTGGGCAACGTTGCTAAAATCCTACCTCTTCCGAGAAGGCCCCTGAGAATTGGTTTCCTCTCAGAGCCTGTTGATTTCTGATCCAAGCCCTTTTCTTGTCAGCTAATGGGTACAAATTGAGGAAATAGGCAGCGTGTGAGAGCAGTGTGAATCAAGGAAGTTCTGCTAAATGAGGTGGGTGGTGGGACCATCTGGGCATTTGAAAACTTGCCTATTTCTCGGTTAGATAATTATCTAATTTCACTATTATTAGGCATGCAAGGTCCAAACTGCAACATCTTTGCCTGCGACTTAAAATACAATATTGAAATGATTTTTTTAATATGTTAAACCAGTTATTATTTTTCTCTGCTTTTTTATTTTTGAATTCCTAATTTGTGTACTGATAATTCTTCCATTTGCAGTTACTAAAAGCTATGTGTAAGTTACTAGTTTGTTCCTTTTCTTTTATTTTTATTATTATTATTATTATTATTATTATTATTATTATTATTATTATTTTAATCCTTTGCTATCTGGTTAAAAGCTAAAATAATTTTGAAAGTCTTCTGGGCTTTATGCACTGTTACTTATTTCCTGTTATAGCTCTTGGGATCTGGGGCAACCAGTACTGAAAAAGTTTGATTTTCTGAAACATTTTTTCCATTTAAGTTAAGAGGTTCTTCCTATGGTATTATTCATCATGAAATTCTTAGGAAAATACAATTAAAATTAAGAGTAAGTGTTCAAGGTTCCATCATTAGCCATCGCTATTAACTAGATGCATGAATAGTGAAAACAATATTATATATATTATATATATATATATGGTAAAACTTCTATATGCTATCAAAATTCATGACACTTGATTAATCAGATACTGAGAAAAGTAGTTCTCTATTGTTCTACAGAATACTTTTTCATCGTTTGCGTAATGCTAGCCCTGAAAGGCTAGGAAAAAATTATGGAGAGGTTTTCTTTGAAGGGGTAGTTTATTTTTGTGCAGGAAAGAAGGGGAAAATGGCTTGTAAGCATGGCTTCAAAACTTATCAACAAATATAAACTTCCATCTGCAAATTTCATTCTTCTTTGAATAACTGCCTTTTTATCAAGTTATGTTCTATATGATCAGTTACTTCCAAACTTAACGTTCATAACTAATCAAAAATACTAAAACTTAATTAAGATAAGAGATTGTTGGATGGGACTCTGTGGGATCATTGCCTTGTTCTAGTGTTCTCATGCACGTGCTGCTGCAATGGCAGGAGATAATAGCTACCCAGATCTGGTTGCCATCTTAGAAGGCAGAACCACCTAGTTTGTGCTGAACTGGAGAAATGAGAAGTTGCAGGAGCTTCAAAAGGAAGGCAAGACACAATTGCTCTTATGCAGATCATGAAAACAAGCTTCATCCCCTTTAAGAACAAAAGAAAAAAATAGAAAGATTTTCTATCCCCTTTTCTTGTGTTAGCATGGGCAGTATATTTTTAGAGGTCTGGTACTCAGAATTTTGAAAATGACAGTTTCTCAAATACTTCTATCATACCTCTTGGCAGATCATTGAAAGAGCTGTTTTATCCACAACTTGTGGATGATCAGTTTAGTTTTGCCTTGCATTTGATAGCAAACCAGCAATTCTATAAAGTGACAGAGATGAAGATGGACAGAAAAACAAGAGGTCCAAACAGCTTGTCTGTGTTTTTCCCCTCTCTCCCCTCCTTCTCCTCTTTCTCCTATAAAAATAAAGAGCTACTTCAAACTGAGATGTAAGATAAAACCATCTATTTTAGAAAAAAAAAAAAAAAAGAATCCACCAAATAATACACGTTTGGTTATTCATTTGCATTAATTATAATGAAGAGCAGAAAAGAACAGGAGGAATTTATATCCCAGATCATGTTTCCCAGAAGACTAGAAGGGAAGGGGGAAAGCTCACCTCAAATCTCCCAAAACTTGCTTTGAAACCTTCCCCCAAAATATCCTTTGTCTCTCACCAGTCTTTGCTATTTTACCCTTGGTATGCAGGTGAGATTTCACTCCAAAGTGCCCTTCACACATGTGCTCTATAGAGCAACTAGTTAAAATTGGTTGTTTCTTTAAAGGAGGAGGGTGCCTGTAAGGCAGACGTCATTGTATCCAAGTCTCTTAATGCATCTGACCCTTTCTTCTTTAGGACTATCTATCTAAACTGTCATAGGCTCAGCCAGATTTACACTAGTGAATTGGTGGCTTAAAACCTCCAACCTCCTTCTGCTCTTGGTGTACAAATCCCATTTTGCATCTGTCAGGAGGGCACACAGGCTTTATATGTAACTAGAAAAAAAAGCTAGAATTATTCTTGGTGTCTGAAATCTAATAACAAAAATTAATTTCAGTGTTTTCTGAAAACAGGAAATACACTGCTGGGATAGAAATATCAAACAGTGCAAATCCAGTTTAAAATGTAAACCAGGATCTAATCATATTGGTAGCTGCTGTAAAATGTAACAGAAAGAGAACCTTGTTTTAATCTGGTGGATAACACACTAGTACTCATCTAACAGCTGTATCTGTTACATGAAATGCATCACATACAAAACATGAACACCAGTACACTGAAGGATTAATGCTATCAAATCAATATACTTTTTTTTTGTATACAGATGTCATTAGTAATTTTAGTGAATCATTTTTTATGACGGTCCCTCTCCTTTCTGTGCATGCATGCATGTTCTGGAAAGCCCCAATTTTCCTCAAAGTGACTGCATCAATAGCATCATTTCTCTGTGATTGTTAGAAAATATAGAATTTTAGAATATAACCAATTTCACATTTTTCACTTAGAGATATATGTGCTTGATTATCACATAATATTTTATAATCAAAAAGGAAAAGCTTTATTTTATTTTTCCCTAAATATTTCTGGTATAGTTTAATATACCTTCATGCTGCTCATGATAAATAGATTTGAAAGTTCTGTTGTTTAATGTGGTAGCTCATGATCCCACTCTTAAAATATATAGTTGCATACAAGACTATTTTCCTAATCAAGTTTCAAGGAGATACTAGTGAATCAAGTGGAGGAGGAAGGAGAGGTGGGGAATGATGTGAGGCAAATAGTAATCTGTAAAAGAAGGAATGGTGTCAGGGATATTGATAGCCCAGCGGACCGTGACAGGTGTAGTTATGCACAGTCTCTGTGGAATATATATTGACATGGCTGGATGCTCTGAAGAAAGAACAGGGAGTTGAACAGTGAGATTTGCAGAAATCTCGAGACAGAGGTTGTAGATTTTAGCTGAACTGCTGCTGCTGGATAAGTGGTGACAGATTCAACAGAAAAGACAGGTTCAGGAAGTAGCGGATGCAAATCCATTTCTGATTTTCTTAGCTCTGAATCTGACTTTGAATAGGTTTATGATAAAATTGAGGAACTTTGGGGAATTTTAGACATAAGGCTCCTTAAGCTGCATCTGCAAAAAAAATGTATATGCAAACTTATATTTGCCCATGTAGGACAGCCGAAAAATTGCACAGCTGTATTGTCATGCATTTCTAAGTTGCATTTCTAAACTATTTTCAATCAGTACATTTTCTTTCAGAAACAGGTATGTCAAACTGTCATATTCTAAGCCACAAAACTCTTATCTGGACTCACTTTTGTATATCTTTCCACCCTTATCCTACAAACAGCGAACATTCTTGCTTTTTAAGTTAGAAAAACACAGATAAATTACATAATTTTATTTTGTGAGACTTAAATTATGTGAAAATATATGCCTGTGGAGTCATGAGGAGGCCCAAGAGTTTTGTTCCCCCTTTTACGGAATGCATGCTAGTGAAAATAAAATTCCATTTACTAAAGCTTGCAGATTTAGGAAATTTTTGTTCATCAGGGTGAATTGAAAGAAATGTTTAAACTGATCTCAACTGCATCTTTCAAATTGATATAAAAATAACATGAAAATCTGCTAAAGATCCAGGAACTTGGATCCCCAACTTAGTTGGGTACCTAAATTAATTAGAAAATGGTTTTGAAAAACTTGGGTATCTCAGAATGGGAACCACAAAACTGGATTATACAGCAAGAAGTTGCCTAGGCTTAGCCAAGAAGGACACAACTTCCACCGCTCATGCATGGGGAAACAATTCTGGGACCTGGATGTTAGTGTTTTGTGTCAAGTGCCATTTTCATTTCTCCAGGGTGCCCGTGGTACCCTCGTGAGTCTTGCAGGTATGGTACAGAGCACTGCACCTCTCTGAAAAACAGTGGAGACCTGCAGGACCCCACGGGCCCACATCTGCCAGGACTAAACAGGTTTCTCCTGTGTTGTGAGTCTAACTTTTTTTTTTTTTTTTTTTTTTTTTTTTAAACAGAGTGGGTGAAGTAAGAACAAATAGAAGTGAAATGTTGTACTAAGTGCTGTTAAAATGTAATGGCTGGCTGAAATATATTCAAGGAGTACTTATTTAGAAAACTTTTTCACTTGAGTTTTATCTCGTTAAAGAATACTTAGGAGTTTGGTAAAAGAATACTTCTTAATTCAGGCTATACAATTACTAATGAAAACCAACCCAAATTTGTCTTAAAAAGTTTAAGCTTAATAGACAAATCAGATATCCCTCTTTCAGCTAACAATAAGAGAAAACAGGAAGTGTTTGCAGTTAGAAAGAAATGAAGAACTCTCCCAGTGCCGATTGAAATCTGTAGGTATCAAATAAATACAGCAGGCAGTAAGGGAGAAATAATGGGCCAAATCCATCCCTGGGGTAATTTCAATTCTTTCCTTGGAGTTTACCTGTATAAATTATTGATTGCAAGCAGCAGTAATTTTAATTCAATGTAAATCAGCTGGTAGAAAAAATAATACCTCCTTTACTGAGCGAGAACTTGATTTTTTAGTGCTTAGCTCAATATCTGATTCAAAATGATTTCAACTGACAATGACTTTTGGTCTCCGCATAATAATGCATTTCCTAGAAATCTTATTAACAGACATAATTAAATCATGGAGTATTTGCCAGAATTCAAATGAACACTAAGTACAGCCAACTCATTTTAAAAGCTTTAAACAAGCAGCACTTTGCAGTGCCATTACCTAAGTGCTCACTTAGGGCTAGATTCTTACCCTGGCATGCAGGATGCAAGAAATGAAGTGCTAACTTCTTCCTATTGTGGATAGCCCAAAACAGGTTTAGGAGGAGGAGGAAGAAAGGAAGGGATAGAAAAAACAGAGAGATAGGTTGTGCTCCCCTTGCGCCACTTGGTGTGTCCTGTGACAATATGTCACTTGGGCTTATTACCCAAGTACTTTGGCCGAAGATTCGCGGAAAGAAATGTGTGAGTGAAGATAAGCTTACACTGCTTCTGTTCTGCAGAGGAGCATTTACACTGGCCTACAGCAAGAAATATTAATTAAGTAGCTTGCTCTTCTTACTGTGACACAATGAAAATTTGGGGAAAGTCAAACGCATAAAGGAAGAGAAGAGGGTGCTCTTGTTAAAGATGCATCGGTAAACTTAACTTGGTGAAGCCTCTGTCTAGAGCCCTGCCACACAGTCCTCACTAATGGTCCTTAGCTGCTTCCCTGATAGAAGTTTTGGCTGGACTAACTACCATGTTTAGAGATTGTCAGTGCATGATTCAGAGAAAGCGTGAGAAAGGTTTGTTTCCAGTAAGCAGTACAAACAAGATCAGCATGTTTTGAAAGAGTTTATTCAGATGGACCAAAGTTCTGCTGGAACAAACTTCTTGTTCTTGGGGCAAACAGAGGGATACCTCTTTTATTTATTTGGATATTGCAGTTTCCTGAGCCTTGAATAGGCAAACCAGCTTGCAGTGATTTTGCATTTATACTTTTTAGCAACAGCAGAAATAAGTAATGACATGGGATTTTTCTTGGCAGATGCAGCTTATTATTTCATCTCGTTACATCCAGTTCCATAGATTTTTCTCCTATTGTTAAATATTACAATGAAATGTTTTGGTGCGTATAGGAATGTTTATAAAAAGAATCATCTATAAGAGTACTCTGCCTCCATGACTGAACAAGGGGTAATATTTTGATACCTCTTTTTGTAAATGCATCATTGTTTATAGAATCATTCATCTAAAGTCAGGAAAAATTTCCAAAAGCAAAATTGATATTTCAAGATACTCTAACTTATGTATGAAAGGTTTTCAAAATAAACACAAGGTTTAGTCAGATTTTAATAAGGTGGCCATTAAAACAAGAAGCACTACATTCTGAAACCTAAAAATGCTCACATTCAGACAAATCTCTTTTTTTTTTTTGCCCATCTCTCTTTAGGGGTTGTAGAGTAGCATGACACTCACCTGCTTAAGTACTTCCCGGGGTTTATTTATTTATTTATTTACTATAACCTTCATGTTTATGCCACTGGAAGTTGGGAAGTCAAGTTACATTTCTCTTTTGGTAGCTGCTAACAGCCAGTTGGAAGATCATGTCCCGCTGCTGACTCTTTCTCATCTCGGTGCTTGCTATATCTGCACTCTTTGTCTCCTGTCTGAGAAGCCAGAGATTCCTCTGGTCTCTTAGCTAGGTAGCACATCCCCTACAGATAGATTTAAGCAGTTAGCATCAGTGAGTGAACATGACCTGATAAATCTGCAGTTCTTGTGTTTCCTAGGCTATGATCCCTGTAACAGACCTACAAGCACTACTGCAATAGGACTACAGAATAAGCAAATAAAATGCCATGAGTGCTGATGTTGCAGAATCACTGTCCTAAAGTCTAACAGAATATAAGAATATAAATTCTCATAGTTATTTGTGTAATCTTTTTGAGGCTGCACACAATACCTAAAGTGTAAGCTTTAGAATGTGTTATAAAAAATAGAGATAAAAAGATATTCTCATGTTAATTTTGCAATTTAAGTTGGGATTAAATACGTATCCCACTCAATAACATGTATAGTCTGTGTTAGCACTTCCAATAATATGTATCATATGGGCAGCAGTTAGTTTTCCAGACAAATAAGTTAAAAGAAAACTCAGAAGGCAGTGGATTTAAATAGATATAATACATCAGGTAGCCAAGAGTTCCAAGGGTCACTGGAAGGACAAGGGAACACAATTTGAGGAAATGAAATTGAAGAAAAAGCTATAAGTATAAATTAATGTTAGTAGGCTGACAGAAGGAAGGGAGTTGTAAGGATAAGAGCTGAAGGATGAGAATTATGGTGGGCTGTGTGATACATGCAGGATCAGTAACCAAACAGAAGCTTTACAATATGAATTCATGTGTGGGAGAAAGTGCCAAATCTCACTATACAGCTAGGATTCCAGGGCGTAATAGTGCAGAAAAGCAGATGCTACCTATGTACACAGCAGTGGAGCTCCAAAAAAATGTTAAAAGCTAGTATCAAAATGTTAGAACAACTATAATGGTCCATCTTATCTAATATCCTAATTTTAACTAATCGGTAAAAGATCTTAAGGAAAATGAATAAAAAGAAGGCAAGTACAGAAAAATCCTTCCTATTCAATGTTTAGAAATCATTGGTTTAGAGATCTCTGGAAATCACACTGAATTGAATCAGCAGTCTAGGGCTATATCTTTCATTACTTTCCCACGAGGTAAATTTGTATGAAGTTGTGAAATTCTTAAATATTTTTTGATACTATTTACACATTGACTTACACCACAGCCTGTGGGAATGGGTTTCATAATTACCTGTCAATGGAAGTACTTCCTGGTGTTTTCGTATAACCCTTATGCTTGACAAATTTTTTGATTGTTCACTAGTGCTTGCATTATTTAAAACAAAACAGAGCAAAACTTTCATATTCACTTTTTTTTTTTTTTTTTTTTTAACTTTATAGAGTCCTACCATGCCTTTCTGATTTCAAATCAAAACAGTCCTGGTCCATTTCTCTTTCATTTTGATGAGTGCTCTTCCTTAGCTCTGATTATTCTAGTTACTCTTTTCTAAATTTCCTTTAGTCTTTTTGAGAGCATGCATCCCAAGTTGCAAAACTCCACTTACCAATAGAGGAGTATTTTTCTTAATAACACTTAATAACAACTCTTCCTTTATTAATTCCTTGCTGTCAGTTTTGTGATTATTATGAATAATTCTGAAATATGTAAACCAGGCATTTTCTCCTGGCCTTTGAGGCTGAGCTTCTTTCAGCTCTAGTGAAAAAGATATTTTCAAGAGCTCTTTGGAGGTCCAAATCCATGTTTCATCCATTTCACTCATCTCCCTGTGTTCACTGAATTTATATAAAAAAAAACTAATCATTTTATGAAGTCTGACTACAAAAACAGTGTTGAGCCTCAGCCATGTTAGTATATGTCTCCTAATTTTATGCAGTTTGTTGGCTAGAAATGAGGTATACCAGAGCATTTTCAGGTACCAGCATTATTACTATCACCTGTTGTCCTCTGACGGTGAGGCTAACTTGAGTGGTAAATGACTTATTTCTTTTGTATTTTAATGCCTATAGAAATTGTGAGTGATACATGCAATTCTGGGAAGATTTTGTGCCCTTCCAAAACCTCTTCTGTAGATACTTTAGTTGAGAAAGTTCTTCTGATACCTTCCCCATTAGATTAAAACTCCAATTTTGGAATCTTCCTAGGTAGTTTTGTAATTAACACTGATGAAACACTTTGAATTTTGTTTTTCAGCAATGACTTTATTAGAAGTAAGAGCACCTTTTGCACTTTGTTTGGCAGTCCCACTGAATCACCTTGCCATTGCAGAGGCCATGGCAACAAGCTGGTACTTGATATGGAGTGTGGCCAGAAGTCAGGAGAAGGATTGTTCCTTTTGGCTAGGATGAAGTAAGAGAAATTGATTAGCATTTGACATTCCTAGTAATCAAGCCATGTGCCTGGGTGCTAAAGATCGATTTTAAGAAGGAAAAGCCCCACATATTCCAGTTTAAGCATTTTTTTTCCCTTAATCTTTGCCTCTGTATGTCTTAGCCGTATTCATTTGCAGAATATCAGTGATAATATTGACCTGCTTTCAAGGAGCTGTCAAATTCTACATTGTTATTTTTAGTTATTAGGCCCAAGTAATTCCCTGCAGGAATGTCTGTAAGATCTGTAAAGCTCAAAATGGAAAGGACCGTGAAATGCTGAACAGTTGTCTTTTTGATTATTTATCACCAAGACAGAATATATGGTTTTGAAATGCTCACACTTATATGAGGTCACTGCTCAGAACACTGCACTTTTCAAGGTACCATTCCCTCACTTTTCCTACCCTCCATGTTTCACGTCAAGTATGAATATCAGCAAAGGTTGTCAAACTACAGACTAGCAGATTGCAGTGTCAAACAGTGTAGGGGACTGAAGCTGAATCGGAAGGAGAGAATAGTAGGGGGAAAATAATAAGAATGGTTAAAATCTATCTGGCACTTTTAGCTAGCAATCATGGAGGATGGTATATAGATGACTGAGGTTCTGAGAGCCCAATGTAAAGATTGTCTTCTTATCTCAGCCTTCTGCTGAGGTACTTAGGCTACTGAGCTGTTCTCGGTATAGCCTGTCTTCTCTTGCCACCTAACTCTACTACATGTCAGCCCTGTTCCATGCTGAAGATTTTTGCTAGGGAAACCTGTTGGCAAAAAGAATGTGACGTTTTTCTGGAGTGCTGGCAGTTACGTATTGCAGGTGATCGTTGTAGTATGGCAGGGTAATTCACATTCTGGGCTCAATTTCTCAAGAATGTGAGGTCAGAAGACAAATATATACAATAGTGATAAATTATTAATTTTTCTGATACCTGGGGCCTTTGTTTTGATTCTGTCTTTCCTCTGTCTCTTTTTTTTTTCCTCCCTTTTTCTGAAGTGCGATTATAGAGCAAGTGTCATCTCTCAGGAGTGTTAACTTGTGTCCCCTCCAAAACTGACAGAAACTTCTAAGGAATGTTAAAATAGGTATCTTGTGTGGTTGTTAAGTTGATAAGACAAACTATGAAGAATTCATAGAGAAGGAATTTTTGTATCTAAAATTAAAATTAAATGTATAATACATCTTTATGATATTTTATGCTTGACATAATTCAATTACATTCATCTGTAGTCTAGTCTGTGTTCTTATACTTGTTTTAATCTAGGACCCTGCATTTTTGTTTTGTATTTAAAAAACAGAGGGCAAGACTGAACTTAAGTTAACTTAAGAGCAACACTGTTTCATTTCTTTTCTGTATAACAGTTTGATATTTAAATATTAAGGGGGTCAGCTGACAGTCTTTTGGCCAAAAAAAAAAAAAAAACTTTATAAATTGTAAACATGTAAAGCTTTTAGTAAAGTGTTATTGTCACTTTGTGTCTGTACCTGCTGAGGTCCTGATTTGTCCAATAATTTTATTTATGTGTTTACTCCATATTCATAGATCAAGTCCCAGAGAGTATCATATACTGTTCTCCACCATAAAACAAGAAAACAAATTTAGGCAAAATATCCATGCAAATGAAGTGATCTGCTTTTGTCTGCTTTATTATTTCCTTTTGTTAATAGAGTAGTTCAGTTCTGGAGACTATTTGTGATTGTTCTGCAAGTCTGAAAATTGTTTGGTTTGTTATGTTTTACTGCTCTAATATTATTTTGATGTAATTGTTTACTTCTGTAGGTTTCCATGATTATCCAGATACCAGATGATAATTTCCAATTCTTATCTCTATATTTGTATTAATAATCAAAGCAGGATTTTTAAAAATAACTTTTTCCTTATCCCATTCTGTTCTCGCTAGTGTAAGAGAGATTTAATGAGTTCTTCAAAATGTTCTGTGTGATCAGACATTTTGTCCTGAGAATTGAGAACATATGGTGATATCATTTTTAGAATTTAGTCCTAGTCCCCTTTCTGTCATTTGTACAGATATTCAAGGTATTCAAGTGATGTGTGTTAATGGAACTGAGACATTAACTTTGCAAGGCAAAGCACACACATTTTGCCTCTAATTCTTGCAATGGCTTGCTTTATAACTTGGATCTTATCACATGACTTTTTCACACTTTTATTACTCCCAAAACTGGAATAGAGATAGTCACTCAAAATCTCCTATTTATAATGTACTAATGTAAGAGCTAGAAATCACCATTTGCTTTTGCATACAGACAACATGGATTCTGCAAAGCCAATTTAAGCTCTATCATAAGAAGAGGAAGGTTGTTTTCCGCTAGGGGAAAGAGTCAAAAAGAGTCAATTCTTCACTGTAGTTACCAATAAATACAGGTGGTGGAAAGTTGTATAAATTTCCCAAATTCAAAATAGTAGTGATGATATCAACATATTATTTATTTCAAGGATGTACCATGGTAAAACAGAGCTTCAGTTGAGGGTGGCAGATTCTAGCTCAAGGTTGCATTTGGTACCCTAATAAAATCTTTGCTTTTCGGTGAATAGGAAGCTTCTAGCCAGCTGTTTTAAGCCTAACACATATTCTGATACCAATGAAAGAGCATAAAATTTTTAATATCTCTTAGAACCATGTGCTATCAGTATCAACGTTTGCAGCTTTTGGCTTTTAAATTCAACCTTTGTATTCTCAGTAGTTCTCATCTGATTATACAGGTGTGTTTTTTCATTTAAAGGAAGTCTCTGCAGCCGTGACCAACGGCAGGCACATGTCTATCCCTGGAGAAGGCCAAAAGTTGTGACCATCCAGAGAGCTTGCGGGGGTGATCCATGTACTAATCCTCAGGAACTTGCAAACATTCTGATCCACAGAAGTTATGCACAAATCTCTTCTTTCCAGTGAAACACTCTAATTTTGCACCCTGTGAAGTTAATTGACCTTTGACCGTAATCTCACTGTGAAAAAATATTGTAGGTATCCAAATACTCAGAGATAATTTGCAAAATTATCTTTCACTGTGTGAAATTAAGGAAATTATTTTTTTTCCTTTTTTTTCCCCTTTCTTTCTTGTTTTGCTTCAGTCAGCCCAGCAGTAAGTTAAATACAATGTGGTTGCTACTAAAAAGTAGACTTGATTGAAATATTTCAAAAATTTAATTATTTTTATGTTTTTTTTTTTTTCCCTGCCAGCTATGGAACTATGGAACTGACCTTTTTTAATTGGAATTTTGATGGGTTTTTCAGAAAATCAAAGGAATATGTGATTCTTTCATGTTTTGTTAAACAGTTCTGTGGGAAAACAAATCTGATCCCCAAGCTGATTGTTCCTAGGCAAAAAGATTGCATTTACAAAAGGCTGTAGAATACCTATTCTGGATTAGAAACTTGTTCTGAAAATACTCCCCTTCTACCTAGGAAAGAGGATTCTTCACATATATATATAAAGTTAATAGATTCACGGGCAATAGAAGAAAAAGATAAACTCATGTTCTTCATCTTTCCAGTGGGATGGTGTGCTTGTGAATAATTTTTGCATTTATTCATATTTTAAATTTATTTATATTTAATTCTTTCAAGGTGTACGTCATGATACTACAGACTCTAGAAATATTGATGACAATTGTGATGGTATTTAACATGGAAATTTAATATTTAAGATGTTTTTCCTGTCATGTCCATTTATGCTCAGTGTTTTGTTCTCACCAAATGGTCATGTATGTATGAAGCCTTTTGGGTCATATCACACTGTAAAAAATAACAAGAGAAGTCTGTAATTGCAGTTAATTTAACTATAATTTTTATGTTGCAAACAATTCTTGTGTATGTCACCACTGTAAAATATTAGTCGATGGTGAACCATTTTGTTAAGCTTTTTGAATGCAATATACATGGGAAATAAATAATGCTCATATGTTATTTGGTCAAAATCTTAGTACTTCTCCTGAATTTTAGCTAGGTATCTCTGAGCTTGACTCTTAAAGATTTAACAAATGTGTATATGTTACTGCCTGCTCAAAAATAGTGTACCAAAAGGAAAGGTTTTACCCACTGGCACAATTGTGCAATTTGTGATTTTGTAGGTTTCATTAAGAAGGTTAGTATGTATCATTCTATTTTATTTTCATCTCCAAAAGTTATATGTTGCCACAATTTATGCCTTACACAATTTTTAATGCAAATGCAACACTGCTTTTGTTTTATTCTTTTCAGGAAATTATTTTTTGAAATGTCTCTATGCACAGATTTGGCTTTGGAAATTGTGTTAAGGCAAGTAGATAGACAGTGGTTTAGTAGGATGAAATGTGAAGCAGCAAATAAAAAGTATCTGTTGCAATAGACAGTACCACTTTGCATGTCTGAAAATATAGGTGTGCACCACCCAAGCAGCCTTGCTGAAAGACTGGAAGGCTGCCACCACCACAATACATGAACAGCCAGCTTACAGCTGGGACAAGGTCAGAGGCAAACAAGCCTCGAGCACTGAGTCTCTGCAGATGCAGATGACAGGTGTCTCCTGAAGCAGATGTTCCAGGCTAGGGGAACAAAGTCAAACTGATACCAGGCCGGCAGTGAAATCCTGACCCAGCCAGGAGCCTTCTTTTTTTAACTTGGCAGAATGCCACAGCGTGCAGTAAAAATTATGTCCTGTAGTACTGTGTGATGAGATAAGCGAGTGGGCTCAGCAGCAGAGGGAAAAGTATTTGGGATTCATGAACAGATGTGGGCTGTGTTTGTGTAGTGTGGGAAGTTGAGTGTCACTCCCTCGTTTCTTCTCTTCATCCCCCATTGCCGTATCCAAGGATGGAATAATTTAGAGGACTAATTTAGACTCATTTCTTTAAAAATCAGGCAGCTAGTCTGAGTAAGATGCCTCACTCCTTTTCTAATCAACAAAAACCAAATTAGGCAAATCCACACAATTTATCTCCCGTGCAATGACATCTGGTGTTTGTGTAATAAAATGGTGTTTGGTGCTCTGGGTGTCCCTGCTGGAGCAGGGGGGTTGGACTAGATTATCTCTAGAGGTCCCTTCCAACCTCAACCATGCTGTGAATGAAATCCCCAAAGTCCCCTTTCTCAAGAGCTGCAGAAGCTGTAGAGCAAAAGATTCAAAAAGACAGCTGTGTACAGTAGCAACACAAATCCATGAGCAATGCAAAGAGGATGGAAATAGTAGGGGAGCAGGTGAACTTTTTCCTACTACTTCTAGAGCAATTGAAATTGAGATTAAGATCCCCTCATTTTCGTCCTTCACAAAGTGGCTCTAAAATGTACAAAATGTGAGGTGGCCAAGAGAATTTTCGGTAACACAGAAAACTCCAAATGAATTACTGAGATTAAAGGTCTTGGAGAAAGAATCTTTGGGATTGAAAGGTTTAGGAAAAAAATAAAGATTTTTTCACTGAAGCTTCTTTTACTGTAGTTGTAACATTTTACCATGATTGAACTCCTGGTGAAAAAAGGAAGCAATCATTGTAGTTATAAGCAGTTAAATTGCCAGAACAAGTTATTTATACTAAAGTTTCTACAGGTGAGTTTGAAGTGGGAAATTTGAGGGTTAAGTCCTCTGTGTGGTCAATGGAATATAGAAAGTGATTCACCCTGTCTGAAGAAGCCATTCAATGGTTGGTCAAAGAATGGTTCAATGCAATGGGAGGTCTGCAAGCTCTTTAAAGTATATCTGTTGTAGGTGTTTCAATCTTCAACAAGTCTAATCCACATTTTTTAAATTTATTAGAATAGCTTTACTTTAAGTAGGAAAAATGCAGTTTGGTTTTCTATTTCTTCATGTTTCAATGAATGGAAGAAATACAAAGCAATAATAGCCAAAATGTAAGACATTACTTTTATAGCTCTTATTTACTGCATTTTCTGGTAATTTTTAGTTGCTCAGGTTTCTAAACAGTTTCCCCACAGATGTATTCTGACATTTGAAATGCAGATTTCAAAAACTGAAAAAAAAAAAAAAAGATAATGCATGAAAAAATATGATTTATCTTCTTACCTACCAGATAACATGCCCACCCTTCCAAAAATTTCTGAAGTTCAAGGATTGGTCTTAAAATGAAAGAACAAATTATCACTGTAGAATAAAATTTACTACTTGACAATTCTTATTATATAGTTAAGCATAATTAACTAAATTCGAACTGGCCTGTAGAATCTATGCTTTCTTTCCAGTGATTAGAGATGACAGAATGTTATCTCCAAATGTTAGATGGAAGGTAATTCAGTTTTCACAGAACTTTTATGTGATGCTAATTGAATTAATATTTAAGATATGTGTCATGTCTTGTGTAAGATATTATATACACACTGCTTTTATTTTGACTAAGGTGTCTTACTACCTACTAAGCATTTAGAGATGTTATAGCTCCAGAGAACAGGCTGCAGTCACTAGTGGAAAATACAGCTTGCAGTCGCTGATATTTTAGTATTACATTTTCTTTAGTATTTTGTGGAGAACACTGTCTTTATTTATTAATTACATTTAGTAATTATAAACATAAACTGTAAAAAAAATGTTTTTACCATCATAAAAAACAAGATATCACGTAGATCAATCTGGAAATATATGATGAAGGATGGACGTATGAGACTATCTGTAAATGGAAAGGTATGAAAGTTCAAAAGTGAGTATTTTGCTGACAATGCAGTAGGCAAATAACTGTTTTATAGCTTCATGGTTAAAGTTCTGCAAATTGAGATTTGATAATATGCTAGTTTCATTTCTTATATTGGAAATATAACTCTCCTTTAACTCTCCTTTCCATTTAGTTTATTTCTCAGCTGTTCATTAGGAACAACCTAATGTTCACTGTCATCTCCAGGTTGACTGCAGTGAAGATAAAGGGGCATATATCAGGGCATATATCAGTTCTCCCTAATTCAGACACCAGCATTTATAGATCGACTCTACTGATTACTTTGTATTCTGAACTTTAATTGCATACTATTTCATATTTTACTTTTTTTGATGTTTATTTATGAAACTATAAAACTATTATTTCTTTATCAGTAGCTTAACCGACAGCCGTTATTAAGATTATAATTAGCAGTCTTTTCTTCAGTTCCAGACAATTCAAAATATTTACATGCCGACCCATCATGACTGGGTCAGATCTTTGAAACAGAAGGTGTTTTAGTATGTACCCCTAGAGACTTCCACTGCAAACTTAACAGACCACAGAAAAATCTTCCTTGCGGCTGTCTTAGCTTTGGAAGCATTTTAAGTCTTTAAAGACATTTTTTCACGGAAGTCTAGACTTTCCCTTGTTATGAAATCGCATCAGTTTTCTAAATGAAGTCAGTCAAAATGCATTTGCCTGAATTTGTAATTAGTGAGAGTAAAACCACATTTTTCAGAATTCTCCACAGAAAGCCTAAATGCCTGAATCTTGTGGCTTGCAGTGGATTTGTTTGTCCTCAGCAAGATGTGTGGGGCAGAACTCTGCTTGTGCACCATTACTTTTCTCTCCCCCAAGAGTCCCAGTGGTCTCTGTGAGGAGCCAATAGGGGCTCAGGTTATCACAGTTATCACAGTTGTTTTTCACTGATAGACTAATTAACAGTTATGTATTGATACCTTTTCATGTAGGTCACTGTAGAGAATGAAAATCATCCAGCAGAGTGTTGTTTGAGGGGGTTTTGCTCTAGTGGCAAGATTGACACAGGTCAGTTCAAATTTTTCACTTATTTTGTAAAGTTAATCAATAGGAATATGTGCCAGGAAGGTGAGCCACTTGATTTGTTTCAACTTGGTTAAGAGACTATTGCAAGTCATAACAGGCAGAGCATCATGCGGTTGGGTGGCAAATGCAGTTATCACCAGAAATAAAAGATGCATTGGCAAGTTAGTCGGGATGCAGCAGGAAATATCAGCATCCAAACTGCCTTTTTTGAGTTTTGAAACAAAGATGTTCAATATTTTTCTGAAAAGGGACAGTTCTGTTCCTGGGCCTCCCATTGGGAACATTTCATTACAGTTTGAACACTTACTCAGCACTTTTGAGAGTGCTTTTCATTATCTTTGTATTTGATTCTTAGGAAGTAAAGGACCTTGCTTTAGATTTGGTTGTATTTCTTAAATTTCTGAAATGTTCCATCCTTTTGATGCAGGAAGGAGACCAACATTTTACCCTGTCTCAAGATGATCATGTAAAAGAATGACTCACTAGATACCAAATTTTAAAAAGTGACTCATGGTTTTATTTATAAGGGGTAGGTGGGAGGATATGAGAACGCCTCAAGTCCCCTTAGGCTTTAGGAAACCCACAGTGAAAACAAATTTTAGTCTTCTGATTTGGGTAAATACTGACAGTGTCTTTTTTTTTTTTTTTTTTCTTTCTGCAGAACCTCATTACACTTCCATTCTACTATATGTTTTGTTAATGTGGAGGGGTGTGGAAAAAAGGAGGGAAAGTTAGGAAACTGTCGAGTAGTAGAAGTGGGAAAAGAAATATTTTGCAGTCACTGGGCACCCCCTTTGCAGACTCTCTTGGAAACGCTTCCTCCAATGAAGCGCTGAATTCCAAGCCATCTGTGAATCCTCAAACTTGCACACCCACAGTGAAAAATGGATATAATTTGTTTCTAAAGCTGCTGGGGTCTGCCAAACTTCTTTTTTTTTCCCCTTCTTTCAGTCATTTCTTTATCTTCATCTATCTTCATCCTTATTTTCTCTGAATTTTTGACCATCAAGAAGAGGAAAGAAGCACCATCTGTTCTTAAAATGCTCTAAGTTTGGCTTCTGCTGATAATTATCAGCAAATCAGACTAAAGCACAGCATTTGGTATCCCTCAGTTATAATGTATCTAACAGCAAATGTGAGCAGGCCTAACTGGATCAGTGTTTTGTTTCTAAAATAAGTATAGCATGACTACAGTAGGGTTGTCATTTAATTACCTTGCGAATGTATCAGCCTATCCAGTTCCACTTCCTTCCCCCCAGTCCAAGGACAGTGCTAGTTATAATTAATGTATATCTGAAAAGTTTTTGTTTTTCCTGATATTTTATTTATCTAACTAAATAGTTAGATAAATAGTACCAATACTTGCTTACTACCAATAACTTCTCCCAATGAGTAGTAATACATATTATATCACAGGAAGTAGAAATCATTATTAAAAATGTGAAAATTCATTATATGCAAATGAATCAAAATCATTTTGCAGTGTGCAGGGCTTCATCAACAAGTCTGATGAAAATCACTATTTAAATCTGAGAAGTCTGTTGAGTTTCGTGCTGTGACATTTGAAGACGGAAAATGCATGTATATGAAACAGGAGCAAATTGTTACCTCCCTCTTACCAGAACGGGGGAGTAAATCTTAGCAGTGTTTTGTCATGATTCAATCTTAATTTCTGATTCTCTACTTTTGCTGCTATATACTGTCTTTTATATACTATCTTTTTCTCAAGCCAATACAGATACAATGTCTGGTTTCTAATGATATGACAAAATTCAGAGAAGACCCATTATTCTGTCACCTTTCAATGAGCAGTAGCCGAAGGAGGAATTTTGCCCTATGTGTTCTTTAACTGGAACCTCCAGATGGTCTCATGTTGCTGTGCTGCATGTGACACACTGACAAATAGGCTGTCAGGGAAGATTTTTCCTGTAATATACACTGTGAAACTAAACCTCTCTTTGTTGATATACATTGTTTGAAGCATGCAGCTTCCTGTGAGACATCATGAGAAGGTATTTTAGACTCCATATGAATACAAAATGCTAAGAAAAACTAGTATGTCATTCCATATACTGAGTTGACAAAAAAAGGTCATGTGCCGGTGAAGTGAACATGCAGAATTCAAAAGTTTGTCTTGAACAGGGTGAAATTTGCCTCTTTATAGCTAGTCTATAGGTATTATTATGCAACAGGTCGAAACAGAGGTAGTTAGGCTTTCTTGATCAAAAAATTCAGCCCATCAAATTCTGGTCACCTGGCACTAAACTAAGAGAATGGATTCAGTGACCTCCATAAACATTCAATTCAATAGAGAGGAAGAGCCCAAAGGATGATTCCTTAGCTGTACTGTAGACATGATATTCGGATCTGAAGTGGGTTGAAGGGTACTGCAATGCGATTTCAAGTCTCTTTCATTTAGGCTTGCAAATTAGAAGCATAAGTGAACTGGAGGAATCAGGTCCTAGTCTATTAAACCATTGCATCAATTGTCTGTATTTGGTAGAATTACACTCGAAACAGTTCAATTTCACATAGTTTTCTCCTGCTTTTGATTTTGACCATAGCAGTCGTCATGGTACTGATGGCTTTTTTTCTTGGTTTTGTTTGTTTAAAATGAGTCCTATTTCAGTGTAATGAGTACAGCTGAATTTAAACTCATGGAACTTAAGGTTCTGTTTGTTGACAAATAATTTGTGTTTCACAGTGCGTCGCTCATAATCCATTTCTATGTTACTGTTGGCTGATAGGAGATCATTTATTAGTAATACATATATATTTATGTGTGTAAAATTAATTCAAATCCACTTTTTTCTGTTAGATACGCAAAATAAAAGACATCAAGAAAAGAAGTCTTTTGCTACCCCATCTGCCATTCTGTATGTGACAAGCAATTTATTACATTTTCAAGGTTAAGAATACAAAGATACGTGATAGATGTAGGCAAACAGAAAGCATCTACAGAAAAAAAATAGAAATTAGCCTGCTTTTCCCATGAAGTATTTCTTGTCCTTCCTCTTACTTTCTACACAAATAAAAGAAATGCACGGCCTAATTTGTCATTGTATTTTTTTTTTTAAATATGTTTT